>NC_080073.1:62401606-62714799 GCF_949987535.1 Balaenoptera acutorostrata | reverse complement strand
TTGTTTGTAGATTTTTTGATGATGGGCATTCTGACCAGTATGAGGTGATACCTCATTGTAGTTTTGATTTGCATTTCTGTAATAATTAGTGATGTCGAGCATCTTTTCATGTGCCTTTTTGCCATCTGTATGTCTTCTTTGGTGAAATGTCTATTTAGGTCTTCTGCCCATTTTCTGATTGGGTTGTTTGCTTTTTTAATATTGAGCTGCATGAGCTGTTTATATAATTTGGAGATTAATCCTTTGTCCGTTGCTTCATTTGCAAATATTTTCTCCCATTCTGAGGGTTGTCTTTTCGTCTTGTTTTTGGTTTCCTTTGCTGTGCAAAAGCTTTTAAGTTTAATTAGGTCCCATTTGTTTATTTTTGTTTTTATTTTCATTACCCTAGGAGGTGGGTCAAAAAAGATCTTGCTGTGGTTTATGTCAAAGAGTGTTTTTCCTATGTTTTTCTCTAAGAATTTTATAGTGTCTGGTCTTAACATTTAGGTTTTTAATCCTTGTCTTGTTCCTGATCTTAGAGGAAATACTTGCAGTTTTTCACCATTGAGAATGATGTTTGTTGTATATGGCCTTTATTATGTTGAAGTCAGTTCCCTCTCTGCCCACTTTCTGGAGAGTTTTTATCATAAATGGGTGTTGAATTTTGTCAAAAGCTTTTTCTGCATCTATTGAGATGATTATGTGGTTTTTATTCTTTAATTTGTTAATATGGTATATCACATTGATTGATTTGCATATATTGAAGAATCCTTGCATTCCTGGAATAAATCCCACTTGATCATGGTGTATGGTCCTGGATTGGATTCTGTTTGCTAGTATTTTGTTGAGGATTTTTGCATCTATGTTCATCAGTGATATTGGTCTGTAATTTTCTTTTTTTGTGATATCTTTATCTGGTTTTGGTATCATGGTGATGGTGGCCTTGTAGAATGAGTTTGGGAGTGTTTCTCCCTCTGCAGTTTTTTGGAAGAGTTTGAGAAGGATCGGTGTTAACTCTTCTCTAAATGTTTGATAGAATTCGCCTGTGAAGCCATCTTGTCCTGGAGTGTTGTTTGTTGGGAGTTTTTAAATCACAGATTCAATTTCAGTACTTGTAATTGGTCCCAGATTAGGCCTGGGACTTCAACAGTCTCCCCAGGGCCCAAGCGGCCAGGGAAAACTCTAGCTGCACTCCCTTCCAATTCTCTGCTTTCCTGAGGGTCTCCCCTGTCCCCATTGATCCCTAATTGTGGGTGGGCCACTCCAGGCATGGTACCCTTCCCCTCCCCCAGCTTCCCCTCATGGGTGCTGGTCCAATTTGGCCGGCCTTTACTTTTCCTCCCCCCTTTCTCCCTCCCACTCCTGCAGGACCCACGTGGCTGGAGGAGATCTCGGTGGACAGAGGATCAGGCCCAGGACCTCAGCAGGCTCCCCAGGGCCCAAGTGGGCAGGGTAAATGCTGGCTGCATTCTCTTCTGATTCTCTGCCCTCTCCAGGGTCTCCCCTGTTCCCCCTCTGGGCATGGGAACCCCTCCCCTCCCCCAGCTGCTCCTCAGGGCCGCTGGTCCCATCCTGCCTCTACTTCTCCTGCCCCTCCCTCCCCCCAACATCCTACCCAGTCGCTTGGGCGTCTTCCTGTTCCCTTAGGTGTCCGTGGTCCCCCACCAGTGCCTGGTAGGTGCACTAGTTGTGCAGAGACGTGAATTCCACGTCCTCCTAGTCTGCCATCTTGACTCCGCCCCAAGATTCTAAACTATTTTTTTTAACATCTATGTATTTATTTGGCTGTGTCGGATCTTAGTTGCGGCACGCAGGATCTTTGTTGTCACGTGCGGAATCTTTGTTGCAATATGCAGGATTTAGTTGTGGCATGTGGGATCTTTAATTATGGCATGTGAACTCTTCAGTTGCGGCATATGGGATCTAGTTCCCTGAGCAGGGATCGAACCCAGGCCCCCTGCATTGAGAGCACAGAGTCTTAGCCACTGGACCACCAGGGAATTCCCAAGTCTTTAAACTATTTTTTAAAATAGGGGATATATACCCTCCTAAGGGGACATTTTGTAATTTTGTGGATTTTTTTAAAATTAATTAATTTATTTATTTATGGCTGTGTTGGGTCTTCGTTTCTGTGCGAGGGCTTTCTCCAGTTGCGGCAAGTGGGGGGGCCACTCCTCATCGCGGTGCGTGGGCCTCTCATTATCGCGGCCTCTCTTGTTGCGGAGCACAGGCTCCAGATGTGCAGGCTCAGTAATTGTGGCTCACGGGCCCAGTTGCTCTGCGGCATGTGGGATCCTCCCAGACCAGGGCTCAAACCCGTGTCCCCTGCATTGGCAGGCAGATTCTCAACCACTGCGCCACCAGGGAAGCCCCTTGAGCTTATTTTTGTGTATGGTGTGAAGGAGTGTTCTAACTTCATTGATTTACATGCAGCTGTCCAGCTTTCCCAGCGCCGATTGCTGAAGACACTGTCTTTTCTCTATTGCATATTCTTGCCTCCTTTGTCGAAGATTAATTGACCATAGGTGTGTGGGTTGATTTCTGGGCTCTCTATTCTGTTCCATTGATCCATATGTTTGTTTTTGTGCCCGTACCATGCTGTCTTGATTGCTCTAGCTTTGTAGTATTGTCTGAAGTCTAGAAGGGTAATGCCTCCAGCTTTGTTCTCTTTCCTCAGGATTGGTTTGGCAATTCTGGGTCTTTTGTGGTTCCATATCAATTTTTGGATTATTTGTTCTAGTTCTGTGAAAAATGTCATGGGTAATTTGATGGGGATCACATTAAATCTGTGGGTTGCTTTGGGTAGTATGGCCATTTTAACAATGTTAATTCTTCCAATCCAAGCTCATGAGTTATCTTTCCATTTCTTTGAATCATCTTCAGTTCCCTTTATCAGTGTTTCATTGTTCTCAGCATCTGTCTTTAACCTCTTTGGTCAGTTTTATTCCTAGGTGTTTTATTTCTTTTTGATGTGATTTTTAAAAGGGTTGGATTTTTTTTACTTTTTCTTTCTCTTGTTTCATTGGTAGTGTAAAGAAGTACAACAGCTTTTTGTATGTTAATCTTGTATCATAATACCTTGGTGAATTTGTTTATCAGTTCTAATAGGTTTTTGTGTTGAGTCTTTACAGTTTTCTATAGAGAGTATCATGTCATCTGCATATACTGACAGTTTTACCTCTTTCCTTCTAATTTGGATACCTTTTATCTCTTTTTCTTGTCTGATTGCTGTGGCTAGGACTTCCAATGCTATGTTGAATAAAAGTGGTGAAAGTGGATATCCTTGTCTTTTTCCAGATATTAGCAGGAAGGTTTCCAGCTTTTCACTGTTGAGTATTATGTTGGCTCTTGGTTTGTCATAGATAGCTTTTATTATGTTGAGGTATGTTCCCTATATAGCCACTTTGGTGAGAGTTTTTATTGTGAGTAGATATTGAATTTTATCAATACTTTTTCTAATCTATTGAGATGATCATGTGGTTTTTGTCGTTTCTTTTTTTGATTTGGCATATCACGATTGATTTGCATAATGTTGAACCATCCTTGTGACTCTGGAATGAATCCAACCTGATCATGGTGTATGATCATTTTTATGTGTTGTTGGATTCGGTTTGCTAATATTGTTTTGAGGATTTTTCTAACTATATTTGTCAAAGATACTGGCCTGTAATTTTTTTGTTTTTTGGTAGTGTCTTTGTCTGGTTTGGGTACCAAGGTGACGGTGGTTACATAGAATGACTTTGGGAATGTTCCCTCTTCTTCATGAGCTCCACCCCTCCGAGCTCTGGGAATGCACAAGCTCTGGAAGGTTGCCCACACATGAAGACAGGGCTGAAGTCTGAGCCGATTGCCTGCATTCCCCTGTGAACACACTGCTATGGTGGGGCCTGCCCCTCCCTTCGCATGATGGACCCGGGCTCTGTCCTGCACACACCCCCCAGTTGCAGCCTGGACCACACTCTAGGCCCTTCAGACTGTCTTCACACAGCCAAACTGAGTCCTCTCCCTGGGTCTGTCCACTGAAGCCTGAGTTTCAGCCCCCAGTTGCCACACACACCAGCAGGCATGCATCATGGGCTGGGAAGTGCAGTGAGATGGTATTTTGTGACTGCCTTCTTTCACTTACCATAACATTTTAAGGGTTCATCCATCTTGTAGTATGTATCGGCACTTCATTCTTTTTGTGGGTGAATAATATTCCATTGCATGTGCATATACTACATTTTATTTATTCATTCATCAAGTGATGAATGTTTGGGTTGCTTTCACCTATTAGCTATTATGAATAATGCTGCTATAAACATTCTTGGAAGTGTTTTTGTATGAACATATGTTTTCACTTCTCCTGGGTATATATCTAAGAGGGGAATTGCTGGATCATATGTTAACTCTTATGTTTAATCATTTGAGGAATTGCTACACTACTTTCCAAAGTGGCTGCAAAATTTTACATTCCCCTAGCAGTACCATGAGGGTTACTGTTTCTCCACATCCTTGTCAACTCTTGTTATCTGACTTTTGAATCTTAGTTATCCAAGTGGGTGTGAAGTAGTATCTCATTCTGGTTTTGATTTGCACTTACCTGATGACTAATGATTTGAGCATATTTTCACGTACTTATTGATCATTGTACATCTTTATATATCTTTGTATAGCTTTACATTCTGGATACAAGTCTCTTATCACATATATGATTTGCAAATATTTTCTCCCATTTCTTGGGTTATCTTGTCACTTTCTTGATGGTGTCCTTTGAAGCACAAAAGTTTTTAGTTTTGGTGAAGTCCAGTTTATGAAGTGATTTTTTTTAAATTTTCATTTGTTGTACTTTACAAGTTCCATCTTTTTGTATAATTTTTATCTTTTATTGATATTTTCTATTTGATGTAACATTGTCATCATACCTTTATTTACTTCTTAATCATGTTTCCTGTAGTTCTGTGAATGTGTATATAATGGCTGATTTGGCATCTTTTTCTTAGAAATCTGTTCTCACAGGCAGTTTCTGTTGACTGTTTTTTTGTTGTTGTTGTTGTTTTTTAAAGATAACCACTCCCGGACTTCCCTTGTGGCTCAGTGGTTAAGAATCCGCCTGCCAATGCAGGAGATACAGGTTTGAGCCCTGGTCTGGAAAGATCCCAAATGCTGCGGAGCAACTAAGCCTGTGTGCCACAACTACTGAGCTTGCACTCTAGGGCCCGCAAGCCACAACTGCTGAGCCCGTGTGCCACAACTACTGAAGCCCACGTGCCTAGTGCCTGTGCTCAGCAACAAGAGAAGCCACCACAATGAGAAGCCCGCGCACCACAGCGAAGAGTAGCCCCTGCTTGCCACAACTAGAGAAAGCACGCACGAGCAACAAAGACCCAATGCAGCTAAATAAATAAATAAATAAATAATAAAGATAACCACTCATAATTTTTTTTAAATTAATTCATTCATTTATTTTTGGCTTTGGCCATTATTAGGGCAAGATTTCATTTAATTCCCAATTAAGCAAGTACTTGTAAATATAAATTCTGTATGAACATAATAAAATCTTCCCAGTGTCTTTCAACTGAGGATAACCCAGGTACCTAGGTTCAAGGAAACCTGCTACTCCAGTGAGGAGTTTAACACCACCAAACAAAACTTAGGATCATCAGCCAACAATGGGAGGTCAGAGACACAGGAGAGACTCACTCAAATTCATCTGGACCCTCAGAGGAGGCGGATGGGCACAAGAGGCCTCTGCTGGTACCCAGGCTCTGGATCCTCATAGAGTTTAGGCAAAAGAGAGAAGTCTGCTCTGGGTCTCTTCATTGGTTGCCAAAATTATTGACAGAAAAAACATGAAACACAACCTAAAAGTTTCAAGTTACATGTTTTATTTGGGGACCTTACTGAAGACTGTAGTCTGGGGAAACAGCCGCTCAGATAGCTCTGAGGAACTATTCCAAAGAGGCGAGAGGAGAGCCAGGATATGTAGGAGTTTTTGCTGAAAAGAAAAAATGTAGGCAAACATCACAAGATAACTGCTAATCACAAAAAAAAGACATCTCAAGTTAATGACTGCAGTGCTTTTTTATGTATGGGAAGATGCAAGAATCTTGGCTCATTGAAATTATTCCTTCAATATACATCTTACCGATCTAGGGCCAGTACCCTTTTTTTCTCCACCTTGAATTCCCCTCAGTGTGCACTGCAGTGGCTGAGGGCTTGAATCCAGCAACATGTGTTTACTGGAATGACAGGTGACATCATTTGTCCACATCAGCATAGCTCTGCACATTGTCATGTCACAAGTACTCTGAATTACTTCTTACAACTGCATGTGAATGTAAAATTAAAGAAAAAAAATGCTAATCAGAACATAGATATATGGTATGGCCAAGCTACATCTAAAACGTGTTATAGGTCACAAGGTAGAAAAAGTAGATGCACAGGAAGTTGTGAATCAATGATCTCTGATATTCTGAACCCCTAATATCCACAGTGATTACCAGGTAATATGCTACGAAGTCTCTTGATGTGACTGTATCTGCACTCTGTACAAACATCAAAAAACCATTCAATGAAAGGTTAAAAAGAAATGAATTCATACATTAAAAATTATTTTAGGGCTTCCCTGGTGGTGCAGTGGTTAAGAATCCACCTGCCAATGCAAGGGACACGAGTTTGAGCCCTGGCCCAGGAAGATCCCACATGCCACGCGGAGCAACTAAGCCTGTGCACCACAACTACTGAGCCTGAGCTCTAGAGCCCGCAAGCCACAACTACCGAGCCCATGTGCCACAACTATTGAAGCCTGCACGCCTAGAGCCCATGCTCCGCAATGAGAAGCCTGCGCACTGCAACTAGAGAAAGCCCGTGCACAGCAACGAAGACCCAACACAGCCGAAAATAAATTTATAAAACATTATTTTAAAAGAGAAGGCAAGACTCTCACAGAAGAATGCCAGCTGAAAAAAGTTGAGAGGTGGCATTATTTTGTTCTTTTTTTATGGCTGAGTAATATTCCATAAAAAGAACAAAATAATGCCATTTGCAGCAACATGGATGGACCTAGAGATGACCTTACTTCACTTCATACTAAGTGAAGTAAGAAAATTACAGAAGTCAGAAAGAGAAGGACAAATATATCATGTGGAATCTAAAAAAATGGTACAAATGAACTTACAAAACAGAAATAGAGTCAGAAAATAGAGTCAGAAAAAGAGTCAAAACATACAGAAAACAAACTAATGGTTACTGGGAGGAAAGCGGGGCAGGGGGGATAAATTAGGAGTTTGGGATTAACATATACACGCTACTACTATATAGAAAATAGATAACTAATAAGGACCTACTGTATAGCACAGGGAACTCTCAGTACTCTGTAATGACCTATATGAGAAAAGAATCTAAAAAAGAGTGGATATATGTATATGTAAAACGGATTCACTTTGCTGTATAGCAGAAACTAACAACATTGTAAATCAACTACAATAAAATTTTTTTTTAAAAATTAAAATCTTTTTCTTGAAAAAAGTTGAGAGAACAGTAGAGTTGGAATATTATCATTTTGTGGACATCATAGTAAAGTTTGGGAAAGGCAAAAATCATCAGAATATGCTATATATAGGCAATACATTTCATGAGGCATAGTGTTTGAATGGTCTAAAAGTATATCCCCCCAGATGACCTGTTATTTATAAGGGGGAAATTACATATTGGTGATATGGGATGATACCTTGACCAGGTGATTAAAATTAATATCCCCAATGAGGGTCAAATAGCCATCATGGGTCTCTGGATGTGATCACCTAAAACACTTCAACATCACTTAGATTATTTTGGCTGGTAATGCATAACATGAATCAAATCATGAGGAAACATCTGACAAACCAAAATTGGGGAACATTTTATAAAATATTTGGCCTTGGGAATTCAAAAACATCAATATCATGGAAGACAAAGTTGAAAAACTCCAAATTAAAGAAGAATAAAGAGACATAACTCAATGCACTATGTGATCCTGGAGTGGACAATTGATAAAATGTGATAAAGGACTGCAGATTAGGAAAAAAAGCATCATTCCATGTTAAATTTCCAAATTTTGATAATAATACTGTCATGGCCTACATGTTTATGTCCCCTCAAAATTCATCCCCATTAGAATGGTATTTGGAGATGGAGTTTGGGGGAGATAATTAGGTCATGAGGGTGGAGCCCTCACAATGGGATTAGTGTCCTTACAAGAAAGACACAAGAGAGCTTGCTTCTCTCTCTGCTTTCCACCCTGTGAAAGTAAAAGAAGACTCTGCAAACCAGACAGGAAGAGGGCCCTAACCAAGAACTGATTGTGCTGGCACCTTGATCAGGGACTTCCCAGCCTCCAGGCTGTGAGAAATAAATTGTTGTTTAAGCCACCTACTGTATGCTAAATTAGTAAAGCAGGCCAAGAGGACTAAAACAAGTACACATGTCAAAGAAAATCCTGATTCTTAGGAAGTACACGCTGAACTATTAAGGGATAAGGAGGCATGATATATGCAACCTATTCTCCAGTGATTCAGAAAAAAAAGTATGTGTATATCTCTATGTAGATAGAAATACAGAATATGATAAAACAGATACTATTCTTGCAATTTTTCTGTAAGTGTGAAATCATACAGAGAAGTTTTGCTCGTGCTTAGGATTTTTCACCCTTCTTCAGTTTGCGGGAAGAAAGAATATTATACTTGCCTTAAATTCCTCCATAGTCACTCTTTAGTAAATAGATTTTAACAACTATTCTAACATGTAGATTATCATAAAAGAGGTTAAATAGATCTTAATACTTATGACATCTTAATACCAGCCAGCAAGATTGTTACAAATACACCTACAGTTAAACTGTGCCACAGACCAATTCCTTTACCAGATACAAACCATTTCTAATATTTTGGTTGTCCATGGTGTTTTCAAAACCCTTGTGACCCACTACAAGTTGAACCATCAGAAGTTTTGTTCAGTGGCCTTATATGGAGGAGTAGTACTGCTATGAAGCAAATGCTGAAAGATGATCCTCCAAATATTTCTAGAAAGAGGGTGGGAAGTTTTGCAAATACTACTCAAAATATGTAGTAATGTTACCCCAAACTACTGTTCCCAGTTTACTCATAAAGGCAAATACATGATTGCTTGAAGGGGAGAATTCCTTTTCAAAAGAAGTAATTATCACAGCTTCCTCTGATGAGAAAAGTGGCTTGTACATATGACCCAACCATAGAAATGAGCCACCCCTTTTTTCCTGCGCTTCTTTTCCTTGTGTGCAACACTTGTACAGAATTCCAGACCTGAGAGGAACAAAGAAATTGCACTACAGACCTAGTGGATAGTCTTTTGTACTCTTTCAGACCTAAATGCTCTTTGTTCTGCTCTCATAACTCCCAGGAAATGACTGTGACGACTGGTTCCAAAGTATCTTAAGAGCCATTTTTCTTCCCTAAAGAATATTCTATTTTGGAATAAATGCCTATAAATCTATTTCTTACTTTATCATAACTTATTAAAGAGACCATTCCAGTTGCCAGGTCTTAAAATCAGAGCATTTACTCCAAACCAAATATGGTTCTTAATAATACAAATGCATTGGAAGTATTTGTTCCTTTTCTAAAGCATAATATTTGGTGCTGTGTATACATTAATTCTTTTCCCCAAGTTGAATGCTCCTTAAATAAATGACAGGCTCATGGTAGCTATACTTTCCCTTTTTTGAGATTTATGAATATTGGACAATGATTCTTTTTTGTTTGTTTTGGCCAGGTGCCTTGTGGGATCTTAGTTCCCCGACCAGGGATTGAAACTGGGGCCCCAGCATTGAAAGCGCTGAGTCCTAACCACTGGACCACCAGGAATTCCCTGAACAATGATTCTTAAAGAGGGTTTGAGACTTACTGATGCATTTAATTTCCTCTTGGTGTCATTCCCTTAGTCAAGAACCAGGACTTGGAATCTTAAATCCTGGATGCAGCCAATGTTCAGATAGTTCTATAAATAATTACTCAACAAAACCAGCTAGAAAGTCAATAGAAAACAGATGAAATCAAAACTAAAGTTGAAGCCTGTACTTATTTGTTTCATTGAGTTGAAGGAAGAATATCAACATGTAGATTTGGAAATTATTATAATGTTGTGTCCAACAAAGTCTAAGAGAACTGAATTTGAGGGGTTCCCAAACCCATTGATGGGTTCCCGTCAAGATCTGAAGTCATAAAGCAAAATAATGGATCCACAGTGAAACATAAAAAACATTTTCCCATGGTTAAAAGTTTCCATTTTGAACCCTGAACCAATCAGCAGAGAACTCTGCCTTTTCCAATTCTAACCAGTTCCCTACCACACCGACTGGCCTTAAAAGCACCCCACCCAATCTCTTCTTAATTTCCTAAGATTAAGGGACTCCCAAGCTTTGCCTATAGTTTGTTCTCCTCTGCTACACCTAGCTAAATAAAACTGGCCTTACGGGAACTACAGGCATGTCGCTTAAATATTAATGGGTTTCAAAAGATTTTCTTATTAACACATAGTCCAGCTCCCCAGAGAAAATTACTGTTAGTACTTAAGTCGGGTTCCTATTTCAGGCGTGGTTTGCTTGGTGGTTTGATGTGGTTCTGATCATATTATATATACCTTGCATTTTTAAAAAAATATGCTTTTAGAAATTTTTTTTTATACCTTCCTCAGAGAATCATGGTACGTGTTCAATCTTAACACCAGTATCTATCTATCTATCTATCTATCTATCTATCTATCTATCTATCTATCTATCTATCATCTATCTATCTACCTTGGCTGTGTCAGGTCTTCGTTGCGGCATGCAGGACTTCTTACTTGTGGCATGCATGCAGAATCTAATTCCCTGGCCAGGATTGCACCCTGGCCCCCTGTATTGGGAGCGCAGAGTCCTACCCACTGGACCACCAGGGAAGTCCCACTTTTAGAAATTTTAGTTAAACATTTCAATGGAGGCAAAAAACACTCTACAGTCTTATGTTGGCATGCCAAAGTTTAACCATTCTGTTCCCAATCATTAGACATTTAGATGTTTTCCCATTTCTGCTATTACAACAAATTTGTGATAAATAACATTTTGCATAAAGATTTTCCTACGGATTAAATTATGTCCTCAGGATAAATCCTTGCAATGACAAGGAATGCAGAGCTATGAGCATATTTGGGCTCTTGTTTTCCAAGTTTTACACATTAACTCCTACCTGCAAATGGTTAAAGTAAATGTTCCACTGAACTCTCACCAGCACGTTGGGAGAATCCTAAATACAAGTTTTGCCTAGACATTTAAAAGTTTTAGAAATATTTACTTTACATACAGCTTTTAAGGAACACGACAGGCAGGTCTCTCATTCTCAATTTGCCTCTACAATTCTCAAACTGAAAAGCAACTGAAGTCATAAAGCCCTGGAAGGAAGTATGGACTACTAAGCAATAATTACTACCAATATAGGTAATCACATATTGGGCATGTATGCAGACAGGCAAAAAAGGCATCTGAGATTTACAAGAATTTTCCAACTTAAAGTCTTTTCAAAACCTTTACTAACAACTGTGGGTGTGTAAAAAAAAAATGGGGCTTTTTGGTAAGGCAGTTAAGTGAAAAAAATGAGAACACATATTTGACCATGAGTGAACTATTTTATAGGGTTTTTGAGCGTGAATACTGGAAAACAGTCAACTATTCTATTTTACTAAGATACTATCTGAGAACATCTTTAAAAAGTACGTTGTAACATCACTGGCCTAAGGCCCAGTGATAAAGTTGTCTGGGCCTCGGCTCCCTATCCTACTGGGCCCAGGATTCTCTAGCCTCGCCAGCTCTCTTCAGGTCAACCTGGAGATGGGAGCTCAGGGCCTCAGTTTCCCTCCTCAGGTGTATTAATACAGGCTCTGAGTGGAGACTGAGGATGGAGAACAGGTGAGCAGTGTAAGGCCGCCTCAGACTTCTGCCCTGATCTTAGAATTCAGCTAAGCATCCACATCTCCGACCCTTCGGGGAAAAAAGGAGAACTGATAAATTAGTCTCCATCACCCGCCTGTCACTTCCACAACCTCACGAAACCCATGCCTACGCCCTCCTCCCCATCCTCATCCCCGCCCTTTACTGTAAAACAGAACCCAGCCAGCCCACCGCCCGGCGAGCGGCAGTGACGTCAGCCTCGAGTTGCGCATGCGCCGTGCCTCGGGGTCCTCTTCCGTTCTTTTCCGCTAACTCCTAGGGTGGTCTCGGTGCTGTTGGAACTACAGTTCCCAGCGGCCGGCGCGGCGGTGGAGGGAGGCCGGGGCTGCGACAGGGAGGCCAGGCACCGCGGGCCTAGCGGGCCGCTCCTCCCTGGGAAGCGGTTTTGCAGCCCTTTCCGCCCGCGGTGTCGGCGGCTCGGCGGCGTCCTCGGCTCTGCGCGCACGCGGGGGCGGGTCACGGCGGCGCGTGGCTGGCTGGCAGGCGGGGCCGGCGGGGAGGCTGAGGCGGCGGCGGGGACGGCGGCAGCGCGGGTGCCGGCAGGCGGGCCGTCGGGGAGATGGGAGACCCAGGGTCGGAGGTGAGTAGCGGGCTGGCCACGGCGTGGTGCGGGGTCCGGGGGGTGCTGGGCCGGGCCTGGGGGCCTGGGGGACGAGGGCCGCTCAGCAACAATGGCCGCCCGGCCCGGCTCGGGGACCTCTGCTCGGCGCGGCGTGGGTTCCGAGGCCGACTGCCTCTTGGAGGAGCGTGCTCCCTGCTCCTCGGGGAGATGGGATGCGGAGGGGCCCCTGCGGTCCACGGACGCGAGCTCGGGCTCGCGGAGGCTGGGGCTCTGTTAGGGCTCCTCGAGAGCTTTCGTTTTTCGGTTCCCTTTGGAAAAATCTTCTATAAGTGCGGGGTTGTCTAGATAACAGTGTTTTGGCTTATTTTTATAGATAATAGAATGTGTCCCTCCAGCTGGGCCTGAGGCGTCCGAGTCAACACCGGAGGAAAATGAAGATGACATTCAGTTTGTTAGTGTAAGTAGCGACGATATTCGGGTTTTTCCGAGTCAGAGACAATGCGTGATGAGCCGTGATGTGATTACCCCTCACCTGTTCGTTCATCATGCAGCAAACGTGTGTGAATGTGTGATAGGGACTGTACACTGTGGAGCAGGGCATAGGAGTAGGGAATTTGCCCGAAGAGGTGACTGAGCAGCCCCAGTAGGCATCACAAAGCCTGTGGCCTGCGGTGCGTGTTGTACCCTGAATCTCGCCCCTCCCCCTGCACTTAGAGCCGTTCATGTGCGCAGGGTTGTGGTCTCCTAAGACTGTTTTGAAATGAGACTAAGAGTAACTTCTAAAAGATAGCACACAGGTTAGGGAGAAGGGGCGGCTAGTGATGAGGAGTGAGGTAGAAAACCAAAAGGGCTGCAGGAACTCAACTTCTGAGCCTGGGTGTCTCCATAACGTGAAGGCGGGTGGCTTGAAGACTTCACTAAGCTCTGAGCTCATCCTGTTACAGCAGAGTCCAGCAGGCGAGGTTCACAATGAAGGGCCCGTATCACCAGGAGCATCCTGTATCTTTCTGTTTTTATTCCCTTTGGACAGTAGTTTTCAAGCATTAGTAAGTAGAAGTGTGTGGATTCCCGGACCTCATTCCAGACCTATGGAATCAGAAATGGGAGGTGGGGCCCAGGAATCTTCATGTTGGTGCAAATGCAGGGGTGTATGAAGCTGTGAACACACTTTGTAAAACATTGGTTGCAAAAACTGAAGGGGGCGCTATGATACATTTGAGGATAACTTCCACCCCACACTGTTAAAGTTTTATAAAGGCTCTGCTTAAAGTAGTATCTCACTTAGCTAGAGAATCCTTCTACTGTAAATGATTCTTTTTGAATACTGTAGTTGAGGTTTGCTATTAAAGGTGTATAATCTTTCTTTAATTCCCTGTCTGATGTGTATTTGTGTTTGTTGGTTCTTGGACAGTTTTGAAAAACTGGTTATTAAACAGTGTCTTCTATGTACCCCAACATTAGGCCATTGTGGTGATGCACTGTTGTATTGTGTTTCAGGGGGTTTGTTTAGGAGTCTTTCACAAGATCATTTCTTGGGTTTTTTGCCTTTGCCCATGCATATGGTGCTGTATCCTTTTCATTTTAAACTTTAAAGGTTTGGGAGCGGTGGTAGAAGAAATTGTATCCTGCCTGTTCCTTCACTGTGAATTGAAGTATGTTTGGCTCTTCAGGACAAATATTTCAGGTTCTCCCTGAATATGGGTATATTTGTGAATGGAGAATATTTACCTTGGTATTTTGTGGAAATTAAAGTAAGAGGGACACACTTCTTTATGAACTATGGGGCTTACTTTGAGAATCACAGATGGCATCTACAAAAATAAGATTAAAAAATACATATATATAGGTATTCTGTGGAGTGAAGAATTGTGGTGTAGCTTGTCAGTACTTAATATAAGCATGTATTAGACTGAAGTTTAAGAATATTCTTTTAAGTTAAATATTATTTTAAATGTAGAGAATCTGTTATATCTTTGCATCCAGAGTAAAAAATATACAATCAGTGAATTTGTGTCCATCTTGATACATCTTATATTTATCTCTGTTTCCAGATATAAGTTCAAAGGTTTGATAGTTCCAAATGGAGAAGTGAATTATATGTATTAAATGCAATTACAGTACTAGAAGAAGCCTATTAAAAACATTCTTTATGCCTTTATGGTGATAATACTTCAGTGAATTAACGATACCTTAATTCTGTTTTAAAATACGTTAGAGACAGAATCTTCTCTCTCTCTAACCCAATCTTACACTTGACTCCTCAGGTAGTGCTTGTTCAATAAAAATAATAAATAGCCTGTGCTTAAGATTTCTTCAGATACAAAAAGAACATTGTGATATTACTTCTTGATTTACACTGGTTTGGATTTCTTAGTTCATTCTTAGTCTAACTTTGCCATCTTTAATCCGCATGGTGGCACAGTAGTTTTTGTGTGGTTTAGAAAATACAGAGTTTGAAACTAAGCATGTTGAAGGAAAGGAAGGATATAGATGTGGAGGTGCAAAAATGAGCCCTTTCATTTAAATTTTATTGAAATACACATACAGAGAATTGCACAGTTCATAAGTGTGCCCTCTGATTTTTGCAAAGCCAATACACATGTGTAAGCAGTGCTTAACTGAAGAGACAGAATGTTACTATACAAACTTTTCATTTAGGTCTTTTGCTCTAATTTTCTGTTTAATTTAGTAATATGATCCCTTATTCAGCCACCATCTTTATTCTCTGCATTCTTTGAAACTGCAGATATGTTAGTTAATTTACTCCCAGAAAACTGTTTTAACTCAGGGCTAATGACATGATCTTTCACAGTGCTACTCTAGATAATAAAGGTATAAAAACTGCTGAAACAGCCTGTCATAATCTTGATAACAGCACATGAGATTTAGGCTTCAACCAAGATGATTGGTATAATGTGGAATCATTGAACATGTGGAAAATTTGTATATTTTCATAAATTACTTCTGGGGGGTCATGGACAAATAATGAGGGTGTCTTTTTGCTGGGTGTCTTGGGGTTGTATTAGCTCAATAAATAAAAATAATGCTGGAGCAAAGTCCTGAATTAAGTACCTTAGAGCTACAGAGATTAGTTGGAAGTACCTCCTACCCATAAGTGTCAGTATTTCAGTGCGAGAGATGAGGTAGGGATGAGGACTTTGTAAATAGTTCTAGTAGAAAGTAGAAAGTTCTTTTATAAAAAGTACAAGGTGCTGTAAAAAAAAAAAAAAAAAAAGACATACGATTTTCAGTTTATTTTTCATAGGTAACATATTTAGTGTTTGTATGTGTTTAAAAGAGTATTTTGAGAAGAAACAAGGAAAGTCATCAAAATGGGAGAGCAGAGAGGATTATGCTTAGTTCTGGAGGGTACTTTTTTTTAAGTGGGAGAAGGAAGGATGGGCCGGATAGTATAGATTTTGAATTGTGGACTAAATTTGAACTTCGAGCAGGCATTTGGGAATCATTTGAAATGTTTGAATTGGGTGGGACTGCAGAAATAAACTATGTCTCTAACTTCTCTATGTGGGAAAAAAACCCCATGAATTATTTAGAGTTTTAGATTAGATTTTTGCATCTGTGCTCAAATCCATGTTCTTTGTTTTAGACTGGGGTAAACTAGTTTTTCTGTAGACTGTATTTTAGTGTATTGACATCACTTTCCAATTAGTAGGTATTTGGTGTTTTGGCTTTGTATGAGAAATCAGTTTTCTAATAACAAGAATGAAAGCTTTTTATTTCATTAAAAATATTTTTTAAAACTTAGAATATTAATTAAACTGTGTTTCTAAACTGTTTTGCTTCTGCCTGTACTCCTGCCCCTAAACTGTGTGGCCTTGGAGTAGAATCCTTTGATTTTGTTACTGGTACAGAGGGGATGAGAACAATGGTTCACTAGTTGATGGATGAAGCAAATTTAAATAAAATACCTTGTAATTGGAGGACCACGTGCATTTATACTTTTTAAGAATATAAGCAGCCATTATAAACATAGTAAGAAATTGCCTTTTCTTGATATTTGTATTATAATTATTACTGTTTGAGGAGAATTAATAACTTATTTTTTGGCCAGTGTTGTGAGTTATTCAGAGTTGGGGACAATAGCAGGTAGACTTTTTTCCTCAAATTGAAGGAAGAGAAAGTATCTTATCTCCGAAACTTAGGAAGTAAGCATTGATTTAAACATAGTGTGTATACTTGGAACTGCCTCAGAATTATGTGATTAGAGACCACACAGCCAATGATGTGATTAGAGAACCAGATGGGCCTCACTTAGTTTTCTCCTTCGTTAAATGGCGCAATAGTGAAGTAATGTGGGGACTGAATGAAATAACATACATGAAAGGTTTAGTACCTTTGACTGTACAGGGCTCAGTGACACATGTTCCCGATTAGAGTAAAATCAACGGAGTACCAAAGGGTTTTGATTCCTTAGGTTCGTTATGGTGGAAGTTTGTCCATATCCACTGTGAAAATTAGCTAAAGTATTTTCCTTTGGAATACTTCTCTTCCGTTGTTTTTCCACTCAGCCTCTTTGCCTTTTTAGGTCTCAAGCACATGCTGTCTTCTCCTACCATTCTGTCACTTATAACTCCATAATATTTGTTGAGTGAACGAATACTCTCAATGACCCCTGCTTTTTCTCATGTATGGACTTCCTATCCTGATTCATTTTATTCTGCTCTCTTAATTAGTGTGAATCATAAGTTGTCATTGTTCAGTAGTTCAAAGGTGGCTGGGTATCAGTGTAGTGGTTGACCCCAGCAGGATATTTATGCTACTTTTCTCATCTGTCCTTACTCCTGCCCTTCTTTCTCCTGTTTCTGCAACTACTTTTTCATCTTCTTTGTGACCATTTTCCTGCCCATTCTGCTTTGTGCTTTGTGCGCAGTTATCCTTTCATCTCCCTTTTTTCTCTACCTGCCAACCCTTCATGGAAGCTCTGCCCCAGCCTCTGTGTTTCTGGTACCTCAGGGAGTTTCTTGGTGTGCTGCTTCAGTGGGCATGTAATAAAAGTTCCTAACGTACATTTCTTGAGGAGAGCAAGCTATTATATTTTTATCTCCTCTACTGCCTTATTGGATTGAATGTATGATTTTGACAACCTTATTACACATGGTAGGTTTGGGTCTTAAAGTAGGTGATTCATCTCTGTTGACCACACATTGCAGAATATCTGTCCCTCTAATCTTCTTTTTTAAATGTCCATTTTTACAGCTCAGGCAGAAATCCTAATTACTTTATTGCATGAGCCCTGCCCAGAAGTTTTGCTCTCTGGTTTTATCTTAGTGGCTAAATCACCACCTGCAGGGAAAGCAGTTTCCTGCTTGGAGAGAAGTTGCAGCCTAGGGGAGAACTTTGAGACTGGATGCCTCGTCTCACGAAGAGGATCTTTAACTAGATCTTAGCTTCTGTCTCTTGACCTGGGGTCTTTTTCTCTTAATTTTTCCACTGATATATCACTTTGGCTTCCCAACAGCCGTCTTTCCCAATCCTGAGAAATCTTTCCCTCAGCCATGCTCTCCCCCTATGTTCCTTTCTCTTGTTTTAAACATAGTAGAATTTTAGAAAGAGTAATCTTTACTCTTGGCCTTTACTGCCTCATTTTCAGCTTAATTTTTTAGAGCCTGGCTTGTATGCTCACTACTTTCTTGAAAGTTGCTCTGTCAAAGACATTTTAAAATCTCCTTTGTTGCTAAATTCAGTGGCATTTTTGGTTTGTTTTTTTTCGGTGCTCAGTGTTTTTGGCCACATTTAGCATTGACACCTTTTCATTGAGGTTTTCTCTATCTTTATGTTCTTTGAATTTGTGCATTTCTGATTTTTCTCAGAGCTCTGATTACCTACTTAGCTCTTCTTCCTAAATCCTAAAATTCCATCATTTCCTCAAGAGCCTCCTTGAATCCCTTCTTTCTCCTCTTTGCTTTCTTCCTTGGAAATATCATAGTTTCAGTTTAGTTCTAGAGTTACTAGTCTTGTAGGGGAGCAGCTTTCCAGTCTCCATTTCCAGTTATGTTCCTATACCCAGATTACAGGCTTGCATTTCCAGCTGTCTGCCAGGTGCCTCTGTGTACCCCTCGTACATCATCCCATTATGGCCAAAGGAATGCCAGCTTTCTGTCTTTGTATTCCAAATTTATGTCTATCCTTTAGTCTCCTAAGCTTGAAACCTTAGAGACCACTTTGACTCCTTGTGGTTGTTGGGGTTTTGTTTTTATAGTCAATCATTTTTTGGTTTTTGTTTTCATCTTACCTGTATATCCTTTTGTATATGCACCACAGCATCACTGTTATTTTTGCCATCACCACTATTTTAATTTTGCATTATTATGTGTGTGCACTGGTTAATTATCCTGCTTTCCCTGCTCTCCATACTTCTCTATGTGATTAATCTTCTTAAGGTAAACTCTCATGATCTTATTCCCATCTTAGTATTTATTGATTCCCTTTTGCCTATAGAATAAAATCTAGGCTTTTAAGCTTAGCATTCAAGGCTTGGTCTGCGGTGGAGTCAGTATGGATGGAAAGAAAAGATGAAGGAGAACCAGGTTTGATGTGTGACTCTGTAGGAGTCGGAAGTACAGCCTAGCTCCTAGTCAGAGATACCCATCCCATCTGAAAAGCATTGGCTTACAGTATCTGTGACCTTGTAGCACTATTCCTGTGTTAATGATCCTCTCCCCAAGGAATCAACACAGTCCTAACACCCTACCTTGGCTTAGGCTCTTTTAGGTCTTGTCATCATTTCTTAGTCTTGTGCTATGAATATTTTCATCTGCATTTGTTCTGATTATTTTCTACCACCCATAAGGCTTCCTCTTCAGAAGAGTTCTTGCCAGTCAATCCCAACATCGACAAAAAGGATTGTTTTAAATGCTAATTTAGTTTGAATAACTCTCCATGACTTGTTAATTTGTTCATTTTTTCCTAGGAAGGACCATTAAGACCTGTTCTGGAATACATTGATCTGGTCAGCAGTGATGATGAAGAGCCTAGCACCTCTCAGAGTGGGGTAAGTATATTACATTTGACTTGCATTTCTTCACTTCTGGCATTTAAGAAGCATTCTCTAAAGAGAGTCATCAAATCAACGATGGCTGGGTTTAGGTGCTATTGTGCTTTAGAGAATGGCCTGTTTCTGTGAGAATGGCCCTGAGAGGTAGTCCAGGGAGTCCTCTGCCCAGGAGATCTCCTGCTTCCAGCTTTGTTCCTCTACTTTCAGCGAGGATGTGAAAGGATTACGTGACACAGGAAAGTTCTAAGCCTTGGAGGCCGTATCTGATAAAAGGGAAATGGAATAAAGCTGCAAGATTTTTGGCTTCCTTCTCCTTTCCTGTCTCTCCTCAGGTGCCCTGTAGAACTGGATCCTTTTCTTCCAGAACCATGTGGCCACAGAAAATTTGTTGTATCTTGGAAGAAGGGATATGTGAAGATCCTTTAGAAATGGAATATGGGGAAGGGTTGTGGATTATTCAGGCGTCATCCTTTTAACCTCCTCTCTCCCCCTCGTATTTGGGGTTTTCTCTCTGACCTGTGATTTATTGGTTGTGGGTTTGACCTTTAAACTTATGCTTCCCTTACTCTGAGAACCAAAGTAGCTGAGCACTTTGTAGCAATCTTGTGTTTCATTTGTCTTAGCCCAAATTTCTGTTAATGGGCTGTTTTCTTGATTCATTAGAGAACTGGCTGTGTGTTCAAGGCGGCCAGAAAGCTACTTGCTGTATGGTATAAGGTATTGGGACTTGAACTTGCAATCAAAATACCTAGGTTTTAGTCTCAGCTTTACTTCTTATTAAGTCTGTGAATTTGGATAAGTAGCCTTTTAACCTTAGTTTCTTTACCACATAAGAATAATACCTACCTCACAGGGTTGTTGTGAGGATGAAATGAGGTAACAAAGCTCCTTGAAAACTACAAACCATAGAATAGAACTGTGCAACTGGAAAATTTTGTTGTTCATGGAGAGTGAATGAGAGAGAATTTTTAAAGGGATTTAAAAGTGACTCTGCAGTGCAGGACTTCTAGAAATGTTTTTTCTTCTCAGTGGAACTTTTCCCAAGTTCTCTTTGCCGTTATTAACTTCTACTTGTTGCCTTACATATGTTGAATGGGATTTTTTTAAAAAATTGTTTTCACCAATAGTCTTGCTGCCTCTTCTTATTCTAGCATGGGAACAAGCAGCAGGCTAGGATGGCACCCCTTGACCTGGGCTTGTTTTTACTCTTTTAAATAGACACAGTGCCAGGTTAATGCCAGTAGTTGGTTTTGGGCCTTTGGGGTAGTGAAATTTGTGGATTTGACTTCTGTGGTCCCCTTGCTGACCTGAAGTGGATTGTATGTTTCATTGTTAATTATAATAATTTTAAAAATTGAGTTCTACTTACTGGACATGCATCTCTGCACTTGAAAGTTAACATATTAAAAGCATATTTTTTTTCTTCCTTGGTTTTCTTGTTCATGTGGATAACCCAGAGAATGCCTGAGTCTAAGGTGCCATCCTCTGAGAGTCATCGCCCAGAAATGTGCTCTAGCTGCAGTGTTCCTCTTCCCAGTGGAGACAGCAGCTCCTCCTCTGGGAGCTGTACCAGCAGTCCACACAGGATAGTTTCTCAACCTTCTTCTGTTGAGAACCCATTGGAGAACCAGAAAAGTGATCAAAGTAATTCAGTTATTAAGATCTCTGAGACAGAGACGCTTAAGCCATCACAAAATTGCCAGATTCTGCCTTCGTCTCCACTTCTGGTCCCCCAAGAATCTTTGGCCTCTTCAGAGGTCAAGGAGGATTTACCTGTAGAGTCTTCTGCCTCACAGCACGGACAGGATGCCATCCTCTATCTCCAGACACAAGTGGCTGAGATGTCCCGAGTGATACGTGATCTGCAGTCCAGGAGCTGTTTTCGATTTCATCATTCTAGGCCAAGTGAGAATTCCTCGGTTCCTTGGGACATCTCTACCTCCAAGGAAGAACATTTATCCACAGTGGAAGAAGAAGGTGACTGCAAATCCCCCTCAGCTGATGACAAAGGGCAGCCAGCTGACCCTAGTCAGTCTAGTTTCACAGGGCTTTTGAAAAGAATGGAACAAAGAGGTATTATCAAGAGAGTCACATTACAGTCCGAAGCAGAACCATGCGAAGGGAAACCTGATTGTGTGACTTCTAAGAAACGTTTGGTCCCTCCACTGCATCCTCTTCTGAGAATCGCCACCACTGAGGTCTTTAAAGACCCTGCTGATTGCCATCCTTCCTCCTTCATGGGACACAGGGTATATCCTGTGGCCAAGGATACCTCTCCTTTCCAACCAAATCCACCGGCCGGGGGCCCCATCGTAGAAGCATTAGAGCACAGCAAGAGAGGAAGCACAACATCACCTCTGGATTCTACCTCGAAAGAGATGGAGGTCATGGGTTGTAGATTCTACCATGCTGCTTCCATTGCAGCCCGAGCTGCTAGCTACATGGCCTATATGACTCAGTATCAGCGTAAACTCTGGGAAGACATGGAGGATCTGGTCCATGACCCAGAGTTTGATCGTGGAAAAGCAAGATGTATAATATCTGATGGTATGGATGCGGGCCTTTGGCAGCTTTGTACTACTAGGGATATAATGGACTCTGTGGTCAGAGTTATGGCAATGGCAATAGACTACAGAAGGCAGGCTTGGCTTCGACTCACATCTCTCACTAAGAAAACCCAAGAGAAGATCTCACACTTGCCCTTTGACGGTACTTCCCTCTTTGGACAAGATGTGAATGCTGTAGTTGCAGAAGAAAACAGTATAAAAGAAAATGACTATAAAGACCACAGCAAATACTATAACCAACATCGATACTTCTATAGTCATGACCAGAAAACACATTATCACAGTAGAGGATACTCCAGAGGGGATTGGTACAAACCCCGAAACCACCCCTATAGATACAGGAAAAAGGGAGAATCTCCAGAACGCCATGGGTACAAGAATTAGTAACCCATTCACGTTCAGCAGTGCACCTGTCCAAGATGCTAACTGTGCTGCTTGCTCCTCCCATCCACACAGGATCTACAGGTAGGAGGGCACCTCAGAATCTGAACGCATGTCTGGAATGATCACAGCTGACATTTGAATTCTAGACTTTTGGAATGAAGTAAAAAAAGAGACTCATGTTTTCTTGGCCAAGAGAGTGGTAGAGACGTTCAGTAGGGTTGGACAAAGATTTACCCGTTATTTCTAGTCCAAAATAAGTCTAGAGGAGGGTACTCAGGAATCTGAATCCTCTTATGATTAAGGAAAAATATAAATATTTCTTCCCCCTCAGGAAAATCTCACTGGTAAACTGAGAACTAGGAGATTTTGGATCTGGAAATAACCTACTACTAGATCTCTAACACCAGAGGCAGATCCTTCGTTTTTAGGTCATCAGTGCTTCCTTGTTTAGGCTTCCGTTTGTCAGATCTTCACAAAACGACAAATCTGTTATAATCTCTTTATGTCAGGGTGATCAGCTCACCAAGTGTCCATACTACTGTCAAGCTCTGTGAGACTTCAGAATCAGCCTTGAAGCTGTGTATCAAGAACTAAAATTCAAATCAAAATTTGCAAAATCCAGTTCGCTTCCAGTGGGGTGGCTAGATGTCCCAGGTCTACTGTGGACACCAGCTGGAAGAAGACTTTCCTACCTGTGACATCTCTGTAGAAACTTTCACAGTAACTGTCTTCACCACCCAAAGCTACACAGAGAGAATTCAATGCAGTTGTCACTCCTAAGTCTGCCAAGCTCTCATATATCACAAGCTGTGAGACCTGGTCACGGTGTTCTCACAGGATAATCTGGGCCTTTCACCAAGATGACCTTGACTACCTTCTAAACTTTTAAGCTCCGTAATTCATCACGCTCTAAATACAAAAAAGATAATGCACATTAGTACCCTGGAAATCAAGGATGTTACACCATCCAGGCATGCAAATCTGAACTCTTGAAAGAGCAAGAATTCCAAACATGCCTGACAATCTGGTCCTCCGATTGTAATAAAGAGTGATGCCATCAGTCTAGATTTTACTGAGAAATCCTTCAGATTCAGAGCATAACTGTGGATGTAGTAGAGAGAACATCTCATGCACTTCTCTTTCTGGATGTCCATTAACGATTTCTCAAGACTTCAGTGGCGTGTTCTTGGTTTATTGGTCCCTTAATCTAGTCAGACTCTTACCATGAGAGACGACTTATCTTTTTGTTCTCAGTTCTTCGCATTATGATTCCTCCATCAGACTGGAACTGGCAGCAGATACCTCAGTTACATGTCCTACAGTATCTATCTCGAGGCAGTGGCTGTGCAGTGCCCAGCCGTTAGACCCTTGTCTTCACATCGTGACTTCAGTGTTGGAGAAAATGCCAAATTGGAGGGGTCTGAATACATCATCTAGAATTATTTGCTTGGCCAAATAGAAAAAAATTTTATCAATAGACTCATAATTTTGTAATTTCTTGGTTTGTCAAACATCTGCATTTTTTTTTTTTTTTTCATCTGGTTGACCGTAGTATTTTGGGTCTACTCTTAGTGGACTATGACACTGTTTTCGGGTTTATATGGGTTCTGTTTCTTGCCATGGTTCCTGCACAGTGGTGACTGATGTTTTCCCTGGTGCCCCACTTTTTAATATTTTATTGGAAGCCCATTCCCCCTCCTCATCATAACCATATTCAGCACCCTTTTTGTTTACTTTCTTCCTCTCCCTGTTTGTGCTGTAGAGGTCGAAGATGCAAATATCCCTACTTGGAAGAAGTTATTTTATTTTGTCAGATAGTTTCAGGGTACTGTATTGATTCTGTTTGTCCTATTTGTAGATGAAGCTTAAGCTGCAGTCTTGATAGAGTCTCCTCTTGGCACATTTGGTCAAGTCATATCTAGAGTTAACATTTACGTGTAATTTTTCTATACTTTTCACAAAGTTTTACTTCTGTTTTAGGTCCATGCCAGTGCTCTAAAAATTCTTTCAAATTGAACCCTAGAAGAGCACTGATAACTGTCTAAAAAGAAACAAGGGCTTAAGAAATCATACGAAGATTTTTATAGTTCACGATGTGTGCTCTGCCAGTTCAGCAGTCTCATGTGCCCTTGCTGTAGCACCGTAGTTTTCTTCTGTGAAAGGACTAGCCATGGGGAACTTGCTGGAGAGAGAGACCTTGACACTTTTCTGTACGGCTGCATATAGATGTTCCCAGTTATCTGAGGCTACTTCGCACTGCTCCCACTTTTCCATTTCTTCCCATCCTTTCCCTGAATTACATACTGGGTCACCAACTTGATGATTTTTGAGATACTCTTATTTTCCAAAATTCAAACCAAAATTATGTTACTTGAAGACCTGATTCTCTGAAACTGCTCTGGCATTTCCACCTAACCTGCTCTTTTTAATTTTTTAATTTTTAATTGTGCTTAAGAAAAGACATAACATAAAATTTACCATCATAACCATTTTTAAGTGTATAGTGGAGTAGTGTTAACTGTCTTCACGTTGTTGTATACCTCCTCCTTCCCTAAATGTTTGTAGAGCAGCATTGCTGCTGTCTTCATTTTGTGTTATGTTGCTCCGTAGCAACAAGTAGCACTACTTTGCCACTCGCTGATTGATATGCCCAAGCATCTCCAGAGATCTTTCCTAAAAATAAAAAGGTATTGAGATATCATGGAATTGGTGGTCAGGTGGCTAGCTTCTGAAGGGGTTCGGCAGTTGTGTGGGAATGGGGCAGAACACCGAAGTGTGGGAGCAGGTTTAGCTGTAGGTTGGGTGCTTGACTGCAGAAGAAACAATATTCTTAACCTGTTTTTTAAAATTAGTTTAAAGTCTTTCTCTGGAATACTTGAATGATGATGGTGTTATAAAACTAAAAACAGGGATTTGGTGTAGGGAAACAGCCCTAATAGACAACCACAGTAGTGTATGGAATTCATAATTAGATAACAGGTTTTCACATCATGTCTGCCATTTGCAGAGCCTTCAACAAGATTCTCCATCAGGCCAGCCTCTGATGTTTGAACAGCTCTAGGTCTTCTAGGAGGCCTAGCAATCATCGCAAGTTGAGTGATTTGGTGTTCTTGAAAGGGATGCGTCTAATGATCCTTTTTCTTTAAAATGTTATTGTTTGACTAGACATAAAATGTATGTGGAAATTATATGATTTCTCATGGTTACTGTGTGTACACAGAAATGCTGTTTCTATTCATTGTTATATGAAGTGCCTTTTTAAATTTCACACTTGTTTAAAACTTAACATTTTAATGTCTTGCATATGTTGCTGGTGATATTTATGTAAATTCTGTACAGTGATTTTTTTATCTTGTAGTTTATTCATCTTCTGTACAATTGCACTATCTAAATGTACTCTCCTTCTGAATGTTACTTTGTTTTCATTACAGCACTATTGATTCATTTCAGAAGGTTGTAGAGTATGTCCCTCCCCCTTTATTTAAATAACTTCACAGTAGTTATTTTAGTTTTTAGTGATTGGCTCAGTTTTCTGGGCGTTGAGGCAGCTTTGTTTTCTATATCTAGGTTCTTGGTTTCTGATTGAACCATTTGTCTCATGTCTGACCTTGTTCTTAGCCATGGTAACACAACTTCAATTTGATAAGTGGGTGTGTTTACTCGGTAATAAGTAACAAGGACATTAGGAAAATGAGTACATTTGTTGACACTTTATCTTTTTTTTTTAAGACTGTGTGACAGCTTATCAGTGTAATTGCATTTAAACATTATTATTATTATTATTATTATTATTATTATTTACTGCATGGCAGCTTCTTTATCAGTATAATTCCATTTATTTACCTAACCCTCAAAATGACATTTTGAGGGGAGCATAAACTCAGGCTACTTGGGTACTGTTTAGTATATTACATTACTATTATACTAATAATTTACTGAATGATACCTAAGTGACCTGATTGATAATGTCCTTAAGGGCCTGCTCCATCCAGGATAACCTCTCAGGTACCGTAAACAAGAAGGTTGGAATCGACGCAATCCAGAATCCCTTCTAGCTGTAAACTTGGATACAGAGTTAAATGACATGGATGAACAGAGTTAAATGCCACATTCAGTATTCTTGAGGACATACTTAATTGGGATTCTGGTAAAGGTTAGAAATTATGGATTAGATCTTTGTAGAAATAAAGACTGCAATAACTGAAAACTTTTTTTTTTTTTTAATGTGAGGCATGTTTTGCCCAGACTTGCACTGTTCAGGTTCCATTGGCTTTTGAAATTTACCATTCTTACTTAGTGTTAGTGGCTAGTCCAGTAATTGACTGTCAGATCTGTATGCATCTCCTTCCTGTCATTTAGTTGGCTGGACCTATTCTATATAGTTTTTCATTAGTGTTTACACCAATCAGGTCTTCATTTTTCACTTAAGAAAATAAACAGGTGGAAGTTGTCAGTAAGCTGATGACGATCACTGTGTTGAATGCAAATCTTTCAGTTATTTATCCAGATATAACAAGTTTTGTAAGCCATTAAAATGTGTTATGGAATGTCTCTTCCTGGATGAATGATGAGAATATTGTTTTATTAAATCTTTTTTTCTTGTATTGATTAGTGGGATGATATCTTTGTACTACTTTGTCTTTTCATTTGCTTGACTTTATGAGAGTGAAACCTTTTTTATAGTAGTGTTTGGTACCATTGAGATACTACTCAAAATTAGGTTTGCTTCCCGTGGATATATCTGGAAGTGATCACAGGCCAACCATGTCCTTTTGATGTTAGCATCTCAGTTATTTCATTCTTTGTATTGGGTCTTTTCTTCCCCTTTATGTAAAACCTCTTTCTAAAAGGATGTCTGATCTTCCTTAATCTCTTTGATGGAGATTATATTTTTTATTCTACCAGTCTGTACTAGCCAGGATTTTGATGTGGCTTTTTATGTTTAAATACAATGCCTTCAGCATTATTGTAAGAGATTTTCTAGTTTTCTCTTAAAAATGTCCTTTTTAAAAAAAAATAGCCAGTCCAGTCTCACACTATTTGGCTATTGAACTTTCATCAGTTTTTAATGCCTTCTTGTTTACTGGTAGTAGTATTTTCTCATTTCTGTGTAGTCTTTGTGCAAATGCATTATTACATGTAGTTTGTGGTCAATTGCATTTTTTCTCTCTAATAAAAATTTTAAGTTCATCATCATTAATTTATAGTACAGCCCTGACATACACTGTATCTTTAACATTAATCAGTTTTTTTTCTAGGTTGTAAAAACTTTACTGGTTTTGTTGAGGTAACTGTCTATTTCAAATGGTCTATTGGATTTTCTGATGCCTTGTCAATTCAGTAAGAGTTCTCAGGTTGTCTGTAGTTTCTTTTAGGACTTTGGAGATCTCTCAAGTTGTATTGCGTTTTCTAATAGTCCTGAGTAGTGTATTCCTTGGTAGAAGTGAAAGCAGATCCTTTATATCTGGTAATATTAAAAGAAATTCTTTGACCTTAAATGGTTCAAGTGTTATCTTGTGGGTTCTGTTAGTAGTCCCTTTGTAAGACTAACTTTCATATGCCTTTTTTTCCCCATGAGCTATTCTGTGCTTTCTGTTTTCTTTCATTACCCATAAAAGTGGCTCTATCACAGCATTCAATTTTAAGGGCTACAGTTAGACCTCTTGTTAACTCCTGGTTTTATGTTATGACTGTGTTTCACACTGCCTTGACTTACAGTGTAGTGATGTGCTAAAATAATTATGTTTGTGGTCCTTTTATCTATACTGCTTTTATTTAGTGAGGCAACAGTGATGTGTATGATAGGGGAAAAAGACATTTTCCAAGTCACTAAACATAGTTTAAAATTTTCAGTTCCATTTTAAAAAACATTTAATTACATTAAGCTTTCTGCCTTTAGGTGTGCAGCCCATTCCTTTCTGCCTTAGGGAGAATAATTGTAATTAGTTTCATTTAGATTCTTAGCACAGAGTTGAATGCGTGTTGGTCTTTGCCTAATGGCTTATAACAGCTCCTGTTTTCTTTTGCTTTTGACAGAAATATATTTTGACAGATGTTGGATGCTCTTTGATAGTACTGGGTCTAATTGGCATCTTCCTACCTGGGAAGGATTAGAGGAGAGAACCTCCATTGATAGAGCGTATATGTACCAGGCTGTCTGTTGGTTGCAAGGGACTCTTGAGGCAGAAATGCACCCTTATTTTGCAGATGAGGAAATGGAACTTATATTAAACGATTTGCTCAAGTGGTGAGCTTTGAATATACACTCTGTTCCTCCAAGTTTCAATTCAATGTTGTACTCAGTGGCCTTCTTTTGTCTTTCAAGGCGCCACTCAAATCTTAACCTCTCTGAGAAGATAATTTGTCAAATAACTACCCTTCTTCCCTGGATTTTGTGTTTATGGCCGTACTCTTATCCCTTATTACTTGATGTCTTTATTAACTGATTCCTGGTTATTTCACTTGTCCAATCAGAAACCCGAACCTTCATTCTTACATTGAGGTTTCACTGTGCTGGACTGAGATGATTTCTGGATGCGTTGTCGTTGGCTTCTGTTTCATAGATTTCCTTATTTGTGTCCCATTCATTTTCAGCGCTGATCATTTCAGTCATGGTTCTTGATGCTTGTGTTTTTCTTTGTTGTGCCTCTTTTGTTTGTTATACGCTTTTTGTTTCAGATATACACTTAAATTTTTTTTTTAACTGGTGTCTTGAGGATACTGGCTTAATGAAGGGAAGGTGGAATGCTAAGCACATGGTATTTGAATTCCAAAGAACTTGATCTGAGTATTAGCAAGTCACTTATTCTCTGAGACTAAGTTTTCCTACTCTCAAATGAGGTAATAATGCCTGGAACTTCGAAGCCTGATACAAATTTCCTTTCTTTAGTGGTTTTGCTGTTTCTACCCACATTTGTAGATTTCTTATAACTGTGGGATGGTATTGGATATACATACAGATATACTTTAAGATGTATTTAATAGTATATAATAGTTCATTTCATGTCATCACATCATGTTCCCCTTGTTTACAGTTTTTTTTTGAGGCTGAACCATTAAGCTACGTATAATACAAGCCCAACAGTGGATTAAGTCATTGAAAGATGTATTTAAAATAAAATAGTCTCTTAAGTGCAAGCTAAGAAATGCTCATAATAAACAGTAAGAAAAAAATTAAAAATGTAGAATGAAGAGCTAGAATATATAGGTATGTGTATACAATTTTTGATGGATGGTATTTTGTCATTTTGTGTCTCTGATGGAAACAATCAGTACCTGCTATGTGCAAGCAGGCCCTGAGGAAGGTCTGTGGATACTGGGAGTTAATAAGAGATGGTATATTCTCTTGAGAAAGGAATACCAACACAGTGTAATTGTCCTATTTAGAGGAACGCCTGTGATGAGGTTGGAACAAAAGAGAGGGCCATCTGAAGTGGTCCAGGAAAACTTTTCTTACCAGGTGCTCGAGCTGTGGTTTGGAACGTGATTGGAGATTTACCTGGGCTAGTGGAGAAACAGGAGCCAGACATTCAGGTGAAGGAATCAGTGTGTGCATGAGTGTGGGAAACATCGTGTATCTGGCTTTTCAGCATTGTAAGGAACAGCTGCTGTGGGCGCAATTGGAGGAGATCAGGTTGAAGAAAGGATAAATGTACGTGAGAATGTATTGGTTCCTACCTATTCCAAGCGTACTAAGATATGTAGCCATTACTTGTAAGGTCGTAGAAGTAGTCTGTCTAGAAGTTTCTTTGTCCACTATGGACATCTAGGCAGTTCCTTTTCTTCCTTGAACTGAGCCAGAGGAAGGCTCTCCATCAGTGCACCTCTAGCCCCAGGGCCGGCTCCAGCAGTGACAGCAAACTGGGGCCCTGTGGGAGAACAGCTTTGGTGATGAACAGGATGCTGCTGCTAAGGAGGGAGGGGCATCCCATCACGGTGGGCAGGTGCACACTGCAGGACCATCTGAGGGCCATGGTCCTCACTGCAGCTCAGTGCGGCCTGTTTCCCTGTGCACTGGCTTACAGATAATTTGAGCGTGGACTTGGAGAAAATGAAGGTATTTCTTTAAAATGTTGCTTCTTTGGAGATTGGAGATGTGTTGCACAGGGCCTGTGAACCTTGTGCCACTGGCATCTCCAGCAGCACCTAGAGCATGTTTTGTCAACTTCCTTTTTGTCTTTTCTCTGCTTTGAGTTTCCTTCCTTGCTCTGGTTGCCACTTTCACCTTTTCTCATCTCTCTCCACAATTCTTTCTTTTCTTACTGTGCCAGAGGTAGGGCAGTGGCACTCAGGGTTGAAACATTGTAACTCCCTTTTGTTTTGTCACAGCTTCATAGTAGGAGATACTAAAAAAGTCTCCTAAGTTCCAAGGTTGTTTTTTGGGGGGTTGGGGGGGTCCTGTGTCTAAAGAGAAAGTCATTCTGCCTAGGAGGGGAGTTTTACAAATACAGATATTGGTAATTAACCCAAAAGACATCGTAGGAAGAATCTTATTGAAGAGGTTTGGTGGTACGAGCCTTCTTCACTGAGTAGTACTTTACAGAATGGTGTATATCTATATGTATGTTTTAAAATTTGTTCATATAAGGCATATGTTCCATGTACTTTGTATTTGTAAACAATAATCAGTTTGGGGGTGGGAAGGAGATTGCTTTGTACAAAAGGGTTGTTTCCTGGTTTTAAACCTTTGCTGCTGGAGATGGTAAATAAATATTGTACAGCTTTGCTGTGTTTATCTCTTCTGTTCTATCTGTATTGGAATATAAAATTCTTGAGAAAAATTGTTGCTTTTCAAAATGTTATTTGGGGTGTGGTTTCAGTTATAAGTTGGGTACAAGGGGATTCTGGTAAACAAAACTTATTCTAGGAGTGTAAACCTCATAAGACCAAACTACAGACCCAAGCTTTGAAGGGATGGGCAATGAGAAGCAGGCTTTGAAACTGGAGTTTGTATGAAGTAAAGCAGTTGTTTCAGGAATTCTGTTCAGCCTGTTGAACTGAAAATGGCTTGCCCTAATTCTTGATTAATATCTGTTTCTGTTATGTTTGGGCAATAATGTAATCCAGTCATTGCACTTCTAGATACAAAAAGAAACCTGGAGGGAAAAAGTTAAATCAAGATTATGTTCCTTTTAGAGACAAAATTTCCATCTGCTTTTATGAAGGATAGATGTTAAACTTATATTTTTGAAAGGCAAAAAGTAGTGATTTAAGCCAAATTCATTATATTTCCAAACAAAAGATTGAGATTCTCGAGACTTTTTGTCTTTATACAGTCTTGTTCATTAGTAATTAAAATTTTCTTAACAATTTTATAGCATATTCTAATGCAGAAATATTAGAAAATAAAGATTAAAAAAGGAAAAACCCTCTAGACAGAAATAACTACTGTTAACATTTTGATTTATAGCCTTCTAGATTTGGTTTCTTCTAAATGTTTTTACAAAAAATGGGGTCATTTTCACTTAAAAACAAATACAAATGATATGGAAAAAAGGCATTGAACTATATACGTTATAGCTTCATTGACAAGTGGAATTTTGTGCTGTGTCATTAATTTGCTTATTTAAAGATTTGGTATGCATTTATTTTATGGTTCACATAGCAGATCACAGTTTCATAGCAATGTTAGAAATTTTAACAGTTTCCAGGAAATCTTTGTTAGCTCATTAAACTTGATTAGTATATGAAGGTATTATAATTGCTTTGGTAAAATTTTTGCCTAAGTAGTGGAATTCTCATTGGACGTTATTCCTGATAATCTTTTATGAGCAAGATTGTGAGTTCATGGTCAGAACTGGTTTCACGTTCACTTGAACTGATTTCAAGTTTGAAGTGGTTATTCGTCTGTAGCAAAAAGAGAAAAATCAGGACAGTGCAACTAGTTTTCACAAGGTTAAGTTTATTCAATAATGAGACTACTGAGGGAAATTTTGAAGTATTAGCTCAAGTTTGTGTCTTCATTCTTATGAAATGAAAAGACACAGTGCTGACCATTGATATTAGTTCCTTTTTAAAAAATACCCTTACTTGACAAAATAAGGGGATCCTATATCAGGCTTTTCTTCCTCCACTGCCCCCTCCCCAATTATAGAGACCCACTGAATCCCACTATTACACATTAGATATCAGAAGAAAGCCCTCTTCCCTTCCCGCCCAAGTTATCTATTTCTGGACTTGGAATTTTTGCTGTAATTGCCAAGCTCCATTAAAAGATAAACATTGTCCTCTAAAACAGAAGAATTCTTGCTTATTTTCTCCTAAATATGCTTAGCTTTCATGGATATGTGCACTCAGATATAACCAGTATCCATAATCTGCTGCCATTTCTAGGACACAACTCAAATTTGCTTTGTATATAAGAATTTCATAGTGTCCAGGGGTGAGCATAGACAGGGTTGCAGGGAGAGGCCATATTAACCTGGCTTCTGAGGTTCTGGAACAGCTTTCCTTCCTGTACCCAGTGTGGCCCTCATTTTGTAACCTTCCAACTCCTGATCACCCATGGATTTTGGTATGTTGGACTATGTCATTGGAATCTTACCTCTGGTTCCCATTTTTTAAAACCATCATTTTAGTTAAAAAAATTTCATAGGGACTGAACTAGAATCTGCTTTTCAACCTTTTCTGGCTTTACAGCTTTCTCCTTAATTGTTAGGACCCCACAAACTTCCCTAATGGGAGGGGGTGGGTATGGAAGAAAAACTGACTCAGAGAAGTGATCTAAAATATTGGCAAATAGGGACTTCCCTGGTAGTCCAGTGGTTAAGACTCCACGCTACCACCGCAGGGGGTGCAGGTTCGTCCCTGGTCAGGGAACTAAGATCCTGCATGTCATGTGGCACAGCCAAAATAATATATATATATATATATATATCGAGAGAGAGAGAGGCAGAGAGAGGCAAATAGAGACTCTCCCCTCCCCAATATATTTCTTAGGACTTTCCTATGCTTCTCCCCCCAAATAACTCAGCGGATACACTTTCTTGCTGGTCATTTGCTCTCATTGTGGACTCTTTAATATTACTCTTTAGTAGTATTTAATATAGAAGTTAATCCAGGGTAATCACAACAAGTGCTTCAAGAAGGATGACTGAAGATCTGTAGCTGCTAACATTCTAAATGAAACTGAGAGCCCATTATTCTTACCATTGGGAGCCAATTCCATTTCTAGTTTGAGAAGTTACATATCTGAAAGCCTGACCTTTCTTAGAAAAACTCCAAGGGCCTAAAAGCTTCTTTAGACTATAGGCTTTCGGTGAGATTGGCAAATCTAGCCTAAGAAGAGTCCTGGAATTTTGTGATTTCACATTAAATTACAATTCAGCATTGTGACACTAACGGAATGGTGGAAATTCCCAAACTGAAAGATATATTGGCCCCTTTTCATCTTAGTTCTACAGGAAACATTTAAGACATTTTCATCTAGCCTGAAATCAGTTCACTTTCTGCCCATATTCTGACAGTACTGTAGCTTTGGTTCTGCAGTTGGGTCAGTAACAAGGTGGCCTGCAGTAAGTTTTTCCCCCGTGTTCTGATCAGTTAAAATTTATTTCTGAACGTATTGATTCTTTGAATTACCAGTTAAACTTCTGTGCAAAATAAGGCCTTCTGTGACCTAATGGGTTAAATAGCTAACATGCATTTTAATATCAATGATCCCTCAGTTTTTCCAATGCCGATATGTTCTTCCAGAACCACAGAAGAATGTAATTCAGTGAGATCTGAGGGCAGCCCTCATTTTGGATCACTAACAATGGAAATCCCAGGGACTTGGCTTTCTGGAGAGAGTGAGTGTTCATAGATAACCTATTACTCATGCCTGGCTTTAACCAGCAACCTTGATCCCCAAACCCAAGTTTGTGATGGAAAAATATCAAATGAATATCACCCTGCTGCACATGCTTAATTTCTTTCCCCTTTAACACATTCTTGTTTAAAGCACTTCCATTTTGTCATTTTTAAATGGCAAAGATTTCAAAGTTGAAGTTCTTCCTTTCTCTAGCTACCATTTCTTTTCGTCTACTCCCAACAGATTGTCTCTCAGATCTGCTTTTCTGCTTTCAATGTAGGTAGCCAGAGTTCTTTTTTTCTTTTTTTTCCTGGAAACTAACCCACCTTAGAGGGGAAGGAGAAGGAGACCAAACACAATTCTGAATGCCTGTTGTTTTCAGCATCAGGGCCATAAGGTCTTCTGAGCCCTTCAAAGTCATGAAAGTTAATAAACAGATCAGCAGAATTAATTGGAAATAACATAAGTAATCCTGTTATTGACATAACCATATAGTTAAATAAAAGACAACAGGCTACTGATAGCTAAATATAAGAAAAATAATTTTAACAACTTAATAATACCAACAGGTTATACTTACTTGACCTTTAAAAGGTAAAGTTCTAGGGCTAGAGCTTAATTTTAGAATGAAGTTGAAGAGATCCAAACAAAAGTTTAAATGTTGATTAAAGGGCTAAATAATTTATCTTCCTAGCATATGTGTATAGCTTGAAGGGAGTAAAGTTTTAGGAGCATACTTATATTTTGACTAGTGGATTACTAAAAATTTTTCCTGTAGGATATATAATTGCTGTATTTTTGGCATTAGTTTTCATTTAGCTTTGCATCCAGAGTTTATAATTTACAGTGTAAATCAGAGGATCATTACTTGTGCTTTAATGTAAACTTTAAGAAGAATAAATATTATGTAAAGTTTTCCTGAATGAGTATAACTTGGGAAGTAATTCAGAATGGTTATTTTGTCGTGGTTTGGGAAAAAGTAAAATGATGGTGGAACCATCAATTCAAGGTAACTCTTCCTGGATTAGGATTACCTTAATTACCTTAATTAACTTTAATTAACCCAAAACATGGCCTTCTTCCTGTCTCCAGAATATTCACATTGTTGTGACACAAAAACATATTTTGTCAGTAAATCCTAATTTGCACCTTGTCTATCTCATGTGTTAACATGACCTTGGTTTACCTGGCCTTCCAAGCATGACTTTTGCTAGTGTTTAAAACTTAAATAAAATGTTATCTCTGTCAGGAAAACTAACACACTCTAGGTCCATGTTTAAATACTGTTAACTTCCTTAAATTAAAAATTCTTTTAGAATCTACTCTACATTTCCTTCTCAAGGTAGTACCCACATTTTAAAGAGATTAATTTTTTATCTTCCCAAAGAGTAAATTTCATTTGCTTTTAAGACAAAGAGATAAACTTATCTCAAAGGATCAGAGCTCAGATAAATTTTTATGACTATCATTTTTAATAAGCTGCATTGTCCTGTGACTTGTAAAAGGACATTTTGAAGTTGGTAAGATGCCACCTACTATCTGGTGCAGTGGTATAGGCTGGCCAAGTGGTCAGAAAGCTAGTTTGGGACTACTTCTACCCAAAGTGATCCTGTGAACATTTTTTACTGCAGTGATGTAGCCTTGTACTAAAAATACCACCTTGGCCTTGTTATATATGCTCACTTCAGTGGAACTTCTGTGTACTTGGAAAATCACACCTGCTGTTTGATTTGGTTGATGCAACTCTATCCCAATTTAGATAAAATTTAGGTTGTACATATATGATTGATTTGCCTAAAAAGGGATATTTTGGTTAGTAACACAATCTTTCTAGTAGAAAAACATTCTTAAAATATTTATTTATTTATTTATGCATGCATGCATGCTGTGCCAGGTCTTAGTTGTGACATGCGGGATCTTCGTTATGGCATGCAAACTCTTAGTTGCCGCACATGGGATCTAGTTCCCCGACCAGGGATCGAACCCTGGCCCCCTGCATTGGAAGCGTGGAGTCTTACCCACTAGACCACCAGGGAAATCCCTAGAAAAACATTTTTAATAGAGTTTATGTTTTAGAAAAGTTTTAGGTTCACAGCAAAAAAAAAAAAAAGAGGAAGAGATCTGCCATATACCTCCCCACCCGTCAATAAAGCTTCCCCCATTATCAACTTCCCCCAACATAGTGGTACATTTGGAATAATCAGTGAGCCTGTGGTGACACGTTATTACCCAAAGTCTGTAGTTTGCATTAGGGTTCACTCTTGGTGCTGTATATTCTATGGGTTTGGACAAATGTAATAAGATATCTACCTTTATAGTGTCATATAGAATAGATTTCCTACCCTAAAAATCCTCTGTACCCTGCCAATTCATCCCTCCCTCTCCCCTCACCCCTGGCAACCACTGATCTTTTTTTACTGTCACCATAATTTTGCCTTTTCCAGGATGCCATATAGTTGGAACCATACAGTAAATAGCCTTTTCAGTTTGGCTACTTTCATTTAGTAATATGTATTTAGGTATTCCTCCGTGTCTTTTCATGGCTTGGTAGCTCATTTCTTTTTAGCACTGAATAATATTCCATCATCTGGATGTATACAGTTTATTTATCCATTAACCTACTAAAGGTGCTTTGTTGCTTATGAATAAAGCTGTTACAAATAAAGTTTATGAATAAAGCTGTTATAATATCTCATAACACAGGTTATTTCACTCCTAACTACTGTTTGGTTTATTTGCATGTTGTTTTTCTTAGGAAGAGCATTTCATCTGCAAAGAAAGAGGGTTTTATTTCTTCCTTGATTTGTGGTTTGGTGTCTGACATTAATTTGGAGAAATTATTGGTCGTTATTGCGTCAAATAGTTCCTCTGTTCCTTTCTCTCTTTCTTCCCCTGGTATTCCCATTATGCATACATCTTTTGTAACAGTTTTTGGATATTCTGGGGTTGTTTTTTTTTTTTTTTCCGGTCTTTTTTCTCTTTGTCTTCCAGTTTTGGAAGTTTCTGTTGACATATTCTCAGGCACGCAGATTCTTTCCTTTGTGGTGTGCAGTCTGCTGGTGAGCCATGAAAGGCACTGTTCATTTCTGTTGTGGTGTTTTTGATCTCTGATTTCTTTCTGGTTCTCTCTTAGGATTTCCATCTCTCTTACATTACACGTCTGTTCTTACAAGTTGTCTATTTTTTCCATCAGAGCCCTCAGCATAGTAATCGTGGTGGTTTTAAATTCGTGGTCTGATAATTCCAACATCTCTGCCAGGTCTACCATTCTTTGCTCGCTCTGACTCTTCAAACTGTGTTTTTTGCCCTTTGGTATCCTTGTAATTTTCTCGTTGAAAGTTGGACATGCTGTCGTGGGTCAAGGGAACTTCAGTAAACAGGCCTTTAGTGATGAGTGGTAAGGCTGGGGAAGTGGTGGTGCTCTGTGTGACTGGTCTCAGCCTTGGAGAGCCTGTGTGCCTGGACTGGGAACCCCAGCGGTGCTTCTCAGGCCTTCCCCTCACCTGGGAGGGTGGCTGCAGTGGCCTGAAATGGCCTATTTCCCATCTCCCAGGTCGGTCAGGCTCTCGTGAAGTAGTTTCTCTTGAGACCAGGCATCGTTAAGGACAGAACGCTCTGACATATTTCAAAATGCTTACTTTTCTTCTCCCCCTGCTGGAAACATGGTGGGATTTTTCTCCAGTCGTCACTATGAGAACCTGGTAGAGCTTCTGAAGGTAAACTCACAAAAAGAGTAAGGTCCCCCCTCCTTGACTGGGTCCCCCTGGAGTTTAAGTCTTGTTAATACTTGTCCACACTGAGCTTCCAGCACTTGGTTAGTTACAGTTCAGGTTTTCCTCCCCAGCACTGGGCCCACTGAGGTTTCCACCCGTGGGTTTCTGCTCCACTCAGTGTGATTCTCTGTATCTGCCCCTCTGTCTCTCCCGTTTTTCCATCAGTCACTTACACTGTGACCTCACTTCTATGGTGGATCTAAGAGAGGCTGTTGATTTTACAGTTTGTTTCAAGCTTTTTACTTGTTAGGATGGAGTGGCGCCTTCTAAGCTCATTCCTGACATATTGAGCCAGAAAACAGAAGTTAGAGCTATCCTTTTTAATCAATAATTTTTCTTACATAAATACTGTCCAGAAATTGCTGAAAAGCTGGAACCAAAGGGGTTGGTACTATTAGACTTTTAGGGGGTGGACCAATGGCTTGGCATTACCTTATAGGCTCAGAGCAAAGCAATGCCAAACTTTTCAATATCCAGATGATTGTAAAGTAAATAAGGATGATTAATAGGTTATGTAACTTTTCGAAAAACGAAGATGCTGGTGGGTGACTGGCTGTCCTACAAAATACCACAATTTTAAAATATAAAACAAGACAGGTTCTTAGAAATTTGATACTGATAAAAGTAATTAGTTCCTTAATCAGCAAGGACCCACTGTATAGCACAGGGAACTGTACTCAATATTCTGTAATAACCTGTGGGGGAAAATAATCTGAAAAAGAATGGATATCAATATAAATGAACCACTTTGTTGTACACCTGAAACTAACACAACATTGTAGATCAACTATACTCCAATATAAAATAAAAATTAAATTAAAAAAAGTAAATAGTTCTTTTTTTTGAATTTTTGAATTTTATTTTATTTATTTTTTTATATAGCAGGTTCTTATTAGTTATCCATTTTATGCATATTAATGTATATATGTCAATCCCAATCTCCCAATTCATCACCGCCCCCCCCCCCCCCCGAGCCGCTTTCCCCCCTTGGTGTCCATACTTCTTTAGTACAGTAACTCTTTGGTAAGTGGATATATGTTATTCCAAAGCTAATTTTGTTAACTAAAAGGAATGAAACTTGTTTTTTCAATTGTAGGGTAACGTTAAGCGTAAAGACCATATTGACCATCAGAAGGATAAAGTCGCCTTGACTCTGGCTCGTCTAGCCCGCCATGTCGAAGTGGAGAAACAGCAGAAAGAAGAGAAGAATAGAGCATTCAGGGTATGTGGCTGTTTTAATTGATATTTTACCAGATTATAGAGTTGTTTATAAGAAAGTTAAAGAGATGCTTGTATAATCAAAAAATGTATAATTGGATCCAAGTTCAGCATGAAGTCTACATAGCTCACTGAGTTAGTAGTAATTCATGACAGCCTTTTACAACTGTTTTTTTTTGTTGGATTTTGCTCATATATGTATACAGACAAAAAAAGAAAAAGTAGAATTAAGTAGACTTTATTTTTGGGAATTAAAAATCATGGGATTCCTTAAGCTGGTGAGCAGTTAAGGGTTTCTAGTTACTTTATCACAGTTTATCAGGGCTTCTGTAGATAGATAGAAGCTGTTGAAAGGTTCTTTTCTACTAAGTAGAGCCAGACCACTTTCACTTCAGCCTCTCCCTTCAGATTATTGAATTAGTGTGGTAGAAGAGCTACTATGTGGAAAATGAAGCCTAATTTAGACTCTTGCATGATATAAACCTCTTAAAACCTTGACTTGCTTTATTTATTTATTTTTTTAAGATTTTTTTTTTTGATGTGGACCATTTTTAAAGTCTTTACTGAATTTGTTATAATATTGCTTCTGTTTTATGTTTTGGTTTTTTGGCTGCAAGGCATGTAGGATCTTAGCTCCTCAATCAGGGATTGAACCCGCACCCCCTGCATTGGAAGGCGAAGTCTTAACCACTGGACGGCCAGGGAAGTCCCTTGACTTGCTTTAGAAGGCACCAAATGAAATTACCTTAAAGAACTCCCCCAATATTGCCAAATGTCTGTTAGGAGTAGAATGTTGGCAAGTTGGGTAAAAAAAAATCCTACTGGGAGTTTAAAAATGGAAATAGAAATCATGGCATAATTTTACCTTGTATGTTTTTGATTCCTTCTTCCATTGCTTATTATAAAGGAATTTATATATTTCTGTTGCCTCTGTTTCAGTATCTCCTGATCTAATGTAGAATACATTAGTCTTCTTTAAATTTAGAAGTACCTTTGTTTGGGGACTTTAACTTTATAATGTAATACCAATTAAATTAGAGCATAGTATTCTAATTGTATGTTTAAAATGCTTAATACATTAGTGTTACTTTTTTTCTATAAATTTATTTTATTTTTGGTTACGTTGGGTCTTCGTTGCTGCACACGGGCTTTCTCTAGTTGTGGCTAGTGGGGTCTACTCTTTGTTGCGGTGCGTGGGCTTCTCATTGTGGTGGCTTCTCTTGTTGCGGAGCACAGGTTCTAGGTGCACAGGCTTCAGTAGTTGTGGCGCATGGGTCAGTAGTTGTGGCTTGCGGGCTCTAGAGCGCAGGCTCAGTAGTTGTGGAGCATGGGCTTAGTTGCTCCGTGGCATGTGGGATCCTCCTGGACCAGGGCTTGAACCCGTGTCCCCTGCATTGGCAGGTGGATTCTTAACCACTGCACCACCAGGGAAGCCCAAATTAGTGATACTTTTTTAAAAAAGGATTCTTTCTTTCCTGGCAGAGACACTATTCAATTTTTTTTTTTTTTTGATTTTTACTGGAGTGTAGTTGATTTACAGTGTTGTGTTAATTTCATTATGATCAAATCGTTTTTTTTTTTTGGGGGGGGAGCAAAATTGCTTTACGATGTTGTGTTAGTTTCTGCTGTACAATGAAGTGAATCAGCTCTATGTATACCTATTTCCCCTCCCTCTCGGACCTCCCTCCCACCCACCCATCCCACCCATTTAGGTCATCACAGAGCACCAAGAGGAGCTCCCTGTGCTATACAGCAGGTTCCCACTAGCTATCTATTTTACACATGGTAGTATATTTATGTCAAACCTAATCTCCCAATTCGTCCCACCCTCCTGTTCCCCCCACTACGTCCACAAGTCCGTTCTCTACATCTCTATTCCTGCCCTACAAATAGGTTCCTCTGTACCATTTTTAGATTCCACATAATATGCGTTAATATACGGTATTTGTTTTTCTCTTTCTGGCTTACTTCACTCTGTATGACAGACTCTAGGTCCATCCACATCTCTAAAAATGACCCAATTTTGTTCCTTTTTATGGCTGAGTAATATTCCATTGTATATGCGTACCGCAACTTCTTTATCCATTCATCTGTCGTTGGACATTTAGGTTGTTTCCATGTTCTGACGATTGTAAATAGTGCTGCAGTGAACATTGGGGTAACATGTGTCTTTTTGAATTATGGTTTTCTCAGGGTATATGCCCAGTAGTGGGATTGCTGGGTCATATGGTAGTTCTATTTTTAGTTTTTTTATGGAACCTCCATGCTATTCTCCATAGTGGCTGTATCAATTTACATTCCCACCAACAGTGCAAAAGGGTTCGCTTTTCTCCACACCCTCTCCAACATTTATTGTTTGTAGATTTTTTGATGATGGCCGTTCTGACTGGTATGAGGTGATACCTCATTGTAGTTTTGATTTGCATTTCTGTAATAATTAGTGATGTTGAGCATCTTTTCATGTGCCTCTTTGCCATCTGTATGTCTTCTTTGGTGAAATGTCTATTTAGGTCTTCTGCGCATTTTTTGATTGGGTTGTTTGCTTTTTTAATATTGAGCTGCGTGAGCTGTTTATATAATTTGGAGATTAATCCTTTGTCCGTTGCTTCATTTGCGAATATTTTCTCCCATTCTGAGGGTTGTCTTTTCGTCTTGTTTTTGGTTTCCTTTGCTGTGCAAAAGTTTTTTAAGTTTCATTAGGTCCCATTTGTTTATTTTTGTTTTTATTTTCATTACTCTAGGAGGTGGGTAAAAAAAGATCTTGCTGTGGTTTATGTCAAAGAGTGTTTTTCCTATGTTTTTCTCTAAGAGTTTTATAGTGTCTGGTCTTACATTTAGGTCTTTAGTCCGTTTTGAGTTTATTTTTGTATATAGTGTTCGGTATTGTTCTAATTTCATTCTTTTACATGTAGCTGTCCAGTTTTCCCAGCCCCACTTATTGAAGAGGCTGTCTTTTCGCCATTGTATTGTTCTTGCCTCCTTTGTCATAAATTAGGTGACCATACTGTGCATGGGTTTATCTCTGGGCTTTCTATCCTGTTCCATTGATCTGTATTTCTGTTTTTTTGCCAGTACCATAATGTCTTGATTACTGTAGCTTTGTAGTATAGTTTGAAGTCAGGGAGCCTGATTCCTCTAGCTCTGTTTTTCTTTCTCAAGATTGCTTTGGCTATTTGGGGTCTTTTGTGTTTCCATATGAATTGTAAAATATTTTGTTCTAATTCTGTGAAGAATGCCATTGGTAGTTTGATAGGGATTGCATTGAATCTGTAGATTGCTTTGGGTAGTATAGTCATTTTCACAATATTGATTCTTCCAATTCAAGAACATGGTATATTTCTCCGTCTGTTTATGTCATCTTTGATTTCTTTCATCAGTGTTTTATAGTTTTCTGAGTATAGGTCTTTTGCCTCTGTAGGTAGGTTTATTCTTAGGTATTTTATTCTTTTTGTTGCTATGGTAAATGGGATTGTTTCCTTAATTTCTCTTTCTGAATTTTTGTTAGCGTATATGAATGCAAGAGATTTCTGTGCATTAATTTTATATCCTGCAACCTTACCAAATTCATTGATTAGTTCTAGTAGTTTTCTGGTGGCGTCTTTAGGATTTTCTATGTATAGTATCATGTCATTTGTAAACAGTGACAGTTTTACTTCTTTTTTTCCAATTTGTATTCCTTTTATTTCTTTTCCTTCTCTTATTGCCATGGCTAGGAATTACAAAACTATGTTGAATAATAGTGGTGAGAGAGGACATCCTTGTCTTGTTCCTGATCTTAGTGGAAATGCTTTCAGTTTTTCACCATTGAGAATGATGTTTGCTGTGGGTTTGTCATATATGGCCTTTATTACCTACCCCAACGGGTAGGTTCCCTCTATGCCCATTTTGTGGAGAGTTTTTAATCATAAATGGTTGTTGAATTTTGTCAGAAGCTTTTTCTGCATCTATTGAGATGATCATATGGTTTTTATTCCTTAATTTGTTAATATGGTGTATCACATTGATTGATTTGCATATATTGATGAATCCTTGCATTCCTGGGATAAATCCCACTTGATCATGGTATATGATCCTTTTAATGTGCTGTTGGAGTCTGTTTGTAGTATTTTGTTGAGGATTTTTGCATCTGTGTTCATCAGTGATATTGGTCTGTAATTTTCCTTTTTTGTGACATCTTTGTCTGGTTTTGGTATCAGGGTGATGGTGGCCTTGTAGAACGAATTTGGGAGTGTTCCTCCCTCTGCAGTTTTTTGGAAGAGTTTGAGAAGGATTGGTGTTAGCTCTTCCCTAAATATTTGATGGAATTTGCCTGTGAAGCCATCTGGTCCTGGACCTTTGTTTGTTGGAAAATTTTTAATTACAGTTTCAATTTCATTCCTTGTGATAGGTCTGTTTATATTTTCTAATTCTTCCTGGTTCAGTCTTGGAAAATTGTACCTTTCCAAGAATTTGTCCATTTTTCATGGTTGTCCATTTTATTGGCATATAGTTGTTTGTACTAGTCTCTTATAATCCTTTGTATTTCTGCAGTGTCAGTTGTGATTTATCCTTTTTTGTTTCTAATTTTATTGATTTGTGTCCTCCCCCCACCCTTTTTTTTTTTTTTTTTTTGATGAGTCTGGCTAAAGGTTTATCAATTTTGTTTTATCTTCTCAAAGAACCAGCTTTTGGTTTTGTTATTCTTTGCTACTGTTTTCTTCATTTCTATTTCATTTATTTCTGCTCTGATCTTTATGATTTCTTTCCTTCTACTGACTTTGGGTTTTCTTCATTCTTCTTTCTCTAGTTGCTTTAGGTGTAAGGTTAGATTGTTTGAGATTTTTCTTCTTTCTTGAGGTGAGCTTGAATTGCTATAAATTGCCCTTGTAGAACTGCTTTTGCTGCGTCCCATAGGTTTTGGGCCTCCGAATCTGAACTACTGGGCTAACAGAGAACCTCAGACCCCAGGGAATATTCATCAGAGTGAGGTCTCCCAGCTGTCCTCATCTCAGCACCAAGACCCAGCTCTACCCAACAGCTTGCAAACTCCAGTGCTGGAAGCCTCAGGCCAAACAACTAGTAAGACAGGAACACAGTCCCACCCATCAAAAAAAAAAAAAAAAACAGACGACAAAAAACATGTGTCACACATTAAAGAGCAAGTAAAAACCTACAAGACCAAATAACTGAAGAGGAAATAGGCAACCTACCTGAAAAAGAACTCAGTGTAATGATAGTAAAGATTATCTGGAATCTTGGAAGTAGAATGGAGGCATGGATTGAGAAAATGCAAGAAATGTTTAACAAAGATCTAGAAGAACTAAAGAACAAAGAAACATAGATGAACAACACAATAACTGAAATGAAAAATACACTAGAAGGAATCAATAACAGAATAACTGAGGCAGAAGAACGAATAATGAGCTGGAAGGTAGAATGGTGGAAATAACTGCCAAGGAGCAGAATAAAACAAAAAGAATGAAAAGAATTGAAGACAATCTCAGAGACCTCTGGGACAACACTAAACACACCAATATTCGAATTATACAGGTCCCAGAAGAAGAATAGAAAACGAAAGGGTCTGAGAAAATATTCAAAGAGATTATAGTGAAAAAATTCCCTAATATGGGAAAGGAAATAGTCACCCAAATCCAGGAAGCGCAGAGTCCCATACAGGGTAAACCCTAGGAGAAACACACCAAGACACATATTAATCAATCTAACAAAAATGAAATTCAAAGAAAAAATATTAAAAGCAGCTATGGAAAAGCAAAAAATAACATACAAAGGAATCCCCATACGGATATCAGTTGATTTTTCAGCAGAAACTCTGCAGGCCTGAAGGGAGTGGCAGGATATACTTAAAGTGATGAAAGAAAAAGACCTACAACCAAGATTACTTTACCCAGCAAGGATCTCATTCAGATCCAACAGAGAAATCAAAAGCTTTACAGACAAGCAAAAGGAAGAGAATTCAGCACCACCAAACCAGCTTTACAGCAGGTGCTAAAGGAACTTCTCTAGGCGGGAAGCACAAGAGAAGAAAAAGACCCACAAAAACAAACCCAAAACAATTAAGAAAATGGTAAGAAGAACCTACGTATCGATAATAACCTTGAATGTAAATGGATTAAGTGCCCCAACCAAAAGACACAGACTAGCTGAATGTATACAAAAACAAGACCCATATATATGCTGTCTACAAGAGACCCACTTCAGACCTAGGGACATATACAGACTGAAAGTGAAGGGGTGGAAAAAGATATTCCATGCAAATGGAAATCAAAAGAAAGCTGGAGTAGCAATACTCGTATCAGATAAAGTAGACTTTAAAATAAAGACTGTTACGAGAGATAAGGAAGGACACTACATAATGATCAAGGGATCAGTCCAAGAAGAAGATATAACAATTATCAATATTTATGCACCCAACATAGGAGCACCTCAATACATAAGGCAAATGCTAACAACCATAAAAGGAGAAATCGACAGTAACACAGTAATAGTAGGGGACTTTAACACCCCACTTACACCAGTGGGCAGATCATCCAAACAGAAAGTAAATAAGGAAACACAAGCTTTAAATGACACAATAGACAAGATAGACTTAACTGTTATTTAATTGTTATTTATAGGACATTCCACCTGAAAGTGGTGGAATACACTTTCTTCTCAAGTGCGCACAGAACATTCTCCAGGATAGATCACATCTTAGGTCACAAATCAAGCTTTGGAAAATTTAAAAAAGTTGAAATTGTATCAAGCATCTTTTCTGACCACAACGCTATGAGATTGGAAATTAATTTCAGAAAAATAAACTGTAAAAAACACAAATACATAGAGGCCAAACAGTGCACTACTAAATAACCAAGAGATCACTGAAGAAATCGAAGAAGAAATAAAAAAATACATAGAAACAAATGACAACAAAAACACTATTTAATTTTAAGGAAGATCCTTTCCCCAGACTATGTTAAGTGTGTTATTTATGGGTCATGGGCAAAGTCTCTTTGAGAGAGGAGTGGTTTGCAAGTTGTCCCCCTTTTCTGCCCCTTTCCTCAGTATGCTCACTTCTTTTCCCAGATCAGATGTTACAGATGTGTTAACACCACATAGGTAATAAAGCATTTGAGATGAGTTCAGAATCTGTTAGTCACTATGACAAGTAGGGTTTTTCTCAAGGGTAGTTTCAGCTTTTACCCATGTAAATGTTCATTCATTGTATTAAAGACTTTACCTTAGCATTTGAGAAAATTTTTTTAAACTTTGAAATTCTTGTTTATCCAATTGTAAAGAATAAATTTATCTACATTTCATTCTTTTCTAAGAAAGAAACTGACTCACACAGATACTTTAGCTCATTTTTTGCTATCCATTCATGACTTTTTTTTCTTGTTTGATTCTCCTTATATATAACTTGTTTTTTAAAACTAGATGACAGAAAACAAAAAGAAAACAAAACTACCCAGAAAGGAAGATAATGAAACTAAAGTAAAACTAATTCTTGCAGAATTTTAGTAGGTGTTAACTGTGACTAAAAATACAGTAGAAAATGTCTTCCAGCTCTTCTAGGCCTTTGTGAATTGTTGGTGTCTCACTGTTAAAGTGGATTGTCCATCTTTTGTGATGGAAAGGTTTTAAAGAAAATTTCTTAAAATCTTCACTGGATAAATCACTTTCAGAGATAATGTGTTGTGCTTGACTAGTTGATCAGTTACCAGCTTTGCTTGTTGATATTCCAGGAGTTAAGATGACTTGCATGAAGGGATGTACCCCTAACGTGTGTGGAAATAGCTGGGTGACAGGAAAAGGGTGACTAATTTGGGGGTGATTTTAGCCAGCAAATGTTTTTTGAGCATTGACTATGTATGGCCGCAGAGTTCAAATTCTATTGTAAGAAATGCCAGAGAACTTTCTTTTTAAAAAGCCTGCTTATTTTTAATTACTGGCAGTAGTTTAAAATAAGTAGGCTATTGGCTGGCATATAGCAATATTTAATCTCAATTATATTTATTTAATTTAAGGTGTTTTTTTTTTAAAGATTTTTGTAAGGAACTCTGATAGATGGAACACTTCAAGGTTTTGGAAGTCCTACACAGAAGGGACCTTTTGAACTCTGTATTGAAACCAGTCGTTCTATACTTAATTTGATTACAGAGAATTTTTTAAAATGTATATAATGCATATTAACATCTTTGGAAAATTAGTATTCTATGGCCATACTTAGAACAAAGTTGTGTAGATTTTTTTCAGAGTAAAATCTTGAATCTCCCTGTCCCCCTACTTACCCTTGCTGATAGAAGATCCTGTTATAGTGATAAGTAGGTCATTCAATATTCTGGTCTATTTCTTGCAAATCCAGCATTTGTGGATTTGTGATTTCTTTTTAACAACCTTTTTGAGACACAGTATGTTGTACAGTAAGTCCCCTACTTATGAGTGAGTTCCATTCTGAGAGCACGTTCATAAGTCCAATTTGTTCGTTAAGTCCAACAAAGTTAGCCTAGGTACCCAAATAACACAATCGGCTATCTAGTACTGTACTGTAATAGGTTTATAATACTTTTCACACAAATAATACGTAAGAAACAAACAAACACAAAATATAAAGAAAACATTTAAAATCTTACAGTACAGTACCTTGAAAAGTACAGTAGTACAGTACAACAGCTGGCATACAGGGGCTGGCATCGAGTGAACAGGCAAGAAGAGTTACTGACTGGAGGAGATCCTGGGCTTGAAATACAGATACTGTACTACCATACTCTATACAATACTGTACAGTGACGTACACAAAATCACAACCAGTTGTAGAGTATGCACACATGTGACAATGTACACCAGACACATGAACTAACTTACTTGACTGGACATGCAAACACACATTTGTATCTTTGAAAGCTCTCATCTTGAAGGTTCGTGTGTAGGGGACTTACTGTACTGGTTAAGTGAATGGATTCTAGAATCACATTGGCGAATGAGAGTTTAAATCCTGGCATTGTTATTTATCCTTGTGCAATTTATTTGACCTTCATGTGCCTCAGTTTTCCCATCATAAAATGGGAACAATAATAGTACCAATCTCATAGAGTTATTGTGAGAATTAGATCTAAGATGCTTTTAGAATAGTGCCTGGCACGTGGTAAGTGGTTAATAAGTGTTACTTGTTAAATACAGCATGATTAGAGTATGCAAATAGATTTATCAATAACGTAACTAGAAAGATTTAGAGACTGTAACAGTCTAAAGCATCTAGTTTAGTGGTTGGCACTGGCCCACTGCCTGTTTTTATAAATAAAATTTTATTGGAACATAGCCATGCCCATTTGTTTACATATTATCTATGGCTGCTTTCATGCCGCAACAGCAGAGTTGAGTAGTTGGAAAAGAGACTATATGGGCTGCAAAGTCTAAAATATTTACACTGTGGTCTTTTATGGAAAAAGTTTGCCAACCTTTGATCTAGACGCAATAGATGCTTTATACTGGCACATTTTAAGTACTAATGTGTGTCTGCTCTTATACTATTCACTGAACAAATATTTAATAGGCTTCTGTATACTTCAGACTATATATGGAAAATTTGAAGGAAAATGTATAAAAGGTTAAAGATGAAAATAATCATTCATATTTCCATTCCAGAGATAGCCATTGACATTTATCATATTTATTTTCTGCCTTTTTCCCTCTCTGCAGATAGAGTTACATATAGCTTGAAATAATCTTTGTTTATATTTGGCCTTATTTGTTTAATACTATTTGGTGACCCACTTGATACCAAAAGTATATTTCTGCTTCAATGAAAAAGTTTTGTGCTTCTAATGACTTTCATGAAATGTACACACCATAATTTACTTAAATGGTACCCTATTGTTGGAGATTAATTTGTTGCAAACTTTGTGCAAATGTAGATGACATTGGGATCAACATCTTAGAGCATGAACCTTTGGTTTGACTTACCTCTTTAAGATAGAGTTCTAGGTGTGGAGTTACAGGGATAAAGGATAATCAATATTTTCTGATCGCTGTTGTGACAAAATCATTTTCTTAAGGAAACTGGATTAGTAACCATAGGTTAATTGAGTTTTTTCTTAATATCTTTAGGAAAAAATAGATTTTCAACAGGCTCATGGGTTACAAGAATTGGAATTTATTCGAGGACATTCTGATACAGAAGCAGCGAGACTGTGTGTGGACCAATGGTTAAAAATGCCAGGTAGGTATTCTTTAGAGATCAGAGTGGAACATAAGGTTACCAAGCTTCCCTAAAGCCTTAAAGCATTGTGTCTGTTTTATTCCGTTGCTAATAAGTATATAAAGTATTGAAATTTAGTTCAGTAATACTTAACAGAAGGCCTACTTTACCAGTTGTCTTCCTACTTTGGCAAAAGTATGCTTTGCGTGTAAGTAATCCTTGAGCTGATCATCTATTCATTCATATGTCTCCTAGTTATTACCCTCTATGGGAGGGCGTGTAACAGGTTACTTGAGGTCAGGCTTCTCTAAGGAAGTGGAATTTAAGCTGAGATGGAAAGGATTAGCATTTATTTATTTATTTGTCAGTGCAGCCTGTGTAGATATTTTGTTAAGGAAGTGTCCATGTGGGAGGCTCGTCTAAAGCAGTGGGTAGCTTCTTCATTACTAACTCTTTGCAGACCTGAAGTTCCTGGAAGAGTCACTGTGCAGCGTTTTCCTCCTACCAGATAATTGGTAGAATTTTTTAGAGCCACCATGGCAACTTTTCTAGCTTGGCTTGTAGAAGACCCACTGAGCCCTTACAAGCTTGGGATATCCACAGAATCCTTAGCTGTGGATTTAATTCAGCAGAAAGTTTAATTACAAAAAGTCTTAGAAATATGTATGTATGCATTGCTCAACTTTGAACCTAGGTATCTTATTCTATAGTTTTCAGAGGGCTTTTCTTTGAATAGAATCAAATTGCCACTTTTAAAATAATTCCAATAATTTGTAGATATTTTAACACTTGGCCACTCCCTGAAACTGTATTTTGTTCTTATCTCCCAATGTGTTTGTGCCTGGCAAACTCCCACCTTGCCCCATCCTCCTTTTTAAATACCCTTTCCTCTTTTTTTCTTCTTAGTTGCCTGTGGGGTTAGCCCTACAGATAACATTCAATACTAGAGGTTGCTAGGTTTATTTAGTCTGCATAAGTTTGGTTGTTCAGCTGTCTTTGATCCTCCAGTGCTTTATTCATTTCTCTCAAATAGTTTCTACCCTGTTATGTTGCATTGATAAGTTTACGTGTCTGTGTCTTTTACCAGATTTATATGCTCCGTGGGGACAGAGACTAAGGCTTATTAATCCTTTTTAGTGTCAGTGCCTAAAAAGAAGGCTCAGCATAGAGATGTCCAATAAGTGTTGGTTGAATATTATATAAGAGTGGGCTGTAAGCATTTGCATATGAACACAGAAAAGAAGCCTAGAACTCGGGTACCAAATGTGACTGTCATTCAACTAAAGAAAAGAATTGTTTGGCATTCCAGACCTACTTTAGAAAAAATACTTAGAAATTATGGTCCTTAGCTGCATCAGAATCACCTGGGAGTCTTAAATACACATGTCTGGGCCTAGAGATAATTCTAGAGCACCTGTAGATTTGGGAAGATTCCTCCGTGATTTTGATAGGAAAATGGGCTAGAACTACGAGGCTCAATCTACAAGATCTCTTGTAAAAATCGTTCATCTCATATGAATCTATCACTTTCAAGTCTTGTCTAGAATGATTGCTGGACCAGTAATATGTCCCTTTAGGCCTAATCCCTGGCCTCCAGATTGTCAGAATATTTTAATTCATTGTAAATTGAATTCATGAGCATCTGTTTATATATTTCTGGGAACAAATGAGTCACTTAGCTGTGTCTTTAGGATTCTTTGCAAGATGTGGTATTGTATCCGTATATCACTTCAGGTGACACCTGGTTCATTGGTGGCTGATAAGCTTGTGCCTTGAGTTAAGGTCTTTAGCTATGCTCTTTTTATGTGACTGTTTTATCTTTTTGCTTGGTCCCTGCCACTCTGTAACACTGAAGTCTGGGGTCTTTTGCCAGCACAGCTGCCTTAGCGTTGGGCTATACTTGGTGTGGTGCCATTCCACGCACGGGCTTCACAGAATGCTGAGCTCTTTGAGGAGAGGAGAGCTGGGGAGAATAGAGATGGCATTGTTCTCGTCAGTTATAAAAAGTGAGATTCTACGTCTCAGTAGCATTAAGGGGCTTGTTCAATCTGTTCCAAAGTATCCAACCATTATAATTCAGTTCTTTGATTAGAAGTAGTTTGAGCACTTTATAATTACTCAAACTGGAAATCCATCTTTTATTTTTTATAGACTTTTATAGTTAGGCCAGTTTCCACACATTTGAATACTTAGTAATTTAAAAACAACACTCTGTACTATTTAAGGAAAAGAACTGTTTAAATCTCTCTGTATTTTGCCTTTCCATAGATAAAGCTTATTTTCTTTCTGGCTTGTTTTCTCCACTTTGATTTTTGTCCAGAACCTCTGTTTGGCTAAATAAAGGTTTTAATAGGCAACACCTAGAATGTGGATGGACAGTAAATAAAAATTATTATAATTCTGACTGCATTAAAAAATTAAAGATAAAAAAGTATATTGTTGTTAATGCCTCTTTTAATATGATTAATGCTATGTTAGTCGTTGTTTATTGGTAGAACACATTTATAAGCATTTTGGCAGCATTTAATAGAGGCACTTCCCCCATGAACAGCAGAAAAGCATTGAAACCTTCAACATACATAACCATTTGGGGATCTTAACTAGATGATGTTAAAGGAATAACATTTATTCTAGTTAAATGCTTAGGGGCTTTGTAGAAATTGCCATAAAGATAAATACACAGCTTTTTGTTGTATGAAATATTCAAGGTATTTGAGTGAAACAATTTACAAGAAATAATAATAAAAGATAATAATCAAACTATCTAGAGTATATATTAGAATCCTCCTGGCAGTTTTTACAATTCTTTGTTTATACAACATAACTCTAAATTTTTCATTGTGTAACATGTATTGGGAGTTTGCCTGGGAAGAAAATTTGGCTAAGTCTAGAAAGTTATGTGACTATTAAGACCAAGATTATAAAGAAAGAAAAGGGATGAAGAATGGACCAGGATAAAGGGGATAATTAAGGCATTCTCCTTGTCTCTCTGTCCTCTTCACTCCTTCACACCCTCCCAGTTACATTGTTTGACATAATATTCATAGAACCCAGATCCTCTGTAATATAACTAAACCTTATGATGTGTTTAAGATAGTTAAAAGAGAAAATAAGAATTAGAAGAAAAAAATCTTTGCCAACTTCCATAAGTGAAAAGAAGGGAGGCAGGAATAGGGGTTCTGTAGAGCAACTGGTTTTCTAATATATTCCATCTTTGATGTTTCCTGGCTGTTGAACTTAAGGGAACAGTTTTTTTCCTCAGGTAATGTTACTTGGGGATGTTAACGGCTTCCCTTGTCCCAAATAGCTATTTACTTGTAGGTTGTTATATCTTTTATAAGAAAGTTTGTAAACACCTAATTACAAGTAGGATCACCCAGTTGATGCTGCACTTGTTTTTCATTGTTTTTTCATAATTCTGATTACCAGTCCAAAGGACAAGTATCTGAAATAGAAACTTAAGAATTTATATTCCAATGATGCAGGACTCAAAACAGGCACGATTAATTCTGGAACAAAAAGTTCGTTCCGAAGAGGAGGCCAAATACAAGTGTCTGGGAAACCAATTTCATGTCCCATAATGCACTGTAACAAGCAGTTCGATAATGGGCACCTTCTCTTAGGACATTTGAAAAGGTAAGTGTGATATTTAGAATAGTGGATGCTGAAGATGAAATGAAAGCGTGATGCACCTCTACCGTTGTGATTATAGCTTTATATTCCAAACTCATTGTTCTGTGCTATTATGATGTAATTTTTTCTAATTTACATTTCTTAGGCTTCCTAGAAGGCTTGAAATCAGATTATTTTAGTGATATTCAATCTTAATATGTCTCATAAAATTCTGACCAGACTTTTTGCATTGATATGCATTTGGATCAGTTTTAGAGAAATGCAGTCCATTAGAAAATACAACATTTAGCAAATTTGAAGAGACACAAAGCACTTACAGATATTTGGGCTAGCCTAAAGAAAGCTAGTATGGCATTACAAAATAAATGCTAAAGGCAAACCAAATGTACCAAAGTTAACAATAAATGTTCTATTTATGAAATCCATCTTATTAATTTACTGAATTTTTGAATAGTAGAGCTTGAGAAAGTAAATATCAAGGGAAGACAATATTAAAGACATTAAATAGTCTTATCTTCAGTCTCCCCTTCTCATAGTTTAAAGGTGGGAATTGAGAGTTTGGAGCTCTAAGCCTTCTCTTTTCCAGATGTCTCACCCTACTTACACCTTACCTTACTTTTAGAGCCTTCTGGAGGGGCTTCAGCATTCTACAGATAACTATATTTTAAGTATTTTTAAAAAGTCTTTGAGGTAGTTTTAAATGACACAAATTTGTTAAATGGTTAAAATGACATTAAAAGGATTAAAAGTCATTTTTAGGAAATAGGTGTGTGCCAGAAATCTTGACATGAGATTATTATTCCAGTGGTTCATTTACAATTATTTGTGAGTTTTATGGTAAATAAAGCAAGAAGGAACAGATGATGGCTGTACAGTTTTCAAACTGGAAGTTTACCAGTTTGGCAAGACATGCTTAAATCCATTTTATTGGATCTTAGGTACTTTTATGAAATGTAAAGCTGTTGGTCACTGTTTGAAGAGATTGCATGGCATATGGGAACCACTTGATATTTCTTGAATATAAACATTAATATTTCAGTAGAAAAAGTGTAAAGTCCTGAATGTGTGTGTGTGTGTGTGTGTGTGTGTGTGTGTGTGTGTCTAGCTTAACAAATGAAGCAACATCGTTCTGCCCCTAGAATGTCAGATTTTCTAATGTTACCTCTCTTTTGCTGAGTAGGTTTGATCACTCTCCATGTGATCCAACAATTACACTACATGGACCTTTCATCAGTTCTTTTGCTTGTGTAGTATGTTATAAAAATTTTGTTACTCAACAACAATATAGGGATCACCTTTTTGCTAAGGTAAGAGCATATCCTAAGCTAAGAGTAGGTATTCTTTTTCTAGAGAACCGTGGAATGGGATATAGGTGTTTTCTTGCTGCTCTTAAGGTTGCACTCAACAATGATGCACATAAAGATCAAAATTATGATTGTCTATGGGGAATAAAATTACTTGGAACATTAAATTATTGTGGGCAGGTAACCCTGATAGCTGAAAGCCAGGAGTCTTAAAGAATATCATTTTTATGGAGTTGCTCTATGAAAATAACTTACTTTGTTCAAGATGTTCTGTGAGTTAGTCACATGATAACCAGAACATTATTCTTAAGTGTGATGCCGTTCACTGCTGGTTGAATTGTTGGAGCCACGTAGTAAATAATGATTCCTTTATTAATGCTGGTATTAAGAAATAGATCTGGTATTTAAAAGGCTGGTATTTAACACTTGCATTGTGTTAAATCTCAAGGGATATAAGATTGATTCATGATATTAGCAAACTCAATGTAATGAAGAACTCTGTAATAAGTGTTTCCCACACTTGATATTAGATATCTCACTAGTTAACATTACAAAATGTTAATTGTGCAATATGTTCACTGTGGAAAAAATTTTAAAATACTAACAAAAAGAAAATAAGAAATCACTTTTAAAAAAAATTTATTGAAGTATAGTTGATTTACAATGTTGTGTTGATTTCTGCTGTACAGCAAAGTGATTTAGTTATACATATATATACATTCATTTTTATATTCTTTTCCATTGTGGTTTATCATAGGATACTGAATATAGTTCCCTGTGCTATACAATAGGACCTTGTTGTTTATCCATCCTTATGTAATAGTTTGCCTCTGCTAACCCCAAACTCCCAGTCCTTCCCTCCTCCATTTCCCCTCCCCCTTGGCAACCACAAGTCTACTGTCTGTGTCTGTGATTCTGTTTCTGTTTTGTAGATATGTTCATTTGTGTTGTATTTTAGATTCCACATATAAGTGATATCATGGTATTTTTCTTTCTTTTAAGAAATCGCTGTTAATTTCACTTATAGAGATAAGCATTGTTAACATTTTTATGTATATATTTCTGCTTTTTCTCCATATATAAATAGTTTTACATAGGATAAAGTATGTAAATTTTTTCATAATTAAGAAAAGCAGTGTACTGTAAACATAAATGTTTAAATATATGTTGAATCAGTATGTACATTTAAAATCAATGAATGGCATTCTGTATGAATATATTATAGTTCATTTAATTTCCTACTAGATGTATTAATTGTTTACATTTTTCTGTTATTAAAAACAATAACACATTAAATATCCTTGTAGCTAAAAACCTATGAGAAGATCCATACCTGATGTATTTGCTGAGTAAATATTAGGTTTTGAAATAGTAAAATGCTAATGTCTAGAGAGAACTAGGGTTTTTCTTTAAACCATGTTTTCAGAATTTGCTAATCTCTAGCCCTATACTTGAAAAGTCACGTGGGTAGTAACTTGGATTCTGTAGAGGTTCATACAAAAAATGAAGACTTGCACTCCCAGGTGTCTCTGGTTGAGTTCTGCGGTGACTGACCCCTGTTCTGGTGCTGGAGAGTGTTCCCGGGATAGATGCGCCTCTTGACGCTGAGTTCGTTGTATACTTAGTCATTAGTTTTGGGGAGCCTGTGTCTTGTTCAACCCTGATGAGCCACCGTAGTACGAGCTCTAGAATGAATAAGCTGCGATGGTACATCATCAAGTGAAATAGGAGTTCAGAGGAAGGGGAGAGGAGTAGCAGGAGAAGCTGACAGAGCACTGCAGAGGAGAAGCGGTCCTCCAGGCTTGGATTTGGATAGATGGAAAGGACAAGTGGTATAATCACAGGAAGGTTTGAACAAGAGCCTACACAGAGTAGCAAATATGGGAATAGGTAGCGTGCAGAGAACAGGTAACATAGCAGGCCTGAGACTTCTGTCCTTAGATGGACTTGCTTGCAAGGTTGGCACTGGGCTGTTGTCTGGGAACTTAGATTTGGCGGGTCCCTACGAGTCTCTGATGAGTGGCCCTTTGTGCATGAACTGTTGGTGCAGACAGTGTGGTTTATGCTGAACACCTGATTTCCTTGTGGGGGTCTGGAATTTTGGTCTGTACTGGGAAGGTGTGATCCTGCCCCCTGAGCACTGAGTCTCTAAGGTATTGTTCATGTGCATTGCTGCAGTTCATTGTTAAGTGTGTCCTGTGTGTCTCCGCTGGGAGAGGACCCTTGGAATCTTACACCTGGTTTCTTCTGGACCTTGCCTAGTGTGCTTTTCCCCCTTTGTATCCTTTTGTATCCTTTTGCTGTAATAAATCATTGCCATGAGTACAACTGTGCACCAAGTCCTGTGAGTCCTAGCCAACCACCAAGCCTGGGGATGGTCCTGGGGACTCCCAACACAAGTACAATAGTAACTTGACTACAAAGGCACAAAATTTAAACTTGATATTGGCAAGATACTGGCAGTATCACAGGACGTGACATGATGAAAATAATTCTTATATCTTCAGAGCTAGAGGGACTTTAAATTCTAGAACCAAATTCCTTCTCCTTTTTTAGGGACACCAAAGAGATTGAGTGGTATTAGAATGGCACCAGTGTTCAGGGTGGATTCAAAGATGTGGACAAGGAGACCAGTTTAGGTGACTTCAGCAGTAATTTAGCTTTGAGATGAGAAAAGGGTTTACTTAGGTAATGACATTTAAAATAAGGACCTTAAAGTGGACCCAAAAGACACATTAAAGAAAGAAATGATAGGGCTGTCTAGTGCCCTGACACAGGTTTGGGAAGAGAAGGGAAAAGGGTGCAACTACATTCCATAGTTTTTTAGTGTTTGCAGTGGGTCACTAGTATTCCACCTTTTTCAGAACTGGAGTTCTTTCAGGGCATGTTTTTCTATTCCATGCTGTAAGCATATTTATCTTTTTTCTTCAATAAATCTGAATAGATATTTTAACCTTAAAATTAATTAATACTCTCATTTGTGTTTTCCCAAATTTCATTAATTTGTTTCCTTTTTTTTCTGGGAATCACTCATCCTATGCTGTTTTGCCCTCCCTTTTGCCGTCTCCCCGGGAAGTAAATTTATGATATTCAGCCTTCTGGGAAGCAATATGGTAAAACAGAACAAAGGCTTTCATGTCAGACAGACCTGGATTCCACTGTTACTTTTATTAGCTATGTGTTCTCACCAAGTTACAGCACATCTGTGAGCTTGGTTCTTCATCTCTAAAGTGGAATTGTTATACTTACATACAAGATTGTTGAGAGAAAACATAATACAATATAAAGCACTTATGGCCTGACACATAGTTTTTAATAAGAGCTCCTATTGCTTATTCTTTGGAATGTCTGTCCCAAGGACTCGGAAGGAACCAGTCATTACGTATCTTAAATGAGCCAGAAGAGGTCGCTAGAAGATTGCATACCTGTGAATTCTGTTTCATAAAGATGATGTTCTTCAATGAAATTGTGAAACTGTCCACAATTTGCATTGTTTGCCTTGCTGCCCTTCCCTGTTCTTTTTATCTCCAGTTTCTTCTGTCTAGACTCATGCCTCTCAAACTTTAAAGTGCACACAGATCACTTGGGAATCTTGTTAAAATGCAGGTTCTGACTCAGTAGATCTGATGTGGGGCCTTAGATTCAAGATTTCTAACAAGCTTCTAGGTGATGGCAGTGCTGCTGGTCTTTGAGTCATACTTTGAGTAGCAAGTGTCTAGTGTTTTTTGACATTCAAGCTATCCAGGGACTTCCCTCGTGGTCCAGCGGTTAAGACTCCGTGCTTCCACTGCAGGGGGCATGGGTTCGATCCCTAGTCCGATCGCACATGCCTCGCAGGATGGCCAAAAAAAAAAAAAAAGACTGTCCAGTGGGTCTGTCACTGGGTAACTTCCTGTTTTTCTCCTTTTTGGTGCTGGTGGGGATGGTGGAGGATGTATCGTAAGCCCCAGGGTGCCTCAGTGTTACTTGTGGGTCGGTGGGCATTACAACTCTCTCTCATTCTGTTCCTAGGGCCATTCTGTCATTGAAGGTGACTCTTCCCCCTCCCCAGCCCGAGGCAACCAGTACACTACTTTCTGTCTCTGTGGTTTTTGCCTTTTCCAGACATTTCATTAAATGGAATCCTACAATATGTGGCCTTCTGCAAAAAGATTCTTTCACTTACCATGATGTTTTCAAGGCTTATGCATGTTGTGACATATGTCAGTACTTCATCCTTTTTATTGCCAAGTAATATTCCATTGTATGGACATATGCCACTTTCTGTTTATCAGTTCAGTTAGTGGACACTTGGGTTGTTTTCAGTTTTTGACTGTTGTGAATAATGCTGATATAAACAAATGTACAAGTCTTTGTGTGGTCATACTTTTTCACTTCTCTAATGAGTTAATTGTTGGGCCATATGGTTATCATCTTTAAGTTTTTGAAGAACTACCAAATTGTTATCCATCACAGTGTACCAGCTTACTTTCCCATCAACAATGTTCCAGTTTCTTCACATCCTTGCCAACACTTATTATCTGTCTTTTAAAATAGCCATCCTAGTGGGTACCTATGAAGTGGTATCTTATTGTGGTTCTACTTTTTTTATGTATACAAATTTGTATGGTGTGTTTTGATTTAATATAACTGGAAATATAATGGTAAAAAGGAATTGAGTACTTCCCAGACATCCTATTTCCCATTCCTTCCCCTAGTTTGTAGAAGTTATTTGCAAATATGCTATACTTTTGCAATAGGTATATTCCAATAAAATTTTATGTAGAATCACAGTTTTTGTTCTATTGAGCAAACAGTTTAAACAAGCTTATTTTGAATCCACTTATAACTCACAGTTGAACTAAAGCTTCTTAGAGTTCTTCAGGTAGGGGTCATTTGTATAAATTGGGTGGTAGTAAATGCTTTTAGTGCTCTTATTTGGAACCTTCTAATTGGAATGCAAAGTGTCATACTGGGTGTTAATCTTCTGCATGGCTCTCACCAAAATGAAATGGGGTGAGGAGTAGTGGAAAGAGCATAGGATTTACCACCACAGCTATAAAGCTGGGTGTGGATGGTAGCTTTGTCTCTTCTGAGGGTACAACTTGGAGGGGAGTGATAATTTTGTTGACTTATGTAAACTTCAGTTTTCTCATTTGTAAATAATGAAAATAGTACTTCACGGGGTTATTGTAAGGATTAAGTGGAAAAGCACATTTGAACCATAAGGTGGTGCTTGACATATGCTCAGTATAAATGTAAATTTCCTATCCCTCCTCCTGTTGCATTTCATAAGCAACTACACAAACTATTTTGATATCCCTAATATTAATGATGTAAATTTAAGAAGACACAATACAACTTTTAAGGCTATTACTCTAAAGACCATTAACAAGAAGTTACATTATATTTATACACAGCACACATACAGTTATACATACACATATAAATATACACTTAAAAATATTTCCGATTTGGGAATAGAGGAGACTCTTAGCCAAGTTTGGAAACCTGGACTCTAGAAAAGACATAGCTGTTTGTATCAGAATTTTAAGGTGACCATATACTAAATTAATAGGTGTTTGATGAAGACTATTTGAGAAATGGAGGATGAGACAGAGTTAGTTTTGATAACAGAGAATGGATACAAGTTGACCAGAGGGGAAAAAACAAAAACAATCAAAACATGAGGCTGGAATGGAATAAGCAATGCACAGAATTGTATGAATAAATGCTCACACTCACTAGTAGACAGGAAAGGCAAATTAACATAACACACATCTGTAAGACTGCAAACATGAAAATAAGATCTGTAATCGCTATTGTGCCAGACTCACTCAGTGCTAGAGAATCGGAATTCGTAGAGCCTTTTTGAGAAGCAGTTACACAATATCTTTTTTTTTTTTAAATTAATTTATTTATTTATTTTTGACTGTGTTGGGTCTTCGTTTCTGTGCGAGGGCTTTTTCTAGTTGTGGCAAGCGGGGGCCACTCTTCATCGCGGTGCGCGTGCCTCTCACTATCGCGGCCTCTCTTGTTGCGGAGCACAGGCTCCAGACGCGCAGGCTCAGTAATTATGGCTCACGGGCCCAGTTGCTCCGCGGCATGTGGGATCTTCCCAGACCAGGGCTCGAACCCGTGTCCCCTGCATTGGCAGGCAGATTCTCAACCACTGCGCCACCAGGGAAGCCCCCACAATATCTTTTAATATTCAAATAATAAACCTTTTAACCCAATGCGGCCAATCCTGATAATGAGAGAAAAGCACTATTTAATGAGGATATATAGTCAACAGTATTTACAAAACCATTGTTTACAGTGGCAAAAAAAAAAAAAAAAGCCTGGAGATGAATAGTTGACTAAATCTCAGTAGATCCACACCATGGAGTAGTTTGTAGCCATTAAGAAGAATAAAGTAGAGCGACACCAGTTGATTTTTAGGGATTTCCATTAGTTATTGTGGAATAAGAAAACTAAGAGGCAGAAGAATCTGTAAGATGACAATATTTGATAAAACAATGGCAATTCCCCTTGTGTATTTATTTTTGTATGGAGAAATTTATGGAAGAATACATATTTGTAAACGTAGGTTATATTGCAGAGTAGAGTGAGCAAAGCAAAACATAAGAAAAAGTATATGTGATATGAAAACATTTATGCATTTATATAATATTGCATATAGATGTATATATAAAAAGAAAAATGTATAGAAAGCAAATGTACTTGTATGTTTATTGTCACAGAAAGATGGTAATAATTTGTTTTTAAGGAAATTATTTAAAATTTCATATATGGGACTTCATTTATGACAAAAAAATCCACAGTTCACACTCAGGGAAGAAAAGTTTTCGTGTTAAAAACTGATACAAAATATTCCAAATAAATAGGAAAATTTGAAAGTTGATTTAAGAAATTGAATATTGATTTTAGTTGTCTATAATAAAGCTTTGCCTTATATTTTAGGAAACTGCAGATGATGGACATAAAAACAACCTTCTTCCTCAGATTATTCAGTGTTTTGCGTGTCCAAATTGCTTCCTTCTTTTTAGCAGCAAGGATGAGTGTTTGAAGCATATGTCTGGAAAGAATCATTTCCATCAGAGTTTTAAACTGGGTGGTATGTTAATACTCTCTTTTGCTGAAAATTATTAAACTACTTTAACCTTTGCTGATTTACCATACTTCTCAGATAATTCTTGAGGTAACTTATCTTCACATTAGTTTTGAGAACCATGAAAACAAAAGATTTTTATCTCATTTTTTATTTTTCAAAAAAGATTCTCATTATTTACCTGCACCTAAGGGTAAGGTTTACTTTGAGGAATGAAGAGAAACTTGGGAAGAAAACATTTATGCAGGATAATGTTTTTGTATATCCATTGGGAAGTTGGGTGTTTCTCTGCATTTAAGACTCAAATTTTAACTTGAGCATGAGTTCAGCATCCATTGCACTTAATTGAGGCTAGAAAACGACTCCTCTTAGATTTTTATCACATAAATAACCATCTTCTTTTACTTACCTCACCTGATGTTGAGAAAGGCAAAGGGGAGGAAGGCCGGGTCACTCTACTCAGATCTTTGCAAGTCATAGTTCATTTTGTCTTTCAGATGACAAGGGAATGGCACAGCCAATATCATTTCCATCTTTTGCAAAGAAACTTTTCATCTCTCTGTGCAAAGATGTTCCATTTCAAGTTAAGTGTGTGGCCTGCCACCAGACACTGCGTTCCCACATGGAGCTCACTGCCCATTTCAGGTTTGTACGGGGCTAGTCTTGGGCTGTAAGATTCCCGCCCAATAAGCTCCTCACCAGCCAGAGGACTCAACAAATACTTTTCTATTCTGTGTTTCTCTCCTTCTAAAATGAGAGTGTATATTTGCCTGGACATTACCCAAACTTAGCATAATGAAAGAAGTGAGAGGTGTGAGAAAAATGGATATATTGATGTTGCTGTGAACATAAAACAAGCTAACAGTTCTAAGTTCTGCATGAGCTGTTGAGGGCTGTGCCTGGAGGAGGAGAGGGTTAAGATAGAACCTTGGCTTTGAGTCAACCAGCATGGAAAGTATCACAACCAAGTGAAAAATTACATGTCAGTGAAAGGCCAAGTTTGTCAAACAATCAAGTATCCTTTTTTTGTCTTTACAATGGAAATTATCAAGCACTATACAAAAGTAAGGAGAATCGTATAATGAACCCCAGTGTACCTTTCACCAGGCTTCAGTAGTTATCAACACATGACAGTCGTGTTTTATTTATACTCTCATCCTCACAAGTTCTTATTTTGAAGCAAATCTTGTCATTTTATCTGTAAATACTTCAATATATATATATGAATGATAAGCACTCTTTTTTTTAAAAGAAAAATAACTAATACCATTATCACACTTTGAAAAACTAGGTTTTTAAATATCATCAAACACCTAGTCAGTTATCAAATTTCCCTGATTACTTCATGAAGTTTTTTACATTTGCTTTGTTGGAATCATAATTCAAAGTCTGTACTTTGCATTTAGATGCTCTGTCTCTTAGGTCTTTTTTTCCGCATTATTTCTTTAAAATGCATTAAAATTGTATCACACTACTAAGTGATACAATTGCATTTGTTTAAGTAGAACAATTGTTTTCACAAACCTTCAAGTAAAATATGTTCTCAAAAAACAGAAGCAGTGGAGTATAATCACTCTGTATATACTCAGTATAATTATTGATGTTAACAGTCCTGGTTCTGACTTACATTTCATGAGTTCATATCCTGGTTCTGCCTTTTATTTTTATTCCTAATTTTTTTTATGGAAAATTTCAACTGTGTGAAAGTCAGCTGAATAGTATAATGAACCTCCATTTACCCATCACCCAGTTTTAATAATAATCAACACTGCCATTCTTCTTTTATTTATATATCTGTATGCTCCTTACTGCCCTTAATTATTTTTTACAGTTCTTTGTTTCTGAGATACAATTTCGATTTATTGAAGTATACAAATCTTAACTTTTATGATTTTGACTACTGGATACATCTGTTAACCCACACTTTTACCATCCTGTGTTACCTCTCCATGGAAAATTCCATTGTTCCCTTCCTGGTCACTTCCCACCCTCTCACCCCCAGGCAGTCTATTCTGATACTTTTTCCACCTTACGTTGGTTTTATCTCCTCTAGGACTTTATATAAATGGAGTCATATATAGTATGCACTCTTTTGTTTTTGTCACAATATCTGTAAGATTCATCCATATTGTTTAGTACATTGTTCCTTTTTATTTGTGAGTAGTATTCTATTGTATGAATATAGCACAATTTGTTTATTCATTCTTATGTTGATGGACAGATTTTAGCTAGTGTGAATAAAGCTGCTGTGTACATTTTATACAAGCCTTTTTATAGACATAGGTTTCATTTCTCTTGGATGAATATCTAGGAGTGGAATTGCGGGATCAAAGAGTAGGTGTGTATTTAATTTTATAAGACACTACTAGACATTTTCTCAAAGCGTTTGCACTGGTGCACATTCCTACCAGCCAGGTGTGAGAGTTCCAGTTCCTCCATATCCTTGCCAAGGTTTGCTGTTGCCAGTCTGTTTCATTTTAGTTGTTCTTTTGAGAGTCTCACTGTGGTTTTAATCTGGATTTCCCTAATGAACAATGATGTTGGACACTTTCTTTAGTATAAAAGCAACCATGGGCATGGCATTTTCCTGACGTAAAATCAGTTCGTTCTAGGTACAGGGTTGTTGAGAGTCTCACTGTAGGGCTCCTCTGTACTGTTTAATTACCGCAGAGAAGTTAATTACTTGCTTGTCTCATGACGTTCCTATCAGTGCATTTGATATAGTTTTTACTTGTCTAAAATTTGTCTGAATTTTTAAAAAATTTTTTGATTCTAGTTTTACCCTTTGGTATATGGATTAGAAACAGATAAAGTATAGGTAATGGTCAGGTAGATAGAATATTATTATATCATCTGCAACTTTATTTTTTTAAAATTTATTTTATTTATTTTTGGCTCTGTTGGGTCTTCGTTGCTGCACGCAGGCTTTCTCTAGTTGCCGCGAGTGGGGGCTACTCTTCGTTGAGGTGCACAGGCTTCTCATTGCAGTGGCTTCTCTTGTTGCGGAGCACGGGCTCTAGGAACGCGGGCTTCAGTAGTTGTGGCACGCAGGCTCTAGAGCGCAGGCTCAATAGTTGTGGTGCACAGGCTTAGTTGCTCCGCGGCATGTGGGATCTTCCTGGACCAGGGCTTGAACCCATGTCCCCTGCATTGGCAGGTGGATTCTTAACCACTGTGCCACCAGGGAAGCCCTGCAACTTTATTGAAAAACAGTGTTTAGTGCTTATGTATACATTGTTTACTTTATAATTCCTACAATAAAAAGCAGAGATACTATATTTAGAAAATACTTATGAGTTTATTTTTTTGTCCAATTTAGAGTTCGTTGTCGAAACGCTGGTCCTGTAGCTCTAGCTGAGAAGAGCATTGCTCAGGTGGCAGAGAAATTCCTACTGAGAGGTTATTGTCCACATTGCAACCATGTCTTTGTGGATGAAACCAGTACCCGGAATCACAAGCAGAATTCAGGACACAAAGTCCGAGTCATTAACTCAATGGAAGAATCAGTCTTACTTTATTGCCACAGCAGTGAAGGGAACAAACCCCCTTCTGACTTGCACCTGTTGCAAGATCAGTCAAAATTTTCATCACTTAAAAGAAATATGTCCGTTCGGGAATCTAGCTCACAAGATTGCAGCACTGTTCCAAAAAAGAAGATTAATTTAGGAGATAAAAGCCATGGGGGTATGGTTTGTGTTCAGAAGGAAAAGTCACTTGTTAAAACCTGGTTTTGTGAATGCCAGCAACGCTTCCCAAGTGAAGAAGCAGTAGAAAAGCACGTTTTCTCAGCAAACACAATGTGTTATAAGTGTGTGGTCTGTGGGAAGGTGTGTGAAGATTCAGGAGTCATCCGTTTACATATGAGCCGCATTCATGGAGGGGCACATTTAAATAACTTTCTTTTCTGGTGTCGGACGTGCAAAAAGGAGTTGGCAAGGAAAGAGGCTATAATGGCCCATGTGACTGAGTTTCATAATGGACACAGGTATTTTTATGAGACAGATGAGGTAGAAGGTGACACTTTGCCATCATCCTCTACAACTTTGGTGAATGATCTGACTGCTGATAATCCTTCTTCAACTATTACTATTCTTGATCATTCCCCAGCAACCAGTCCTCCAAGTGGTAAATGGCAATGCCGAATTTGTGAAGATACGTTTGACTCCCAAGAATGTGTAAAACAACACTGCATGTCTTTAGCAAGTCACCAGTTTCATAGGTACAGCTGCGCCCATTGCAAAAAGACTTTTCACAAGATGGAAACACTGTATCGGCATTGCCAAGATAAGCATGACAACGAAATAAAGATGAAGTATTTCTGTGGGCTTTGTGATCTGATCTTTAATGTGGAAGAAGCGTTTTTGAGTCATTATAAGGAGCACCACAGCATAGACTATGTATTTGTGTCAGAAAAAACGGAAACTTCCATTAAAACCGAGAGTGATTTTCCGGTTATAGAGACCGGTAACCTGATGACGTGCGGCTGCCGGGAGAGCTACCTCTGCAAAGTCAACAGAAGGGAGGACCACGCTCGCTGTCTGCAGACCCTTCTGGGCCAGGGCCGCCTGTGGTTCCGCTGCGGCGCATGCTCGGCCACGGCGCAGGCCACGGATGACATGCGGGCACACGTGCGCCAGGCGCACGCAGAGCAGGAGGTCGCGGGGGGCGCGCCGTGGTGCCTGATCAAGTGCGGCACCTGCACCAAAGCCTTCCAGGACCCCGAGAGCGCGCAGCAGCACTTTCACGGGAAACACTGCTTCTTGCGGGAGCCCAGCGTGGCCCGCTTCGGGCCTGAGCAGACGAGCCCGTACACGTTTGCTGCCAGTTCTTCCCGTGCAGAGAGAAAGCCGAGACAGGCAGCAAGCTGTCCACAAACTTCAGACCCGGAGAGAGGAGCCGAGACTGACGTGAGCTGTCAGAGTGCAGGTACGGCTCTACAACCCTGACATCCGTACACGTTTCCCGTTTCCGTTTAGAAGCACGCGCATGTGTAGCCACCCTCTTTGCTCCTAGGGAGCCCGTGTTGAAGCCCGGACGTGATGGGCTGATACGTTAGCCAGTTAGTTACCGCCGCGTGCACTTTACCGGGAGGGATCTGTATTCCCGCTGCTTCAGGCAGCCACTCTCTCAACCTAAGGGCACAAGGAATATCTGTTACGCTAAATAATAGGTACTTTAGATAACATTTTCTTTTCTTTTCCAAAAGACATGGGAATTTTGAAAGATGGGGGAAATAGATGGTCTTTCTCAAAGTCAGATTTGAAAGTTATCCTGCACCGTACTGTCATTTAGATTTAAGTTCAATAAAAAGATAAATCAGGTGAATTCTTTTTATTTCTATTTTGACCTTATTCTATAAGTATGAGAAGTTTTAAAGGTCACTTGAGAATTTGTATTTTTTTGTTACCGTCTTCGGAAGCAAAGCTTTTACTTAGAGTTAAAATAGCAATTAGAAGTCGAGTTGTTAAGTGGTAGCAAGAAACCAGGCAGAAAACTGAGGTATGGATCCCCTTGTCTGTGCTTACTCTAGTCTTCCCTTCTTCTATGATAAGATTAAGGAAGTCTAGAAGAGTGCAGTGTTTTCATTTTGTTTAGAAGTAAATTGTTTTCTTTAGAGTATAATTTTAAGTGTATATTCTTTTAAAGATTAACTCTTCATAAGTTATACAATGTCGAGTGGAAAAAATGAAGATATGTGAATATTTTGGTTCATAAAATATGTTTATGAACTACTGAGTTTTTATAGGCTTGCTCTGTGGCACATGTAGATCTCAGCATTGCCTTTAGTCACGGCATGTTTTATGTGAGAAATGATTAAATGACATACTATTGATCCATTCAACTTGATGTCAAACAGTGAAACTGTGGTCACACTATTTTATGCTCTGTTGTTTTCCTTTTGCTCTTGTGATTGCTTTTGGGGGATTTGTGTTGGTCTGTGTCTGATAGGAGGTCATTGTCGTATCTATTAGTATTTTAAGAAGAGAGATAAGAAGATGGGTGGTTTGGAAATGGGAAGATGGCAGTCTCTTTCTGAGGGAGTCTCTAGTAGGTGGAGTAGAAGCTATCCATTTTAAAAATAGTATAAACATTTAATGCTTGCATTGCTACCACTCGAAACTGTAAGGCCCTGTCAAGGTGGAAGGTATGAAAGAAGGGAAGAGGAGGGAGTGGAAGAGGAGGGAGAACAAGAGTTGCAGATGGTGGGAGGTGAGAGGCCCTGAGTTGACTGAGGAAGAGGTGTCCTTGGCGGGAGGAGCACCGGGCCCTGTTTTGCACGAGTCACAGGAGCAGCTTGTGAGCTGTCTCGTGTCTGCTCTCGGGTGTGTGAGCACAGAGCCAGAGGGCTGCTGGTGAAGCAGTTTACATTAGGAAAAGAACAAACTCCTGGTGGCGAGAAAGTTCTTAGCAAGTAACCTGAAAGTTTATTTTGATGGATGGTGCAAGTTTTTAGTTATTTAGCCTTAAAACTTGGTCTTCCATATCTTCCAGTACACTAATTTTTTAAAAACTTCCTTTTATAAGTGACTTTTAAAGAAAGCCAGGATCAATGGTACATATTTGTAGAAAGGATAATCATTTCTGAAATAGTCAAAATATTTCTTATCTGATATAAATGTATTGTGTCATATACAGGTTTGGATTTCACGACATGGTTTAGATAGAAGTAAATAACATGCAAGATTAATGTTAAGTTGATAAATTAAAAAGTTTTTAGCTAATTCTTATCAAATTCATGTTGATGTTTCTGTCTTCTCAGATGAAGAGGTTGTTGAGCTCCCAGACTTGGATTACCTGCGAACCATGACTCACATAGTCTTTGTAGACTTTGATAACTGGTCCAACTTTTTTGGTCATCTACCAGGGAATCTTAACCAAGGAACATTTATTTGGGGCTTTCAAGGTATGGTTAATAAGGAACACATTTGAGACAACCTCCCTTTTTTTCCCCCTTAGAATATGATTTGCTTTAAAAGGACTCCTTTTGAACCTTCCTGAATAGAAGATAGGAACATAATTGGAATTTTGTCACTTTGCATTATAGTTACTCTGCTAGAATGTTTTTCTCTTTACATTTCTCTGCGGTAAATATTCGCTCTATTTGGTGACCCACAGTTTGTGGATCTTTAGACACAGATTGAAAGAGCCTTTATTCAATACCTACAATGTGCCAGATACTGTACTTGGTACTAATGCATGCTTACTGATTGTTATAATTTTCTCCCTTTAAAATATAAGGAAGTAGGCTGAGAAGTTTATTTTTTACAAAGTACAGAAATAATAAATAGTAGAGTTAGCTTTCAAACTTGGGCCTCATGGCTACAGGAATAGTGTGTTTTCAACATAACTGCCTCCTCAGTTCATCCTTACTGTTCATAAATGTGCATCTTCACATAAATCTCCCTTCCAAGTACTAACCAGGCCCAACCCTGCTTAGCTTCTGAGATCAGATGAGATCGGGTGCATTCAGGGTGGTATGGCCGTAGTCTAAATCTCTTTACAAACCATTGACCAAACCTGGGAGAGAGACTCCTCTTTGATTAACTGAGGTTTAGTACAGTGAGCCTCTGAGGTACAGGCATCCCTAGGAGATACTGCGGGTTCAGTTCTAGACCACTGCAAGTCACATGAATTTTTTGGTTTTCCAGTGCATATAAAAGTTATGTTTATACTATACTGTGGTCTATTAAGTGAGCAACAACATTATGTCTAAAAGAAGTCTTAATTAAAACATACCTTGGGACTTGCCTGGTGGCACAGTGGTTAAGAATCCGCCTGCCAATGCAGGGAACACAGGTTCGAGCCCTGGTTCAGGAAGATCCCACATGCCGCGGAGCAATTAAGCCCATGTGCCACAACTACTGAGCCTGCACTCTAGAGCCTGCGAGCCACAACTGTTGAGCCCGAGTGCTACAACTACTGAAGCCTGCGCCTAGAGCTCATGCTCCGCAACAGGAGAAGCCACTGCAATGAGAAGCCCGCGCACTGCAACAAAGAGTAGCCCCCGCTCACCGCAGCCAGAGAAAGCCCGCACACAGCAACGAAGACCCAACTCAGCCAAAAAAAAAAAAAACACAAAGAAAAAAAACAAAAAAAACCCTTATTGCTAAAAAATGCTAACCATCACCTGAGCCTTCAGTGAGTCGTAATCTTTCTGCTAGGGGAGGGTCTTGCCTCCATGCTGATGGCTGCTGACGGATCAGTCTGGGGGTTGTTGAAGGCTGGGGTGGCTGCAGCAGTTTCTTAAAATAAGACAACAATGAAGTTTGCTGCATCAGTTGACTCTTCCTTTCATGGACGATTTCTCTGTAGCATGCAATGGTGTTTGATAGCATTTTACCCACAGTAGAACTTCTTTCAGAATTGGAGTCAGTCTTCTCAAACCCTGCTCCTGTGTTATCAGCTAAGCTTATGTAATATTCTAAATCCTTTGTTGTCATTTCAACAATCTTCACAGCATCTTCACCAGGAGTGCGTTCCTTCTCAAGAAACCACTGTCTTTTGGCTCATCCTTAAGAAGCAACTCCTCACCCATTCAAGTTTTATCCTGAGATTGCAGCAATTCAGTCACATCTTCAGGCTCCAGTTCTAATTCTAGTTCTCTTGCTGTTTCCACCACATTTGCAGTTCCTTTGTCTACTGAATTCTTGAACCCCTCAAAGTCATCCATGAGGGTTGGAATCAACTTCTTCCAAACTCCTGTGGATGTTGATATTTTGCCTTCTTCCCATCTTCCCAATCATGAATGTCCTTCATGGCATCTAGAATGGTGAATCCTTTCTAGAAGATTTTCAATTTACTTTGCCCAGATCCATCAGAGGAATCACTATCTGTGGCAGCTGTAGCCTTACAAAATTTATTTCTTAAATAATAAGACTTGAAAGTCAAAATTGCTCCTTGATCCATGGGCTACAGAATGAATATTGCATTAGGAGACAAAAAAACAAAATGAATCTCATTGTACATCTGCATCAGAGCTCTTGGGTGACCAGGTGCATTGTCAATGAGTAATATTTTGAAAGGATTCTTCTGAGCAGTAGGTCTGAAAAGTAGGCTTAAAATATTCAAGAAACCATATTATAAACAGGTGTGCTGTCATCCAGGCTTTGTTGTTCCATTTATAGCGCATAAGTAGGGTCAATTTAGCTTAATTCTTTTTCTTTCTTTTTTTAAAAAATAAATTTATTTATTTATTTGTTTATTTTTGGCTGCATCGGGTCTTTGTTGCTGCGTGCGGGCTTTCTCTAGTTGTGGTGAGCAGGGGCTACTCTTCGTTGCAGTGCATGGGCTTCTCATTACAGTGGCTTCTCTTGTTGCAGAGCACAGGCTCTAGGCACACGGGCTTCAGTAGTTGTGGCATGTGGGCTCAGTAGTTGTGGTTCGCGGGCTCTACAGCACAGGCTCAGTAGTTGTGGCTCACAGGCTTAGTTGCTCCGCAGCATGTGGGATCTTCCGGACCGGGGATCGAACCCGTGTCCCCTGCATTGGTAGGCGGATTCTTAACCACTGCACCACCAGGTAAGTCCTAGCTTAATTCTTAAGGGCCCTAGGATTTTCAGAATGGTAAATGAGCATTGGCTTCAAGTTAAAGTCACCAGCTGCATTAGCCCCTAACAAGAGAGTCAGCGTGTCCTTTGAAACATTGAAGCCAGGCATTGACTTCTCTCTATCTGTGAAACTGCTAGATGGCATCTTCTTCCAATAGAAGGCTGTTTTGTCCACACTGAAAATCTGTTGTTTAGTGCAACCACCTTCATGAATTACCTTAGGAATTATCTTCTGGACAACTTGCTGCAGCTTCTACATCAGCACTTGCTGGTTCATCTTGCACTTTAATGTCATGGAGATGGCTTCTTTCCTTAAACCTCATGAACCAACCTCTGCTAGCTTCAGACTTTGCTTCTGCAGCTTCCTCACCTCTCTCAGTCTTCACAGAATTGAAGGCAGTTAGGGCCTGGCTGTGGATTGGGCTTTGGCTTAAGGGAATGTTGTGATCGTTTGATTTTCTATCCAGAGACTCAGACTTTCTCCATATCAGCAATAATGTTGTTTCACTTTCTTATCATTCATTTGTTCACTGCAGTAGCACTTTTAATTTCCTTCAAGAACTTTTCCTTTGCATTCACAGCTTGGGTAACTTTGTGGTGCAATAGGCCTAGCTTTCAGCCTGTCTTGGCTTTTTTTTTTTTTTTTTTTTAAACTTTGGGTTTATTTATTTATTTATGGCTGTGTTGGGTCTTCGTTTCTGTGCGAGGGCTTTCTCTAGTTGCGGCAAGTGGGGGTCGTTCTTCATCGCGGTGCACAGGCCTCATTATCGCGGCCTTTTTGCAGAGTACAGGCTCCAGACGCGCAGGCTCAGTAATTGTGGCTCACGGGCCCAGCTGCTCCGCAGCATGTGGGATCCTCCCAGACCAGGGCTCGAACCCGCGTCCCCCGCATTGGCAGGCAGATCCTCAACCACTGCGCCACCAGGGAAGCCCCTGTCTTGGCTTTTGACATGCCTTCCTCACTAAGCTTAATCATTGCTAGCTTTTTGATTTTAAAAAGCGTGAGACTCTTCCTTTCACTTGAACACTTAGAGGCCATTGTAGGGTTATTAATTGGCCTAATTTCAATATTGTGTCTCGGGGAAAAGGGAGGCCGGAAGGGAGGGGAGAAAGACAGGGGAAGGGCCAGTCGGTGTAGCAGTCAGAACACACACAACATTTATCAGTTAAGTTTGCCATCTTGTATGGGCATGGTTCATGGCACTCCCAAACAATTACAATAGTAACATCAAAGATCACCATAACAAATAAAATAATGATGGAAAAGTTTGAAATATTGTGAATATTAACAAAATGTGACACAAAGTTAACAAATGCTGTTGGAAAAATGACGTCGATGAGCTCCCTCAATGCAAGGTTGCCACAAACCTTCAATTTGTAAAAAACACAGTATCTGCAAAGCACAGTAAAGCAAAGTGCAGTGAAACAAGATATGCATTCCATGTTTGACAGGAAGCAGCATATAAAGAAGAGGATTAGGATTTAAGATAGAAACATGCTGACCTGGATAGGGTAGTCAGTACAACCTCTTAGTAAGTCCAACTTTCCTGATTGCCCATCATTTTTATTCACTGAGCAGCCTTGACATATTTGTAAAAAACCACTAATGCATACATTCACATAGAACAACAGCAGTCAAAGAATTTTCACGCACATTACTGTTGATTCTTCTTAACATCCCTGTGAGTTTTCAGATTAATAGGCAGATTTGGGGAAGTCGGTCTACTTCCCCAAGATTTAAGCAACAACCTGGTGATACCTGCACGAGAACTGCCTTGTTCTGCCTTCTAATCTGGTACTTTTCCTCTAGAAACATTTTTTTCTAGTATTTGTTTTTCCTTATAGAGTTTTCAGTTGTATCTAGTGTTCTGTTCTTTTTCTCTTGTTTGACTCATCATTTATGCCTTTTCTAAACATAATAGGAGGAAACACCAACTGGAAGCCTCCTGTCAACTGTAAGATCTATAATTACCTGAACAGGATTGGATGCTTCTTCCTTCATCCTCGCTGTAGTAAAAGAAAAGATGCTGCTGATTTTGCCATATGTATGCATGTGAGTCATTGTTTTATTCAAAATCGAATGTGAAGCTAGGACCCATTTGGATTTTTTTCCCTCTTGAATCATAATGACACTGTAGATTCCTTTTCAGTGTTGTGCTTTTTGTTTAAAACCTTTTGCATCAGGCTCTACTTATGACTGTTGAGGGCAGGAACCCATAGCATGTGTTTACTGCTTCATCCCCAGTTCCAGCAGACTCTCAGCTACTCATAGTAGACCCTCAGCTATTTCTAGAATAAATTATCAGGAGATGACACTTCTTGACGCATGAGACACTTTCACATTTTAACATCTCGGAAATGGGGGGGCACCATAGCAGTCACTGTTGGCCCAGATGGAATTTGCATTTGCTTCTGTCTCTGCTAGTCACCTGGAGAAACAACCCACCTGAGACCCAGTTTAAATGAAATTCTCTGCTTAAGGGTTTCTGTGTCACACTGATACTCTGCAAACTTGTTGACTGCTGCTTATGTTTTAAACCACAAGATAGTTTCTTTTTCCATCTAGCCAGCGCTAAGATTGAGTTATGCAAATTACTTTGCGTACCTTTTCTCTATGGCAGATTCATTTTTTATTTACCCTCAGGTTGAGCGCGTAGTCCTATTAGTGTTCCACCTTTATGTGGGGGCCTCCTGTTATACTCCTTTTGGCTTTTTCTTTCTTTCTTTCTTAGTGGCATATAAAAGAGCTTATCTAATAATTGACAGCATTTTATATTTGATTAAATATGGTATATTTCATTTATGAACGAGATCTTTATATCATACTTTGGTGGGAGCAAGGGAACAAGCTAAATACGCGTTTCTAGGTATGTGTTCATTCTGAAATAGCTGTAACTTGACTGGAAGCTCAGATGCTGATTTTTATCAACTTGTGCCATTTTTTCCAACTTAGGCTGGCCGTCTGGATGAACAGCTGCCCAAGCAGATTCCTTTCACCATCCTCTCAGGAGATCAAGGTTTTCTGGAGCTAGAGAATCAATTTAAGAAGACTCAGAGGCCAGCACATATACTCAACCCTCACCACTTAGAGGGAGATATGATGTGTGCCTTGTTAAATAGCATATCTGATACCACCAAAGGTATGCAGCTGCAGCCACAGTGCAAACTGCCCAAGAGGAAGAGACTTCACTGCTGAGAGAAATCAATAAACTGCTGTCCACTAGTGCCCTGCTGCCTGCTCACTAAACTGCCACGCGCTCATGCTTCTATCGTATTTTTTCTCTTATCTCACTTTCACTTTGAGTGTATTAGAAGGAGAATGAATTCATAATATTTTAGAGCCCTTTTTTAATCTAATGGATAACATTTATATTCATATATTTAAAATATATACTAATGGTTTGAAATATGCTAGTACAGTTTTGCAAAGCTCAGAATTCAGATCTTCATTTCATTTCTAAAATTCTAAATTTATCTTCAGTTTTTCAGAAAGCAAAGTGCTTATAGGAGAAACCAGAAAGCAATAAATGCTAATATGGCAATACCAAAAAATAAAAAAATTAAAATTTAAGAGGTTGACAGTGACAAAATGATGCCCTGAGAGATCCTTATTGCCTTGAAGGGCTAGGCACCCCCTGTCCTACACTCTTCTCTGCCTTTCTGAGATTGTTCAATGAAAGGGCATGCTGATGTCCAATTTCACTAACCAGTATTTAAGAAAGGATGTAATTCCAGGGATCCAGATGGGTTTTTGTTTTGGTTTTGGTTTTGGTTTTTGTAATTTCTGAAATGTGGGTAGGAGAGAATAAAAGAGTAATTTTTAAATATCCTAATAATTTGCAGCCATGAATATGGTTTGAAGGTATTGATGAATGACCTCAATGAAAAACTGACTACTTTTTGGAATTTTTATTATATGCCTTTAAATTGTCCAAGTGTGCTCTCCTCCTAGCTATTTTCTTCTTTCTGCATATATAGAGCCACATTTTGATTGAAGATCTATTCTGAAGAACTTTGCTCTAAACCACTCATTGTGTTGGATCAATTCACTTCTGCAAAGTTAGGAACCGTTAAGCTACTGGCACAATTGTGCTCTTTAAAGAAAAATCAGCTGTTTTGCATATTTATATCATGCTTTAGTACTGAATTTTGTCTTCCTATTCTGTAGTTTCTGTTTTCATTCACTTGCTTTTTCTGTCTGTGGCAGGTTTTTTTCTTTTCTTCCTTTTCTTAAATTTTTTAATTAATTTTTTTTATTGGAGTATAGTTGATTTACAGTGTTGTGTTAGTTTCTGCTGTACAACAAAGTAAGTCAGTTATACATATATCCACTCTTTTATTTATTTATTTATTATTTTAAAAATATTTATTTATTTGGCTGTGTGGGGTCTTAGTTGTGACGTGTGGGATCTTCATTGCAGCGTACAGGCTTCTCTCTAGTTCTCTAGTTGTGGTGCGTGGGCTTCTCTCTAGTTGTGGCGTGCGGGTTTTCTCTCTCTAGTTGTGGCCCATGGGCTCCTGGGCGCATGGGCTCTGTAGTTTGTGGCACGTGGGCTCTCTCGTTGAGGTGCGCAAGCTCAGTAGTTGTGGTGCGTGGGCTTAGTTGCCCCGTGACATGTGGAATCTTAGTTCCCCGACCAGGGATTGAACCTGCGTCCCCCACATTGGAAGGTGGATTCTTTACCATTGGACCACTGGGGAAGTCCCTATTCACTCTTTTTAAAATTCTGTTCCCATATAGGTCATTACAGAGTATTGAATGGAGTGCCCTGTGTGTCTGTGGCTTTTTTTAACCTCTTTTTCTCCCATTCTTTTACCATCCCTTCCCCTGTCCTTAACAACATCTACTTAATATCTTGAAAAATATTTAAATTTTTACCTTTGCTACCTAGGCCAACCCCCTTTTCTTCCTCCTATGCTGCTGCTCTGGGGAGCATTTCTTTTGTAATTTAGAACATGAGACCTGTAATGGATTTGCCTTTCTTTCAACTTTATTTGGAATGAAAGCTGCATATGAGTAGGTCTGCATGGGTATACTAGGGTTGGAGGTAAAGTATAGGTTATTGTTATATACCGATGTTCTTTTCTGAATGTCTCTTATGCTCTAGCCTTTCTTTTTTTTTTTTTTTGACATATACTTTAATTTCCTTTTTCACTCATCAGTGTCAAACCTCTCTCTATGTCAGAATATAGAATTCTCTAGGTATTTTTTTTTAATCATTCATTTGTAATCAGTGCTTGTTTGAACTTACTGCTCTTTGCGGGCACATGTATACTTTATTCTGAATTTTTGTGAAATACAGAGACCGTGCAGTGCATAAAGAAGAGCATGGTCTTTGATTTGAATACTGACTTTGCTGCTTCTTAGCTGTGCGATTTCAGGCAAGTTACTCAACTTTTTCTGAGTCTCACTTTTCATATCTATAAGGTTGTAAGCATTAGTGATATGTATAGTGTCTAGCATAGCATAGGAAAGAGCATAGCTGCTCAGTAAATAGCAGCTATTATTAATTATTACTACTGTAAAAAGGAAATATGGTTCCTAGCCACTATATATTTTTTTAGTTTTTCTTTACATTTTTTTCATTGTAGTAAAATATACATAAGATTTACCATCTTAACCATTTTGAAGTCTCCAGTTGAGTGGTATTAACTGCATTTACATTGTTGTGCAGCCATCACCGCCATCCATCCCCAGAACCCTTTTCTTCTTTCAAAACTGAAACTCCATACCCATTAAACAACAATTCTGCACTCCCCTTCCCCCAGCTCCTGGCAGCCACCATTCTGTTTCCTGTCTATGAATTTGACTACTCTGAGTATGTCGTGTAAGTGAAATCATGCAGCCCTTGTATTTTTGTGACTGGCTTATTTCACTGAGCAAAATGTCCTCAGGTTTCACCCATGTCGTAGCCTATGTCAAAATGTCCTTCCTTTTTAAGGCTGAATAATACTCCGTTGTATGTATATACCCCCTTTTGCTTATCCATTTATCCATTGATGGACACTTGGGTTGCGTCCATGCTTCAGCTATTGTGAATCATGCTGTTGTGAACATGGGGGTACAGACATCTCTTCGAGATCCTCCTTTCAGTTCTTATGAGTATATACCCAGAAGTGGAATTGCTGGATTATATGGTAATTCTATTTCTAATTTATTCATTCATTCATTCATTCATTTATGGCTGTGTGGGTCTTCGTTGCTGTGTAAGGGCTTTCTCTAATTGCGGCGAGTGGGGGCTACTCTTTGTTGCGGGGCACGGGCTTCTCACTGTGGTGGCTTTTCTTGCTGCAGTGCACGGGCTCTAGGCACGCAGGCTTCAGTAGTTGTGGCACGCAGGCTCAGTAGTTGTGGCTTGTGGGCTCTAGAGCACAGGCTCAGTAGTTGTGGCTCACGGGCTTAGTTGCTCCGCGGCATGTGGGATCTTCCCAGACCAGGGCTCGAACCCGTGTCCCCTGCATTGGCAGGTGGATTCTTAACCACTGTGCCACCAGAGAAGTCCTATTTCTAATTTTTTGAGAAATCTCCATACTAATTTTCCACATGGACTGTACCATTTTACATTCTCACCAGTAGTGCATAAGGGTTCCATTTTCTCTGCATCCTTGCCAACAATTGTTATTTTCTGATTTTTGTTTGTTTTTATAGTAGCCATCCTAATGGGTGCAAAGTGGTATCTCATTTTGTTTTTGATTTCCATTTCCCTAATGGTTAGTGACGTTGAGCATCTTTTCATGTGCTATAGCCACTACATTTTAAAAGTAATAAAAATTATTAAAATTAAATGGCCAAAGAAGTGTAGTCTTTAAGTCACATATTTTATTTAGGTCTGGATTTAAAGATGCTTTTATAACTAAAATTTAAAAAAATGTTATGCTGAATCACAGTATGTTCAGATTCAGTTTAAGACAAATTTTTTTCTTCATGGAAGACTGAAAGGCATCAAATTGCCTGCTAATAAACTTTATAATAAGGAAAATCAAAGAACAGTGACTTTCTTGGGTAACTTTATTCCTTCACCTTTCCTAATAAATGGCTTTGTGAATAGTAGAGTAATAGTCTTTGTTAAGAAATTATATTTAATTAGTATTGGGACTGAGAAACATCTCTCAGTGTTCACAAATACTGCAGTTCGTGTTGGGCCTGTAGTGTAGTTTTGGTTACCACGAGAATGCCAGGGTAACTCCTTTCATCTAGCTTAACCCAGTGTCCTATCTTCAGATCTGACAACCAGTTATTTTAAGGCAGTGTGGTTTGGGGGTAGGCATTGATGGACCTTTTTGGGAATCTGAAAAAAGCTTTCCAAACCTCTTTCCCCCATATGGACATGTACAGTAAGTCCCCTACATATGAACCTTCAAGTTGCAAACTTTCAAAGATACAAACGTGCGTTCGCATGTCCAATCATGTAAGTTAGTTCACGTGTCTGGCCTACCTTGTCACATGCGTGCATCCTCTACAAGTGGTTGTGTTTTTGTGTACTTTACTGTACAGTACTGTATAGAGTACAGTAGTACAGTGTCTTTATTTCAAGCCCAGGATGTCCAGAAGCAAGCGTAAAAGCAGCGGTGATGTAGCTGGTACTACTGTACTTTTCAAGGTACTGTATTGTAAGATTAAAAATGCTTTCTTTATTTTTTGTGTTTGTTGTTTATGTATTATTTGTGTGAAAAGTATTATAAACCTATTACAGTACAGTATTATATAGCTGATTGTGTTCGTTGGGTACCTAGGCTAATTTTGTTGGACTTATCGAACGTGCTCTCGGAACGGAACTTGTTTGTATGTAGGGGACTTACTGTACATACAATATAACGTACAGCTTCAGGGATCTGTCTTTTCAAGGCTCCTAGTTACCAACCAGCCACCCCACAAACTCTCTTACAAGTAACACACAGTGAGAAGTTCTCTCATGTTTTATAAGCAGTGTGATGATTTTTCACGTTTTTAAAATCTCTGCCATAGCATAGACAAATGATATAAGCTTGAACCTCTTATTTCTTTCTAACTTTTCAGAAATTTTCCATTATTAGGACCATAAAGGGGTTTTATTACTCCTATGTAAACAGGAAGAATCTGTTGAATAGTGTTGTCAGAATCAATAATCACATGGTATCTTATACTTTCTTTTTTGCCAGTTTTTCAGTTAATTGAAAGTTTTTTCAGGAGATACTAATTTCAGTAGAAATAGAGGTATTGGGAAGTTGCTGGCTCCGTGTATGAATGTCACTCATTTGGTCATAAGGTCTTATATCTATGCTTGGTAGGGAGAGGACAGGTAAGTAGTGCTACTGCTGCTACTTTGTTAGATCTCTGACTTGGTTGGGTTAAATCAGTTACCCTTTCTAGCAAGGTGAGCCTTTATACTAAGTTTGAGATTTGAATGTGTCATGGTTTTTGCCCTTTAAACTCACTCTTCTATGCATCAGGTTGCAGCACCAACGTTTTGATTACAGCTATGATATATGTGTAAATCCCTGTAGAGATGTGTAAAAATATTAATCTGTCCTGAATTGGCACCCTTGGGCCCCTTATCCTTCATCAGTTCAATTTTATATTGTACTCATTTTCACTTTTTAAAAATTTGCCAAGATACATGGATCCTTTCTAGTGATCCTAGTCAGAGGAGCCAGGTAGACTTTTTCTTCTTCTATGCTTTTCACATTTTATTCACAAATACGTGTTCATTCTAACTCAAGACTCATGTTTCAAAGATGCAGATATATCACTTGTCACTTCAATGTTGTTTTAAAGAAGTAAAAGGAACTAACCTTTATTGAGGACCTACTGTGTGCCAGCCACCATGCTAGCTGCTTTTTGTATTTGTAGTGTTTGAAGATGTTTAAACATGTTCAAAGAACTTCTGCGTGTTGTTTAATCCTCTTTTCAACACTGTGAGTTAGGATATATTAGATCGCCCCCTTTCATAGATGAGGGAATAGAGGCCCAGGAAGGTTAAAATAGCTGCCTGAGGCCACACAGCCATCACCTGTGAAGGCTGAGGCTTTCGCTGACACAAAGCCCTGATTTTATTATGTAGAGAATCCATTGTGCATTGTTTGCTCTTACCATGTTCTTGAGGAATGAAGATGAGACTGCTCTGTTGCAGTCTAACGACATTGCAGGGTGTGTGTAGATAAAAATAACATTTAGGAAGATGCTTTTTTTTTTTTTTGTAGAAGGTAAAAAGATTTGATTGTGGGTTCTGGTACTTTAAAAAGTAAGCTGATTATGTGTCAAGCATAGCCAACTTATCATTGTAAGTTCCCTGGGATCTTTTGTAAGTAAACCAAGAAGCCCCATTTTATTTTCTTCAGACTGTAGAAATGCAGTCTCAGCGTGAGGGCAGGCTGAGTTAAAGGGACCACGCTAGCACCATTTTTATTTACCCCGTGTGACATTGCTCCTGGCTTGCAGTATGCTCTTTGTAAAATAAAATAACTATGCTACTTGTTTTTACTGTCTTGACCATACATTTTAAGATTTTGTTTGTTTGTTTGCTTTTACTTTCCAGAGTGTTGTGTTATTGCACCTACTCCAACCACATTCTTGATGACTGAATTTCTGAGCTGCCATTTTCTACTATTTCATTAGTCACCACCATTGCTTATATAAAAAAATTCTCTGGGCTCTTAAAGATCTGTTTATGTAATAGAACTTGCCTATATCTTGTAGGTTAGTTCAAGAACATTGGTTGCTTTATGTAAACACAGTTTTTAAAAACACAGTTTTGTGTATTCAGTTGTTTATAGTTCTTCAGTAAACATCTTCCTTCCAGTTTTATGTAAAGTTTGAACTTTCCTAGAATATTTTTTCTTAGGTAATGCAAGGAGGGACTTGAGCATAGGCTGTTATGAATTAGTGAATTTAAATTGAAAACAGACTTTACTGTGCTTTGACATGATTTTTGTTGAATCTGAACACTGTCCTTGGGCTGTCTGGTTTATGGCCCTGGGACTTTGTTGTGTCTGTTTGGTTTGTGTCTTCATTTTGGAATGAGTGGGATGGAGGCATTAAGTATGGTTGGTACCAATTATACAGATTTTTAAGCCATCTTAAAAATTGAACATACTAGTTCTCCCATGCTGTGAAAGTGTAGGTGATTGAAGCAGTGGCATGCCCTATATGAAATAGTTGTTGAACCTAATTCTAAGCATCTGTCTGCCTGCTCACTCAGCCTGTTGATGAGACTATATAGGTTGTTGCTTTGGGCACCATCCTAAAAATCTATATGATACAGTTAATTCTGTGCAAGGTACTGAAAAATAGGGAAAAAATTCATGATTTTCTCTGTTCTACAGATGGGGCTGATTGAGGCAAATGAAACCTTTAAAAATTTTTACAACCTAATGTCAAGCTAAACCTTATGATTCGAACCTGCAGTTTTGCCTTGGGTCTTGGTTGCCATGATGAATTGTTTAGGCCAGTTACCACATGCTGCTTTTGACTGGCCTTGACTTTGAATTGTAATAAAAGAAACCTTGGGTATTTTTTCTTTGTTCCTAATGTTTTAAGACTAAATTTTTTGTTCTTCGAATTGTAAATGTAATGTTTTATTTCACTAAAACACAGCTTGAAATATTTGAAGTAGTAGGTGTATATAACATATTGTAGAAAAAGCAATAGTTTTTTTGCTGGAATAGCAAAAGGTGACTTGTAATAAATTTTTGCAGCAAAGGAATATAAGAGAAATATAGTGGTTTTTATTTATAAACAATGATACATTGATAAATTTTTAAATGTATATTTTAAGTTTTTATATATTTTCACAGAAGCAAATATGTCCATGTGTTTTGTATTGAATACACAATCAGGGTTATTTAAACCCTGATTCAGTCACTCCGATAGAAATTGATTTAAATGTAGTTAAAGTGAAAAGCCAAATACTGGGTCCCTGATGGTACCACGTTCATATTTTAAGTGACTTTTGTAATACCCGGTCAGTCATATCATTATTTTAAAGCCTTAGGTCTCTCAGTAAGCATATAAGGCATCAAGTGAGTTTGTGCCATGCAGAGACACTGTTAATATAAATCTATGGTCTCTATAGAGATTAATGCATATGATTTTCAAAATACAGGGGAATTTTATCTGTCATCATTAAAAATCTTTTAAAGATGATTTCATGCAAATGAAACTTTGGAGTTTATTTGCTAGATCCAAATAAACATACTAGCTTTTTAAAATTTACAGTTTTTTAAATATACTAGGATTTTATATTTCCTCAACATGCAAAAAGAACTTTTTCAAATAATTGTTTGAATATGGAGCCAAAATCAAATTGCCTATTTCATTCATTTTTATTTTTTTCTCAATTTAAGTAATATTATTTGGTAAGCATTAAAAAACACACAAACCTCTAGGGAAAGTTGTGAAATACTAATGGGTTATAATTAGTAAGCTTGGGTATGGGAGAAATCATTGAAGGTCATATTGTCTTAGAATACATAAATTATGGCACAATAACTTTTTCAGAAGTACATTTGCATTTATTGATTCTTCCTTACAGAATGTGACAGTGATGATAACCTGAGTATGAAGAGTACTTCAATGGGAGAAGAATTCAGATCCACAGAAGGTAACCTAATCCCTTGCTGTGACTGTATCTGTATGTTTTTTTAAAATTTCTCCCTCTTTCACTTCATCCCTCCTACTCCCTCCTACCACTGAGAATAAAAAAAAAAAAATTTGTTCTCTCATTTAAAGGATAGTTTGCATTTCCTCGTGTAAGATGATTTAGGGGCTAGAACAGGAATCAGCCAGTCGACTGCCTGGTTTTGTAAATAAGGTTTTATTGGAGCCCAGCCACACTCTGTTGTATAAGTATTGTCTGTGCTGTCACTTTGATGCCGCAAGAGCAAGGGTGAGTAGTTGTGATACAAATGGTATAGATCCTCCCCCACCCCGCAACCAAGCCTAAAATAAGTATTTTCTGAGCCTTTGCAGAAAAAGTTGCTGTCCCAGGGATAGGAGAAGATTTTGGTGTCCTAATTTTTATTTATTTTGAGTAGTATTAAATTAAGAATATTAAAGTTATGCAGTAGAACTATGAAAGCAAGCACTTACATCTGAATATTAATGGACTTTTAAAATAAATTAATTATGTTTCCCTCCTCTTAAAGGAAAAGGTATTTCCTTCCATAGGTTAAAGAGAACTTTTTATATTACTTCACATCAGATCATTTACTTGTTGTACCACTATTTGGTTGTGACATAAGTCCAGTTTTTACTGTGGTTTTTCCATAACAGACTGTGCTTTTTAATAACCCTGGGGCGAAATGAAACAACAGATTTTGGAAAATACTTGAAGCTTCACTAAAGTAGTTGAAACTTTTATATTGGCATCTTTGACATTCAAGGACGACAGTAGGAGTTATAGTATAGTTCCAGTGTAGTATTTGTTGGTGGAGATTTGAGAGTGGAAATGTGTAATTAGGGAGGGAAACGTGGCAAAACAAGCACACACAGAATGGCCACCTGGTTTGCTTCTGCGCGTCTCCTTGTGCTCTCCTAGAGTGCAATTAGTCTGACTAGGAGCACACTGGATCTTCGTGCTATCTGGGGTTGGAAATTTGAGTGTGGCAGTGGAACTGATTCATCCATTCAGTGAAGTAGAAGACTGATCTTTCTCTCTTATAGTCAAAATTCACTGGTTAAACAAAGTTGGCAGTAAATCTACAGCCTAATTGGAAGCAAGTTTTCTGACCAACTTGTTTTCCCAACATGGTCTTGCAAGGTCTGGCTCAGTGCTTAGCAGCCACATAATGATGAGTTAAACAGGTGAAAGAACATTTTGTGAGTTTTAAACAAAAACTGCCAGCTAAGTTGTTTATCAAGGCCATGAAAAGATAAACACCATTGAGCATCTAAGTAGTTCAGACTTTGCAACCTTCATTTACTACCCATGACTAATCCCATGGAAAATGCCAAACAAAATTATAACTTTTAAATAACCACACTTGAGAAACCTCCACAGTTCTGTGGGCTCGTAGCTAACCCAGGAAATCTGAGATGTGTATAAATGAATATGTACCAGAATTTCGAGTGTTTTGTTTTATATGTAATACATTTTATGGTTGGGAGATTTTGAGAGTTTTTACATCTTTATCATGTCTTAGTTTGGAAAAAGGATTACCATTAATGGATTCAAGAAAAGATACTTCAAACTTTTAACTAGTTGTTCTAGGAAGTAAGGATATAATGCTCTAATTTCAAGAAAAATCAAAGTGGTGGTACGTGTGTGTTTTCTTTCATTTCCTGATGCTTTATGTAAAATGAGTGTGAGAAGCACACAGTGTTCCACTTGTAAGTTAGGGAGTGTGGCCTCCTCTGTACTTGCCTCTAATACCTTCCTTTCCCCCTTCTTTTCACCCAACAAGAACTAGCTCAAATATCGTCTCTTAGGTTGAACTGTATAGAATTACCAATTTTGTAGATAATTTTGTTTGATCAGTGCCTCTTAGATCTTCCATTTTTAGAGAGAGCTACCCACAACCACTCCTAGACTCCCTCCAATTTAAACTTTTTTTTTGTTTGCATCTCTCATCCCCACCAGACTATGAGCTCCTCAGGGAGTAGGATCATGTTTCATTTATCTTTATTTCAACAACACCTAGCACAGTGTTTAGCACTAAATGATTGTTGAATGAATAAACTTATAACATATTAGAGCTACCAGGACCCATCTCCCTATAACTGAATAAAGGAAATTAAGACAGAGGCCATTTGGCTGGGAGAATATTGGGTGATTTTGTTGACCCTGCACCATGGAAGCAAAGTGATGTTCTAGTCTAGACCTAATAGCAAAACTCAAAAAAGTATAAATAACTTCTCAAATCTCTTCTCATTCCTTCCCTTCCCAACACAACACTTTAAAAGCCTGACAGATGGGTGGCAAAAAGCAGGATCAATTTGCTTGTGATTTTTTTGCCTTGAGGAAAGGCAGTTTCTCTTGTTGCCCCATCTCCCCCCACCACGATTTATCTCCGGTCTTCTGTGTCATTCTTTGTTGTTCTCTGTAGACCAGTATCAGATTGTAACTACCCAAGTCAATCATAAAGGTCCTATTTTATCTCAGCTCTGCTGCTTACAAGTTATATAATATTGTGCAAGCCCCTTAACTTCACTGTGTGTCAGTTTCCTCAGGAATACTAGTATACCTACCTTACTAGAGTAGCCTAGCACATGGTAAGCAGTGTATGTATTGGTTGCTGCTGTTGTTATTGTGATTTATTTATTTATTTATTTTTGGCCACACAGCTTGCAGGATCTTAGTTCCCCAGCCAGGGGTTGAACCTGTGCCTTTGGCAGTGAAAGTGCAGAGTCCTAACCACTAACAAGAGAATTCCCTATGATTTTGATCATTATCATTTGTCACTGTTACCTGCATCTAAGGTGTGCTCTGGAAGTATACACACTTAACAGAGGTATTCTGACTCAAATCCCTGGAAAAGAAAGAAGACAGCATTATGTGGATGGTTGCCAATGCAAAACAATCTTTCTGTAAATGTCAGCAACTTGCCTTAGAGTTCCTTCAATTAATAGCAGTCATCAATATAATTATTAATATTATAATATAACATAAACAGTAAAACTCTATACTGTGGCCAGTTTAAAGAACAAAGGATAAGAGACTAGTGTGTTCAGTTTTTACTTCAATCATTTATTTATTTATTTTTAAAACTTTGGGTTTATTTATTTATTTATTTATTTATTTATATTTGGCTGTGTTGGGTCTTTGTTTCTATGCGAGGGCTTTCTCTAGTTGCGGCAAGCGGGGGCCACTCCTCATCGCGGTGCGCGGGCCTCTCACTATCGCGGCCTCTCTTGCTGCGGAGCACAGGCTCCAGACGCGCAGGCTCAGTAATTGTGGCTCACGGGCCTAGTTGCTCCACGGCATGTGGGATCGTCCCAGACCAGAGCTCGAACCCGTGTCCCCTGCATTAGCAGGCAGAATCTCAACCACTGCGCCACCACGGAAGCCCGCACTTAAATTAATGCTTATGAAAAATCTAATACTTTCAAAACTGCTCTTAATCTTAACAACTTATGAGAGTCAGAATATTCTCCTTATTTTACATAAAAACGTAGTCTTCCAAGCATTAAGTAATTTGTCTTCAGATTCACAGTCTCAAAATGATTGGAGCATGGTTCGATTTAGGTCTTCTAACTCCTATTACTGGGTTCTTTCTTATTTTGTCATATTACCTCTCTTTCAAAGAGAGTGAAATTAAGGCAGAGAGAAAAGAGAATAAGAGAAACATAGACTTAGCCATATAAAAGAAAAACAAGGACATATTTGCCATAAATGTTCTTTATTTCTTCATGTAGATTTGAGTCACTGTCTAATGTCCTTTCAGTTCAACCTGAAGGATTCCCTTAGCATTTCTTGCAGGGCAGATCTGCTAGTAACAAACTCCTTTAGCTTTGTCTTGATTTCTTCTCCATTCTTTCTGGATATAGAATTCTTGCTTGACAGTTTTGTTTTTTGTTTTTTGTTTTTTGTTTTCCCTTTCAGCACTTTAAATATATCTCACTGCTTTCTGGTCTCCATGATTTCTGATGAGAAATAAGCTATTAGTGTTATTAAAAATTTTACATGTGATGAGTTGCTTCTCTCTTGCTGTTTCTGTTGATTTTGGCTTTTGACAGTTTGACTATAATTTGTCTCAGTGTGGATCTCTTTGAGTTTCTCCTGTTTGGAGTTTGTTGGGCTTCTTGGATGTGTAGGTTCATATCTTTCATCAAATTTGGGACATTTAAAATTTGCTGATTCTTTTTTCTGTCTGCTTAATTTTGTTAAACTCCTGTAATGAATTTTTCATTTTAGTTGTACTTTTCAGCTCCAGAATTTCTATTTGGTGGCCTTTCATAATTCCAATCTCTTTATGATATTCTCATTTTATTCATACATTGTTTTACTGGTTTCCTTTACTTCCTTGTCCATGGTTTACTCTAGCTCCTAGAACGTATGTAAGACAGTTGGATTAAAGTCTTTGTTTAGTAAATTCAATGTCTTGGTGTCCTCAGGGACAATTTGACTCAATTTTTTTCACTTTGAATGGGCCATACTTTCCTGTTTCTTTGTTTTATCTGTGTTTTTGTTGTTATTGAAAATTGGATGTGCAAATATTATAATGTAGTACCTCTGGAAATCAGATTCTATCTCTTCCCCAGAGTTTGCTGTTCGTGATTGTCAAAGGCTGCAGTTGTCCATTTGTTTAGTTACTTTTCCAAACCATTTTTGCAATAACTGTATTCCTTTTCACATCTGGTCATTGAAGTCTCTGTTCCTTTAAGCTTTTGTTCAATTAGTGTTTTAACAGAGATTTTCTTGAATACCAGAATCTAAACAAAACAAAACAAAACAAAAAACAACCTCTCTCTGGTTTTGCAGATTGGCTGTGTGCTAGGCCCCTTCAACATTTAGCCAGGCTTGCACTGAGCCTACAGATCAGCCAGTGGTGAAGGCTTGATGTCTTCTGAGGTATTTTCTGAGCATGCATCCTGTCCTGGGTCTGTGCCTGGTTTCTAAATTCCCCAATACACATAGGTGCTTTTGAATGCCCTGATTTCCCAAGGAAATTCTCTTCATGGCTTTTCCTCTCAGATATTAAGTGTTCTATTGTATGTCTCAACCATAATCTTTTACCCCAGGCTGTGGACTTTTTGTTTGTCTTACAGTGTTTCTGAGCAATGCAGCCTGCTTTTCTGCCCTGAGTGGGTTCTGAGCTTCGTAAAATAGAGACGAATGCCTTGTTTCGGTCCTTCAGGTAGCCCCCAGATAGATTAGAACAAACACAATAATTTGTGAGTTCTGCTCTGCTCTGTTTGGAACCAGGGACCAGGGTCCCACACTAGGAGTATGGGCTGCCATCTTCGAGACTGCTGCGGAGACACAGGGAGGTGGTGAGGAAAGGGCAAGTGAAAATACCATGAGGCTTTCCTACTGCTTTTATTTGTCTTTTTCTTGATTCAGTGTTTGCTTGGTTGCTGTGAACCTTTGAATATTTTCCAGACTTCTGACAAAGTCGTTTCTGACAGTTTCTGCTTGTGTTTCAGTGTTTCTGTGGAAGGATGGGTGTTTGGAGCTGCCTACTCCACCATTTTGTTGTATATTCACTCTAAGACCAATTTTATTTTTTCTTTAAATGTTTCAGAGCATTCACTGGTAAAACTATTTGGGCCTGGAGTTTTCTTTCTGGGGAGTCTTTTAATAATAAATTTACTGTGCTCACTTCGGCAGCACATATACTAAAATTGGAACAATACAGAGAAGATTAGCATGGCCCCTGTGCAAGGGTAACATGCAAATTCGTGAAGCGTTCCATATTTTTAAAACTCTTAGAGGAACACATAGGCAGAACACTCTATGACATAAATCACAGCAAGATCTTTTTTGGCCCACCTCCTAGAGTAATGGAAGTAAAATCAAAAATAAACAAATGGGACCTAATGAAACTTAACAGCTTTTGCACAACAAAGGAAACCATAAATAAGACGAAAAGACAACCCTCAGAATGGGAGAAAATATTTGCAAACGAAGCAACCAACAAAGGATTAATCTCCAAAATATACAAGCAACTCATGAAGCTCAATATCAAAAAATCAAACATCCCAATCCAAAAATGGGCGGAAGACCTAAACAGACATTTCTCCAAAGAAGACATACAGATTGCCAACAAACACGTGAAAAGATGCTCAGCACCACTAATCATTAGAGAAATTCAAATTAAAACCACAATGAGGGACTTCCCTGGTGGTGCAATGGTTAAGAATCTGCCTCCCAATGCAGGGGACATGGGTTTGAGCCCTGGTCCAGGAAGATCCTACATGTTGCAGAGCAACTAAGCCTGTGCGCCACAACTACTGAGCCTGCGCTCTAGAGCCCGCAAACCACACCTACTGAAGCCCATGTGTCTAGAGCCCGTGCTCCACAAAAGAGAAGCCACCGTGATGAGAAGCCCATGCACCGCAACGAAGAGTAGCCCCCACTCGCTGCAACTAGAGGAAGCCTGCATGCAGCAACAAAGACCCAATGCAGCCAAAATAAAATAAATTTATTTTTTAAAAATGCAATGAGGTATCACCTCACACCGGTCAGAATGGCCATCATCAAAAAAATCTACAAACAACAAATGCTGGAGAAGGTGTGGAGAAAAGGGAACCCTCCTGCACTGTTGGTGGGAATGTGAATGGATACAGCCAGTATGGAGAACAGTATGGAGTTTCCTTAAAAAACTAAAAATAGAACTACCATATGACCCAGCAATCCCACTACTGGACATATACCCTGAGAAAACCATAATTCAAAAAGATACATGTACCACAGTGTTCATTGCAGTACTATTTACAGTAGCCAGGACATGGAAGCAACCTAAGTGTCCATCAACAGATGAATGGATAAAGAAGATGTGGCACATATACACAATGGAATATTACTCAGTGCTTAAATGGAATGAAGTTGAGTTATTTGTAATGAGGTAGATGGACCTAGAGTCTGTCATACAGAGTGAAGTAAGTCAGAAAGAGAAAAACAAATACCATATGCTAACACACATATATGGAATCTAAGAAAACAGTACTGATGAACCTAGTGGCAAGGCAGAAATAAAGACACAAACATAGAGAATGGACTTGAGGACACAGGGTGGGAAGGGGAAGCTGGGACGAAGTGAGAGTAGCATTGACATATATACACTACCAAATGTAAAATGGATGGCTAGTGGGAAGCTGCTGCATAGCACAGGGAGATCAACTCGATGCTTTGTGACCACCTAGAGAGGTGGGATAGGGAGGGTGGGAGGGAGGCTCAAGAGGGAGGGGATATGGGGATATATGTATACATGTAGCTGATTCACTTTGTTGTACAGCAGAAACTAACACAACATTGTAAAGCAATTATACTCCAAATAAAGATATTAAATAAATAAATAAAAATTTTAAAAAATAATAACTTTACTTTCTTTAATATATTTATAGGTAGATTTTGTTTCATTTTGTGTTAGTGTTCGAGAATAGTGTTTTTCAAGAAATTTGTCCATTTTACCTAGATTGTCAAATGTACCAATGTAAAGTTGTTCATAATAATATTCCTTTATTACATATTTTTTTATTTCTGTAGGATCTCTGGTGATATCTTCTCATTTTTTCCTGATATTGGTAATTTTTGTTTTCTCTCTTTTTTGATCACTAACTAGAAGTTTATCAGTTTATTTGGTCTTTTCAAGGAATGAACTTTTTTTAGTTGGTAATTTCTCTATTTTTGGTCTGCTTTCCATTTCACTGATTTCTGCTCTTTATTATTTCCTTTCTTCTACTTTGGGTTTAATTTTCTCATCTTTTATAGCTTCTTAATGTGACACTTAGATTGTTGACTTAAATTTTTTCTTGTTTTCTAATGTAAACATTTAAAGGTGTTTATTTCCCTCTAAACCAGGGTGAACAAGCTTTTCCTGTAAAATACCAGATAGTAAACATTTTAGGCTTTGTGGTGTCTGTTACAATTACTCAACTCTGCTATTACAGCATGAAAACAGTCCTAAACAATACATAAATGAGTGTGGATGTATCCAATAAAACTTTATTTACAAAAATTGCTAGTGGACTGGATTTGGCCCACAGACTGTAGTTTGTTAATTCTCTACTTATTGCCGTGTTCCACACCTTTTCATATTGTATTTTTGCTATCAGTTTAAAATATTTTCTGATTTTCCTTATATTTTCTCCTTTGATCTCTTGGCTCTTTAGAAGTATATTGTTTAATTTCCAAATATTTGAATGTCTTATTTTTCATTCCTAATTTAATTCTGTTGTGGTAAGAGAGTATACTCTGTGAAATTTAAATCTTTTGAAATTTATTGAGACTTTTATGGCCCAACATCTGGGCTGTCTTGGTGAACATTCCATACGCACTTGAAAAGAATGTATTTTCTGTGTTTACTAAGTAAAGTATTTTATACATGTCAATTAGGTCAAGGTGGTTGATAATATCAGATCTACTTTGAATTTTTTTTATCTAGTTGATCTCTCAGTTACTACAGTAGGTACAGTGAACTTCTTCATCAATGATTGTAGATTTATTTTTTCTCTTTAGTTCCATCATTTTATATTTTTGTATTTTCGAGTTCTGTTTTTAGTTGCATATACATTTCTGATGTGTCTTCCTAATGAAATGACCTGTTTATCATTATGATATTATGAAATGTTCTTTATCTCTGGTAATACCTTTTATCATGAAATCTTTTTTTCTGATATTAATATAGCTACTCAAGCTTTCTTATGCTTAATGTTTTCACGGAATATATTTTTCCATCCTTTTACTTTCAATCTATTTATGTCTTTATTTTGAAACTACATCTCTTATAGACACCATAAAGTTCAATCTTACTTTTTGATTTACTCTAACAACCTCTACTTTTTAATAGTTGTTTAGTCCATTAACATTTAATGTAATTTCTCACATGATTGGATTCCTCTCTGCCATTTTATTTTCTTTTTGTTCCCTCTTTTACCTCTTAGTTCCCCCTTTCTTGCCTTCTTTTGGATTATTATATTATCTATATTTTACTCCATTATATTTATTTAATGTTTACTATTTTAATATACCTATTGATGTTTTAGCTCTTTAATTTTTATGGTTGCTCTAAAGGTTGCAATATATATTTTTTTGCTTTTGTTATAAATTCTACAAGAAAATGTTATTTTTTGCTTTAAACAGTGCTGTGAGTTTTAAAGAAAGAGAAGAAGAAATATATATTCTTTTATATTTACATAGTCACCATTTCAAATGACCTTCATTCTTTCCAGTAGATTACAGTTTCCATCCGATGTCATTTTTCTTCAGCCTAAATAACTTCCTTTCTATTTTATACAATGCAGTTTTGCTAGTGTTGAATATTCTGTTTTCATCTATATGAAAATATCTTTATTTTCCCTTTAATTTTGAAGGATATTTTCTCTGGCTTTAGAATTCTGGTTGACTAGTATTTTTTCCCTTCAGCACTTTAAAGATGTTATTCCATTGTCTTATCATGTGGCCTCCATTGTTTGTCATGACAAGTGACTATAATTTGTATTATTGTTCCCTAATATGTAAAGTGTCATTTTTTTTTTCTCTTGTTGCTCTTAATATTTCCTCTTTGTCCTTGGATTTTAGCAGTTTTTGATAATGGCCCTAGATGTGGTTGTCTTTGTAGCCTACTTGGAGTTTTCTTAGCTTCTTGTATCTGTAAGTTTATAGGTTCTCCCAATTATTTCTTCATAATTTTTTGCCCCACTCTCTGTCTCTCTTCTTTTCTTTTGGAACTCCAGTTATACATATGTTAGCTTAAATTTATCCACAGGTTTGTTCATTTTCTTCCAGTTTTTTTCTCTCTGTTCTTCATATTTGATAATTTCTATTGTTCAGACTTCAAGTTTATTGTTCAACCTTCTAACACCTCCAGTGTTAAGCTGACCTAGTAAATTTTCCATTTCAAATACTGTATTTCTCAGTTCTAGAATTTCCACTTAGTTTTTTTTTTGTAATAGTTTTCATTTCTCTGTTGAGATTTCCTATCCACTCAACCTTAAATCCTTGAAAATATTTATAACTTTTCTAAAATCCCTTTTCTGCTAATTCCAATGGCTTGATTATCTTGGGGGTAAGTTTCTTTTGACTGCTCTTCCTCATGACTGTGGGTCACATTTCTTGTTTCTTTGCAAGTCAAGTGATTTTTTTTTTTTGAATAAGCTAATACATGGGAAAGCTCTTTTTTAAAAAAATATTTATTTATTTAATTGGTTGTGTCAGGTCTTAGTTGCACAGGCGGGCTCCTTAGTTGCGGCTCGCCGGCTCCAGTTGCGGCATGCATGTGGGATCTAGTTCCCGGACCAGGGCTCGAACCTGGGCCCCCTGCATTGGGAACACAGTGTCTTAACCACTGCACCACCAGGGAAGTCCCACAAGTCAAGTGATTTTTGATGTATACTGGATGTTTGTGGATGTAAGTTATAGATTCTCTGAATTCTGTTAACTTTACCTGAGGAACGTTAGTTGTTTTTTTCCCCTTGTAGGTAGTTAACTTGCTAGACTCAAACTCCAAACTCTGCCTCCTCCACAGCAGGCGACAGCTACAGTTGCTTGCTTCTTTTAGCTTTCCAACTGTTGCTTTTCACTGAGAATCTTGGCTCCTGTCCTGTGTAAGCACACACAAGTCAACCAAGGATTTGTAGGATCCTCTTCTGTTACTTTCTCACTTCTGCTGGGAGCTCTTCTTTCTCTCGTCCTACCCCCGCTTCCCCCGTCCCCGCCCCCCTCCTGCCGCCAACTCCACTTTCCAGCTTCTCTGTCAGACTCAGACTCTGTCTTTGACTCCTCAAGCCACAAAGAGGTTGGCTTTCTGGGTGAAGTTCTGCCATTTTGTTTCACAAGGATTGAGGCATGCCATAAGGCAAAAAAATAAACCAAAACAAAACCATAAAGCTGCAAATTTAACCCCATGCAATTCACTTCTTTCAGTGATCAACTTTTGTCCTGTTCGTACCTGATTTTTGTTGCCCTTCAGTGCCTTAAAATACTTTGTAATTGTTATCTATTGAAGAGTTAATCCAATATAAGCTACTCCACTATTATTAGAAGTGGAACCATTTAGAAATTGGTTTTGTTTTTATCCAGTCTTTTAACTGGCAAGTTTAATTCATATAAGTTCATTGCAGATATTAATATTTTTGTATTTACTCTTGCTATTTCATTCTTAGCTTCCTCTTTTTGTTTTTTCAAATTGTTTTATAAGCTATGTATGGGTTGGCCCCAAAGTTCGTGTTTCTATTCTTTTTGTGGTCACCTTGGCATTTTACCACATTTTTTATATATAGCTTAAAGACTAAAGTACAGGTACATGTTGTCTACCTCTATGCAATGTAAAAGGACTCTGGAACACTTCAACTCTGATCCTTTCCCCCAACTTATATGCTGGTATTCTCCAGAATTTTGGTTCTCTGTGTGTGTAAATGTGTATGTAATGCACACAAAAATTGTACAAACATCTCACAAAGCAGGTGACCATCTTTCAGGTTAAAAAAAAAACAGAATATTGCCAGTGTATTGATTTCCTAGGGCTCCTCAACTAAGTACTACAAACTAGGTGGCTTAAAACAACAGAAATTGTCTGACAGTTCTAAAGTTTAGACATCTAAGGTCAAGCTGTTGGTAGGGCCGTTGTCCCACACACAGCTTCTGATTGTTAATGGCAATTGTAGGCATTCCTTGGCTTTTAGATGCATCCATCCCTCTAATCTGCCTCCATCATCATGGAGCCATCTTCTACCTATGCGTCTATCTTCACGTAGCATTTTCTTCCAATAAAGACACCAGTCATATTGAATTAGGGCTCACCCTAGCGACCTCATCTTAACTTATTTACACCCACAAAGACCCTATTTTCCAAATTAGGTCACATTCATAGGTACCAGGGGTAAGGACATATCTTTTTGGGGGGGGGCACAATTCAACCCATAACAACTAGTACCCTAGAAGCATCCCCCTCATTTAATTTTAATTAATTAAAATACAAATAGCCACATATAGTCAGTGGCCATCATACTGGACAGCACAGGCATAGTCTATATTCTTTTGGGTCTGCATGCCTTCAGTCAACATTGTTTTACAGATTCATCTGATTGTTAGCATATAGCTTTGGTTCATTTCCAATACCTCTATAATAACTTTACACATATATCACAACTCATGTATTATTTATAGACATTTGGTTGGCTGTTACAAGTAATTCCCACACTTCTGGGAATGTATACTGAGGCGGGGACTTGCTGACATTCAGCTTTAGTAGGTTATGCCAAGTTTTTTTTCCAAAGTGGTTGTTCCAATTTCTTTCCATTACTGAATGTGAGTTCCTGTTGATCTACTGATACATCTTCACTAATCATTCAATTATTGGCCTTTTAAATTTTAGCTAGTGATGGTCATTTCTTTGTGGTTTGAGTTTACATTTTTCTGAAGAGTAATGTTTATTGACCATTTTCACATCTTTTGCCAGTGCCTTTCCAGATTTCTTGACAGTTTTCTTTTGGATGATCTTTTTTTTTTATTTTATTTTTTTATTTTTTGGCTGTGTTGTGTCTTCGTTGCTGTGCGCAGGCTTTCTCTAGTTGTGGTGAGCAGGGGCTACTGTTTGTTGCAGTGCACGGGCTTCTCATTGTGGTGGCTTCTCTTGTTGCTGAGCACAGGCTCTAGAGCGCAGGCTCAGTAGTTGTGGCTCATGGGCTTAGTTGCTCCGCGGCATGTGGGATCTTCCCGGACCAGGGCTCAAACCCATGTCCCCTGCATTGGCAGGCGGATTCTTAACCACTGCGCCACCAGGGAAGCCCTGGATGATCTTTTTATTGATTTTTCTAGGTTGAAAATCTTTTAGTTCTTTCTGGGTACAAGGAAGATCCATGTATTGCAAATATTTTCTCTCACACTATGTCTTGTCTTTTTACTCACTTAATGGTGCTTTTGATGGATAAAAGTAATTTTAATACATTCCAAAGTACGATTCTTTTTCATAATGTTTTTTGAATCCTATTTAATTAATCTTTCCCTACACTAAGGTCATGAAGATATTCCCATGTATTATCTTCTAGAAGCTTTGTTGTTTTGCCTTTCACGATTATATAGTAAATATACAGTAAATCTGAAATGTGTTTTTGTATATTCCATAAGGTAGAGGTAAATTTTATTGTTTTTTCCATATGGCCTACCAATTGACCATTTGTTAAGAATATCATCTTTCCCCACCTTTCTGCAGTACCACCTTTGTCATCAATCAAGTTTCCATATATGCATGAGTCTGTTTCTGAGCTGTCTATGCTGTTCCTTTGATGTGTTCATCTGTCCTTACACTGGTACCACACTCTTAATTACTGTAACTTTGTAATAAGTTTTCATAAAAATAAATCTTGTCACCTTTTTCTTCTTCGCTAAGAGCATCTTGGCTTTTCTGCGTATTTCTTCATCCCTTTGAATTCGTCTTAGGGCAACTCACTGACCCAGAATCTAGCTTTAACTTAATACAGTGTAGAGTAGCTTGTAGTGTTTTAAATTGCCAACTATATAACACTAGTGCCCCAGCTCAGAGGAAGATACGGCTATATCTTAGAAGAATTACCTGTGTCTGTGAACCAAGTAGGCTCTGGGAGACCGTGGACTGGACAGGATGAGATAAATCTGGTGTGAGAAGCTACTGAAGGCCAAGAAACTGACACCTAGTTCCACCCTCTTGGACCTTAGCATCATTCTTGGGAAATGGAGAAAAAGACCTGTGAACACAAGAATGTCAGTCTTGTTCACCATTGTATTCTGTGCCTGGTATACAGTGCGCATTCAATAAATACTTGTTCAGTGAGTGCATATGTGTATATGCTTCTCAGAGGACATTATATAGCCGTGAGTTTGACTCTTTGCCTTAGATACTAGAAAGCTTAAAACTAAAATTTTAATAGCCTTTGAGATTTTGCCATTTCATGGTTTTGGCTTTCTATTTCTGCTTTAAGTCTTATATGCATTACCTCAAATCTTTTTGGAAATACATACTCATTTTCCACGTTGAGTCTGGTGATTACCTGTTAGTGAGTCTAGAAGTTTGTTGACTTTCTACATCCCTAAATGGAAATTACTTACAAGTTTCTTAGCATAATTAAGCTCAGATATATTATAATTCAGTTTGAGATTATATCCAGATTCTTATATTTCAAAATAGTCTTATTTTATGATGAAGAAACTGCCAAGTTACCCTCAGTTTTTCCAATTTGTATTTCTTTTCCTTCCTGAAAATACAGATGTAGTTGATGAGACTTACATAAAGCACATCTTTATTAGTTTTCTGCCCTAAATATCAAAATTCTATGTTTTTTAATGCAGATGTGGAATTAGAAGAAGCGATTAGAAGAAGTCTTGAGGAAATGTAATTAAAGATATTACCACACAACATCAAGTGGCCTTGAAGAGACTCAGGATAATGAATTCTTGAGTTTGTTTTCTAAAGGAGATCAGAAATCTACTAGTACAAATGTATTTGAAAACTTTTTTTTGCTTTCATATGTTCAAAATCTGATATTGCTTTGTATTTTTGTGCTATTTTGCAAATATGTATAGAGGAATAAAATACATGTTAATGCAAATACAAATCATGTATTCTAATATAGGTGTCATGTTTCCCAGTTAACTTTGAATTCATATATTTACGTTACAAGAATTAAAAATTAGAAAAGCCCTTGACTATTGTTTATATGTTTCCCAAATAGAATTGGTTCTTTAATTTTATTTGTACTGTACAGATGATTCTAGTTTATTTTTTTAGGAGTGAAAATGAATATAAATAAAGCTGTCATAGCTCACTTTTTCTGTAAATTCTACTTCTCATGCAGCACTAATATATAATACCTTTGAGATCTTTGTTTATGATTATTGGGAGAGAGTAATGGAAACTGATCATGGAAAGAGATGAAAAATTTTATCAGCAGTGTTCTTTGTGGGTTTCACTCATATGTATATCCTTGCTTTAATTAGAGCTGCATATTGCTGGAATAAAAAAAATTTTTCTTTGAAAGTAGTAAAAAGAAACTTTTGCCATTCCTTTTACCTGCTTAGACTTTTATGTGACTTGTATTATCTACTGTTTAAAGGGAATGATGTAAAAAATATTTGCATAGAATTAGGCATATTTTTAATAATATTAGTCCTTTTATATATATATTTGTGTAAACATAGTATTCTTCAGAAAATAACATTGAAAGTCTACTCAGGAGTAATCTTCCTTAACCCTTTAAAATTTTTATTTCATATGGAGGTATCTTCATTTTATTTATTCATTAAAATGTCAGTTTCCTACAGTTGGTATTAAATACTTAATTTTTAAATGTTGAGGCCACATTGTGAATAATAAAAAACGTTACCTAATTAGGAGACTAAGAAGGGGCTTGTCGTACAATCTTTGTGTATATGCTTCATGTTATTTGACCCAGAAACGTCATCCCTAAAAATTTCGAGTAGTAATTACTTACCAAACTTAAAATTTTCTGTAAATATAAATTTTTGTTTAAGACAGAAAAAAAAATATATCATGGCTAGAACTTTGGTCTTTCTCTGCAACTAGATAGTTTAGTGTGAAATAGTATTACTGTTTTTTTTTATTATTATTATATAGTCTTTTCAATCCACATTGGAAACCAATTTGTGTTTTTATTTCTTAAGCTGTCAGTTCTGTCCTACCTGCTTGCATTTTTTTTTTAAGTACACATCATAGCTTGAGAATGTACTAGTCATTTTTCCAAAGTATTTTTAATTTGTTTGTTAGAGTAGTTAAGGCGTTGGGTGGTAGTCATGGAGCCGGACCTTAAAGACATCTGCCGGAGCTTGCTCAGTAGTGAGGAGCAGAAAGGGTGTCAGAAAGAAGAGCGGTCCAGCAGATGTAGGGGAGGTGCCACACACAGGTGGGATGCAGCCTGTGTTCTATTAGGACGCTTGTGTGGTGTCTATGGTCAAGAGTAACCGAGGCTTTTCATATGACGGGAAAGGGATAATTCATCATGATCCTTTAAATAAGGTAACTGGGTTGTCTAATGTTTTAATTAATAATTGTCACTGATTCTATTTCTACTTATTAAGCAATTAAAAATCACTTTTAAATTACTTCATAATTTGAACTTAATTTAGACACAAGGAGGAGAGGTAGTCTGGATGTTACAGAAAGTTATGGGGAATATTATCAAGAGTAAATGTTTCTAACATTGACAATGATGCTTGCCTGTTTGTTTTTATTCATTTTTTATTTTATTGTGATTTTTTTTCTTTTAAAAAGTTTTTGTTGTGATTCCTTATTTTTATACCTGAATAACAACTTTTGTCGAAGCAATGATGGATAACATAATGTTTATTTTAAAAAGGATATGTAGATAATGTACTGATAGTATCTGGTTGGTGGTATCATTGATTGTCTTAAATAAAAATATCTCGGTTAAGAAGCTTTTTTTTTCTTTTTGGATGCTTGGTATCCTACTAGACCAGCCCTTTCTCCTACTCCTTGTCCCCCTGACGACCTGGCCCTCCACTCTGGCCTCTCCCAAGAACAAGGTACAGGGACTGCTCTGGACACCGTTGGGCAAGTGCAGCTGGGAGACTCAATCGGCTGGGCCTCAATTTAAAGAGCTTTTTTTTCCATCATTTTTTTCTTTTAAATTTCTTTGAAACAATTCATTTATTCATTCACTCACAAAGTATTTATTGAGTACTTACCATGTGGCTGTTCTAAGCACTTGAGATACACCAGTGAGTGAAACAAAGCCTACACCTCTCTGGAGCACAGCTGGGGGAGAGGTGACAAGATGGGGAAGGAAAACAGGGAAGGGAAAGATAGTATGGGGGTGGGGCGAGGCGGGAGTGCTTGCTATTTGTAATAGGGAGGTCAGGGTCTTTCTGGTGAACTTGAGCAGAGACCTGAAGGCGAGAGAGTGAGCCAAGCAAATGTGTATGGGGAGGAGCTGTAGGTGGAGGTGAAAAGTCTGGAAGTGAGCTTGATACATCCATGGAAAAGCAAGAAGGCTAGTATAGGCGAGTGAGCGGGATGAGCTCAGAGAGCAATAGGAGACGGAATCCTTTGAGGCCTCTTCTGAAGACCTTGGCTTTTACCCATTTCACAAATGAGGGGCCGCTGAAGGTTTCTGAGAAGTGGTGTGATGTGCCTTGTTTAGAAGGATGACTGTAGCTGCTGTGCTGAGCATAGACCTGAGAGCAGAAGCAGGAAGACCAGGTGGGAGGGTATTGCAGTGATGCAGGAGAGAAGTGATGCTGGCCGAGACCCGAGTAGGGGAGTGGGGACAGGCAAGTGGGAGTGGGCCTGGGTGTTCTCTGAAGGTGGAGCCCACTGGGTCCAGGGTGTGAGAGAAAGAGAGTCCAGCACGTTTCCAAAGCTACGTGATAGACTTTCAGACCATTCACAAAATGTCTAAAGATTCCAGGTGTCATGATAGGGCAAAACATTTAATGAGGTCAGATAATCTCCTACAGCAAAAGTTTATTAGTATTTAGAGTTCAGAGGAATTGGGATCCAGCCTTAAAGGCCTCATCTCTGTTCAAGTATTTCAATGGCTTTGATCTCAGATTAAAGGTTGTGATTCAGCTTTAAACTGTTATTATCTCCATTTCAGGTGTCCTGTACATTCTCATCCTTGGAGGCAGAGAGCTATAATGAGATGGGAGCAAAGTGCAAGTATTTACGTCGATACATCTTTGTACTCCCGGCCCCATTCCACCCACTGACCTTTATAGTGTCTGACCAAGTGGTCTAGTGCGTCTTCTCATAACTGGAGATTTAAATAAGTGGGGTGTGAAACGGCCTTAAATAATAATTATTTCACTCAAATTCCAACCAATAACTTTTTTTAAACATGTGTGGGTGCTTTACCAAAATTCCTTTCTTAATCATCTTTTCTTTTGGTACTTTATTTTATTTATTTTGGCTGCCCCCCGTCTTAGTTGCAGCAGGCGGGATCTTTCTTGCAGCATGTGGACTCTTAGTTGCGGCATGCATGGGGATCTAGTTACCCCACCAGGCGTCAAACCCGGGCCCCCTGCACTGGGATCACAGAGTCTTACCCACTGGACCACCAGGGAAGTCCCAACCAGTAACTTTTTAATAGAAAAGAAAGTCATTAAAAATGCCTTCATGAGAGCGGGTGTAAAAAAAAAGAGGTTCAGCTTGGTCCCTACATCTATCAGCTTCAGTTGTGGCCTCCAGGCTCCTTGTTCTCATCTCGGCAAAGTGCCCAGGAGCCGCGGTTGCATGAAGGGCCCTTTCCACCCCAGCACAGGCCAAGCCCGCTCCCCTTGGAGCCCCTGCGGGGCGGGGCCGGGGGCGCGGGCTCCGCCTCGGGCGGTGTTCGGGGCGGAGACGCGTCCCCGCGCCCAGCAAGGCCTCCCCGCCGCGCCGCCCTCAAGGCCGTCCGCGCCGGACAGAGCAGCGGCCGGCTCTCGTGCACCCGCGCCCGGTTCCCGGTTCCCCGGTTCGCGGGCGGCGCGTCAGAGGAGGCGGGTGGAGCGCGGGGAAGGCAGTGATCTCGGGCCGCCCGCCGGACGCCGATGGCTCAGGCGAGGATCAGCGCCAAGGCCAACGAGGGCCGTTTCTGCCGCTCCTCGTCCATGGCCGACCGCTCCAGCCGCCTGCTGGAGAGCCTGGACCAGCTGGAGCTCAGGTGCGCGGGCCGGCCCTCCGAGCCTGCGGAGGGCGCGCGGGGACCGAGAGCAGGGAGCGCGCGGGCAGCGGGGAGCGGCTGGCGGGGGAGCTGGGCAGCCCCAGGCCCCGCGGAGGGCCGCGCTGGGTCGGCGGGTCCCTTCACAGGAGCGGCCGTGTTCTGGGTCAGCGGCCCCGCACGCTCCGGCGTCCACGCTCCTTCGCGGCTCCAGACCCGAGCGCCGGGAGCGTGAGAACCGAGAAGGGAAAGTTACGGGTACGTTACTCGACATGGGGCTGTGACACTGCGGGTCCGCAGAGCTCCTGGAACGTTCCGTGTGGGGGCCAGGTGTTTCCGGCCCAGTCTTTTCCCATAGTGTATTTTTAGGACAGGCGGCAGTTCAATGGTCCCCGTTGTGAATGACTGATCTCTTTGCAAAATATAAAAATCCATCTGATCCCAGGACGGGAGAGGAGCAGGACCCGTGTCCCCTCCCCCTGCCACTTTCAGCCCGGGTGTGTGTGTGTGGCGGGGGTGGGGTGGGGGGGCTCCTTCTCCAGGTCGCCGCTCACACCTTCCAAATGCTGGTCACTGGCCCGAGAACACGAGTCAGTTTTCCCTTCTTAACTAATGACGGTGTTATTAAGTAATCAGTGTGTCCATTGCGATAAACACGTGCAAGGTGAGAGTCTGAGTTGTTCTACTGGGGGAAGGTGGGGGGGCGGTCCCGGCGCTGAGGTCCCGGGAATGTGACTTTAGAGAAGGACCCGCGCACTCAGGCGCGCATTTGGGTGACAGGTTACTGCTGACCAGGAGGAGCAGATGTCTCCCTTAATGGTTTGAGTGTTTTTCTGAGTTTGGGAAGATGCAAGAATGTGTTCCTAAGATTTTTCCTGAAAATCTCTCCGAGTGCCTGTTTTGCCGGTTTTCCCAGAGCTCTGAGTGTCTCATTCCTGCTCTTCTCCTGAATTCTTTCCAGGCTGTGCTGTCAATTCCTGTAGAACCGGGCGCCACGGGCACTCCTTAGTGGCAAATGTAGTGGCTGGCTTGTATGGAATTCCTAAATAATTTCTAAGAAATTTGGGAAATACTTTTTTTCCTTTAACAGTGAATGAAAACTTGTATGTACTTCCTGTAACTGTTTATGTCACTAAAGTTACTGTGTAAGTTGTGTGCAAGTGTAGTTACAGGAAAATCATATTGAGGCGCCCACAACTCCCTGAAACAACAAGGAATTTTTTTCGCATAGTTTTCACCAGGTTCTGGGTGAGCAAGGGAGTACGTAAGGCAAAACTTTTAAGAAGCATTGCATATATGTCTTTATCTCCCTGGATTAATATACCAAAACAAGGGGTCTGTTTGCCAATAAAGTACATTAATAACCAAGTGAATAATTTATTATCATTTATTAATACATATGTTTAAATTGTCATTTATTATTATATATGTGTTTATTATTATTATTATTATTATCATCATGGGAAGAAACGATGTCTTCTCAGAAAATAAGTTCTCCACCACCATGATTTCATGGAGAGTAACAGAGGGGTCCTGCTTGGAATGAGGCAGATGGAACAAGCTGGACCAGATGGAGCAAAACTAGAGCTCCTGAGCGTCCCTGGGAAGATTATGATTTCTTTTTATGTAGCAGCGAAACAAGTGCCTCAGCGTCTCCTCCAGTCTTTAGAACTTTGAGGGCATGTTCTCAACCATTTCAGGGGTCTCTCTCCCCTAGTTAGAAAGAAAGGATGTTTTCTTAAAGGAACAGGTGGGATGCTGCCCGTCCTTTCTTCAAGCTGATGCACTGTCCTCAAACCTGGTGCCTCACGTAGGGTGGGTACAGAAGCAGTCAGGTACTCATCTTTAAAAGGAGGCCTCTGGTTTTGAATATTATTCTAATGCTTCATTAATGTAAAGTGAATTCTGATTACCATGTGCAAGTGATTAAATAGTATCTTGCTGAATTAACCCTTGAGCTAAGAAAGATTAATATGTGTCTAATTGTTCATTTTAGGGCCTTTTCTAGTAATTTTAGACTTTTGTGAGCTTTGTTTCTTCCTTTTAAAAAAAAAGTGATGCCGGGCTTCCCTGGTGGCGCAGTGGTTAAGAATCCACCTGCCAATGCAGGGGACACGGGTTCGAGCCCTGGTCCAGGAAGATCCCACATGCCGCGGAGCAGCTAAGCCTGTGTGCCACAACTACTGAAGCACATGCACCTAGAGCCCATGCTCTGCAACAGGAGAAGCCACCGCAATGAGAAGCCCGCGCACCGCAAAGAAGAGTAGCCCCCACTCGCCACAACTAGAGAAAGCCTGTGCACAGCAACAAAGACCCAACGCAGCCAAATAAATAAATAAATAAATAAAAATTTAAAAAAAGAAACTATTGATAGAATCATGCCTATAAGATCAAGTTTAAAAAGAAAATGTGACATTCATGTGTCATCTTATCTAATAGTTTAACTTCATATTGAGGATGGCAGGGTACTAAGTAGGGTGAAAATTACAGGCTGTACCTAGAAGCTGGTGTTTACTGTTCCCCCACTGTACTAGTTTTGTCAGTTGTGGCAGAACTTTTTCCATATGAAACTGAAAATAGAATTATGCTCAGTGCTTTATGACCTGCCTTGTGAACTGGTGTCCATGGTGTTTAAAGTGCTTTCAGGTGTTTGGCAGCATCTGACAAATCATTAAAGAAACTCCATTTGTTTCTATATGTTAGCACGACACTAGCCTTTCTTTTTAGACGCCGGCTCACCTCCTTTTTTGCTTCCTCCTAAAAAGGTGATGCCTTTCTCTCCTGGTTTTCATGACCAATTCAAATGGTGTCTGATTTTTCCATTCGTCAGTGGCTCTAAACACTTTGCTTATGATTGTTAACTAATTTAACAGTGATCATAATTCATAAATGATACCCACTAACAGTTATTTAGTTAATGAGCGCCGACTCTGCAGGCCCTGTGCCTTTGTGGAAATTACCGTCACCTCTGTTCTTCAGGCAGGAAATTGAGGCTTGAGAAGTTAAATGACCCGTCCAAGGTCACACAGCTGGAACCCAGGAAGACTGGCTGTAGAGCTTAATACATTATGCCTGAATTTTCTTAGAGTTAAGTATGTCGTATTTCAAAAATGTAGGAATAGTATATGATTTTACTGAAAGAGGTGAAAATTCCACTTAGATTGGTGTCCCTGAGTCCCTGATCTCAGGGACTATTGAACACCTGCTCTGTGCAGGGTGTTGAGTGGCCCCTGAAGGCTCTGGGTGGTGGTGAAGATGCTTGGGACGTGGGGTGTGGAGAACAGCCGAGGGGAACGACAGGACTGGGAGACTAGCTGTTCACAGATGTCCCCAAACTCGTCCTATTGTGGCTCTCTCCCCCGCCATCAGCCAGTCACCATGGCTTCCATGGCAGCCAAGGAACGAAGGATGAGGCAAGGGCGGATGTGGTCATTTAGCGGACAGTGTCACTGCACCAACGTCCCAGGAGCCACAAGACAAGATGGCACCATAGTTAATATTGTATAAGAGCCTGTAATTTAAAAGATCACTGCTTGTAGACATTGTCATGTGAATCTTCCAAAACCCTCTGAGGCAGGAGGAGGACATATGTTCCCTCCTTTAGAAGCGAGCGAATCCAGTCCAGAGGGACTGAGTGGCCGGTCTGAGGCCATCCTGCTCATGAGTAGCTCCTGACACTAAAGCCTAGACCCTTTTTTACACCAGAGTGTCTCAGTAGTGAATGTAATTTATCATTTTGGTGATGATTAGGGAGCCCTTCAAAATCTTAACCTTGCCTAAAATATAAGTGATCTTTGTAGTATTCTTTCTTCTTCCCCTCCCCTTCCCTGCCCTCCCCTCCCCTCTCCTCCCCTCCCATCCCCTCCCCTCTCCTCTCCATGTTGGGTCTTCGTTGCCGTGCGTGGGCTTTCTCTGGTTGCAGCGAGCAGGGGCTACTCTTTGTTGCTGTGCGCGGGCTTCTTGTTGCGGTGGCTTCTCTAGTTGCGGAGCACAGGCTCTAGGCGCGTGGGCTCAATAGTTGTGGCTTGCGGGCTCTGGCGCGCAGGCTCAGTAGTTGTGGCGCCCGGGCTTAATTGTTCCGCGGCATGTGGGATCTTCCCGGACCAGGGCTCGAACCCGTGTCTTCTGCATTGGAGACCACTCCGCCACCAGGGAAGTCCCTGTAGTATTCTTTTGATACAAGAATTTTGAATAAGAAAAATGAATATGATTTTAAGAACCTGTTTTAGAAGTAATTTCTTTGAAATAAGTCCATTTGCCATTTCCCCTTTTGATGAAAGCACAATTTCTTGTTATTTACAAGCCTGAGTTCATAATGGTAAGCATGTAATAACGACCAGGAAGCTAGCATTCAAGGCACCAGTTCTGGGCATGGACTGCATGCAGTGGTCCCTCAGTGTCTGCAGGGATTGGTTCCAGGGCCCGTGGGGTACCAGAAGCCACAGATGCTCAAATCTTTTCTATAAAATGGTGTAGGAGTTGGCCATCCGTATCCATGGGTACCGCATCTCTATTAACTCATAGCTTGTTTAGTCAATGCTGTCAGTCACTGTGTTAAACTCTACCTGCTTTACTTCATTCAGTCACACCCACCGTCTCATTATCCCCGTTTTGTAAATGAGGAAACTGAGGCAAAGAGAATGTAAGTAACTACTCGAGGTCACTCAGCTAGTAAGTGGCAGCAGCTCTGGCTTGAGTGGCAGGACTGAGGCCCTTGCAGTCCCTGCACATGGCACAGAGCACGTGCCGGGGTGGCTGGCCTGGGAGACCACCTCCCAGCACCTCGTCCCTCGGTCCCAGGCTGCCATCTCCGGGCCCCGGGGACCAGCCGAGGATGCGTGCGCTCTACATTTGTCCTCGCAGGAACATTCTGAGCACAGGTTCTGTTAAAGCTTAGCTGTGATTTCATGCAGAGAGTTTTCCAGGAGCACAGCCCGGGCCAGCCTTACCGTGAGGATCAGTTCTTTCCCAATTTGGACATGTAGCTCTTGCAGGATCTGCTGGTAAAAACAGAGCTGCCCCCCTCTGCCAAGGAGTGTTGTCAAGTGATGTGTTAAGAATGTGAAGGATAAAGTGAGATGGTCCAACACGCCTCTGAACAGAGTTCCAGGAGAAATCACAGAAGGGCAGGTGGAAAATATTTGAAGGTTTAATGGCTAACAGTTTTCTAGAACTAATGTAGACAAAAAGATGTGTATATGAATTGAATTTAAGGAGACCAATAGCTGATAAATATGACTTAAGCAAACTAAGTAGAGAAGTAGGTTCAGCTTTTTAAAAGAAAAAACTAAGCATGTGATGTCCATACACTAGACAGATGTACAGTATTGATGACCTCAAGGGAAGGGAAGGAGGAAGTTGCTAAGGAGACAGTTCCTGCCAGAAGGATTGGGTTTTGAAAAAGGATCACTCAGTAGACATGGGCCAGGGATAAAGAATGTTCAGGAAGCGGGGGACAGACGATGGAAGGGCCAAGATGCCAAAAAACCCCTGGGAATCTTTACATCCTGAAGAATGAAATTTTACCTTTGCTATGAAATGAAAAAGGTTTACATAAAATCATATATAAGAAGTTCTATAAAAGATGAAATCTGTTTTTCACAGGGAAAATGCCCTGGCAATTTCTAGCCTTGTGGGACAAAAAATAAAAGTTCCATCTAATTGCCTCTATATTTGGTCTCATTTAATGAAAAAATATCTTCTTTATATGACAGATTTATTATATTTTTTTCTAGAGGGTCTCCTTTCAAACCATTTTCTTGTTAACAACTTCATGAACTTACTAGTATAACTTATTATCATACATGGAGCGTTCTTCTTTAGAGTAACAATTCTCTCTTTATCATCTTACATTTGAATATAAACTCAGGAGTGCTGGAAAATTAATCTCTTCTTTCAGCATCATCTCATTTACCAATCAAATGACTCATCTGTGCCATTTAAATACTAGAGTCACGTTTGTGTTTTTGCACAAATGTTTTTTGTTAGTGACAACCTGACCACTTTCATGTGTCCCGGGCCCTGAGAGTCTGCTCGTGTGAAATGTGTAAGCACATAATGAATGGGGCTGGAAGGCAGCCTGATGCTGTGTGTTTACTATTTTATAGAATATTGGTTTTGATTGTGTTTTCTAGCCAAATTTGTCACATAAGATTCTTACGAGCTCTTTGCTTCTACTGGCTCTTATAAACACAGAGTCCAACAATGTATTTAGTATCTTGAGAATTGAGACCCTGTGACTGTACAGTGTGTCGGTGCTATTTTGGGGGATAACAGGTGGGTGCCTGTAGGGGAAAAGGCGCAAGTGTGGTTGGGGTGAGGGCCTCCTCCTGTGGCAGGAACACATGCTAGAACATGTGCCCAGGAAGAGAGAAGGGATTAGATCACCTTGTGATCTGTGTTTCCAAGAGCATCTGAGTACTGGAGGTAGGTCTGTCACTATTTATTTTGCAACAGTTGGCAACTTATCTAGTTGTGGTGTAATAAAAAAAACAAGAGGGGCTTCCCTGGTGGCGCAGTGGTTAAGAATCCGCCTGCCAATGCAGGGGACATGGGTTCGAGCCCTAATCCGGGAAGATCCCACATGCCGCGGAGCAACTAAGCCCGTGTGCCACAATTGCTGAGCCTGCGCTCTAGAGCCCGTGAGCCACAACTACTGAGCCCACGTGCCACAACTACTGAAGCCCACGCACCTAGAGCCCGTGCTCCACACGAGAAGCCACCGCAATGAGAAGCCCACACTGCAATGAAGAGTAGCCCCCGCTCGCCGCAACTACAGAAAACCCGGGCAGCAATGAAGACCCAACACGGCCAAAAAATAAATAAATAAATAAATGTTAAAAAAAAAAAAAAATCAAGACTGGATGCTACATTTAAAAAACAAAAAAACAAAAAAAACCCAAGACAGTGCCCTGGAAACAGCACTTTAAACACACAGGATTTTGTTTTCTTTCACTCTCATAATTACACAGCCTCGTTCTTTAGTCACTGGTTGTGTTCGTGCATGTGTGTAGTAAGTGCATGTGTGTATAGTTGCGGGGTTATCAGGGCTTTACACCAAAAACCTACAGAAGCGTTCTCTTTAAATTCGGGAAAAGACAAAGATGCCCTCTCTTAGCGCCACTGTTTAATATAGCACAGGAGGACTTTAGTCAGTGCTATAAAGAAAGAAAAATAGGAGCTGATAGGATTGAAAAGGAAGAGATGAAAATTTTCATTTTTTGTAGATGAAATGATCATCAATCCAGAAGAACTAATAGAAATAAAAAAAACCATTAAAAATGAATAAGTGTAAATGAAGGTTGCCAGTTATGACATGAACCTACCAAAAACAGCATTTCTCTAATCAACAATAGCCAACTATAAAATGTAGTATATATGTAAATATATTATTCACAATAGTAACAATATCCAAAATATTCAAAACACTTAAAAGAGTCTGTAAGACTACCATCAAGAATACTTCAAAACTCTAATAAAGAATGCAGAGGAGGGTCTGGATGAAGGAGACACCCTTGGAGGAACTGACAATGTTCTAAAGGTGTCTAATTTATTCCAGTTTTTTGAGAAACCCAATAAACTTACTTTAGAGTTTATGGAGGGATAAAAGTCGAAATAGCTATGTTATTTTTAAAGGTTAGAGGACTGGGGACTTCCCTGGTGGTGCAGTGGTTAAGAATCTGCCTGCCAATGCAGGGGACACGGGTTCGATCCCTGGCCCAGGAAGATCCCATGCGCCACAGAGCAACTAAGCCCGTGCGCCACAACTACTGAGCCTGCGCTCTAGAGCCCACGAGCCACAACTACTGAGCCCATGTGCCACAACTACTGAAGCCTGCGCGCCTACAGCCTGTGCTCCGCAACAAGAGAAGCCACCGCAGTGAGAAGCCTGCGCACTGCAACCAAGAGTAGCCCCCGCTCACCACAACTAGAGAAAGCCCACGCTCAGCAATGAAGACCCAACGCAGCCAAAAATAAAAAAAAAAAGATTAGAGGACTGGTCTACCAGATACTAAGGCATATCACAAACAAAGCTGGTGCTATTTTTAAGAAATGGGTGTTGGTGTAAGAACAGTCAAAATACTACTGGATGGAATAGAGGTTTCAGAGGCAGACAATCTACAAATCATTGAGGGAAAGATGGATTTGGGGTGCATAATGTTGGGGAAAATGGTTAAATCCTTACCTAACCATATACAGAGGTGGATTCTAGATGAATTACGACATAAGTATGAGAAAAGTGAAACAATCAAGTTAATAGAAGATGTAGGAAAGTGTGTCCTGACCTAGGGATGGGAGGACCCTGAAACAAAACTTCACAGCATGAGTCAAGGTAAAACAAAACCAAGAAAAGATGGATCTTTTTACTTTTCACTTCAAAATAAGGCTCTCTGTTCAGTGAAGGACCTCCCAGACACAGATCATATAGGATAGGATGGGAGAAGATGGTCACAGTGTCTGTCACCACATCACCAAGAGGACAGTAACCCCAGTTTAAAAAAGAAAAAATAGGCAAAGGTTGTGAACAAGCTCACAAGGATACAAAGAGATGTCCAAAATTATTAGCAATGAAAGAAATGCAGATTAAGTACTGACATATCACTTGTTAGCCTGGCAAGAGATGGTTAGAAAGTTGGGAGATGCTGAGTGCTGGTAGGGCTGTTGGGACACAGGGACTCCTGGTCCAGCCATTCTGGAGAACAATCCAGGGTGGAGTCAGATGACAGTCCACACACCCTGTGTCTCAGCCGTTCCACGCTGGGATGGATCCTCTTATCAGGGCCATAAGGGGAAGGGTACTCGTGGACGCGTTGTGAGCGGAAGCTGGGGGACAGGGCGTATCTCCGCTAGGCCAGGGAGGGCAGATCAGGTGAGGGACACGGGAACCTGGTGATTCATAATAAAGTATGCTGCTGAGTGAAGAAAGAAACAGTGAGATATAAATAAATTGAAAATAGACAAGTACATGAGTACAGATTTTTTTTGTAAAAACGAATACAAATAGATAGACACTAAATAGAATGATTGCCCTGTGAGTGGGGAGGAAACTGGAAGCCACAGGGCAAGTGGATTAAAAAGAAAAAAATTACAGAATAAAAAATAAAAAGGAATACGTTTTCGGAAAGTGTTCCTTCCTAATCGTCGTTACCCTTGAGCTGGACTGAGCAGTGGAGAGATGAGGAAGACGCAGCTTCCCTCCAGTAACTGTCCTGTCCCCCGCACTCCGCAGGGTGGAAGCTCTTCGGGAAGCGGCCACGGCTGTGGAGCAGGAGAAGGAGGTCCTCCTGGAGATGATCCACAGCATCCAGAACAGCCAGGACATGCGGCAGATCAGCGACGGTGAGGGCCCCTCCCGGGGCCGAGGGGGGCGGCGGGGGTGCCGCAGAGCCGCTCCTCCAGCCCAGCAGAGACGGGCCAGGCAGGATGTGACAGCAGAGGAAACGGGCACAAGGTCGGCAGCAGAGAAGACAAAAGGAGATGAATGGAGGTGTAACGTAAAGAGGGGAAGGGGAGAAAGGCAGAGAACACAGATTATGGACCCACTAAACCCGGTTCCACAGGAGGGCCGGGTGGCCTGATGCTCTGCACCAGCGGGTGGTGCTCCTCCTAACCGGGCTCCCCTGGGGCCGAGCAGCTGGTGCGGTTAAGTGTGCATCCAGGCCCAGACCCACACTGTCACACATCCTCAGAGGGGTCAAGATCTAGTCTGTGTCTTCACTGTCCTGGCCATAGAACAGTGAATTGGGAAGGAGTTTACAGAGCAAGACAGGTTGCTGATTTCCATATAAATAGTGAAATGATAACCCAGCACCCTCTTCATGCTGGCCAAGACTCAGACTGAATTACTGGCCTGAATTAGTCTGGAGGGGATGAAGTCAGAGCCTCATTTTGAGGCCAGCTTTTCCTCCAGTGTCATGGCTTTTTTTCAGCCAGAATCGGGGCATTGTATTCTGATACACACACAGAATGTGAGGCCCCAAAATATGCCTCTCTGGCCTAAGGATTATTCCGAACTGACTATTTTTGAGAAACTGCAGACACAGGAGGAGGAGCTCTGAAAACAACAGAAGTCACCGTTTTGTAAGGGAAATTTACATTTACATTTTGTAAAGGAAATCATTTGTAAGGGTGTCTCCCTCTCTACCAGGAAGAGGAGGATGACTAAATTACAAGAAACTTTCACCAGTGGAGAAGGCACCTACTGAATCTACATAAGAACCTTACCTTTGTCTATTGTGCCTTTTCTGGGAACCTCCAGAACTTGCCTCCCTCCCTCCTCACCTTCTCTAGCTGAGGGTATTTTGGGTGGAGGCTGGGCCATCTCAGGGAGTTACTCAGTTTCCCTGGGGATCTCCCATGTATACATGGGGTATACATGTCAATAAGCTTCTGGGTTTTTTTCTTGTTAATCTGTCTTATTACAGGAGGGTCTCAGCCAAAAGCTCAGAAAGGTAAAGGGAAAGTTATCTCCCTCCTCTAATGCACATCCTCATGTAGATCCAGGACATCCCATCTCCTGCTCTAACCAGCACAAAGCCCCAGTTACAGACGCACACCTGCCCCAGCTTCTGCAGACGTGACAACCGCAGAGTCATCTGGCGTCCAATCTGATACTCTTTATAAATTAATCTTACTGCTGTAGTTTTAACTTTTTTCTTTAAGAAATTCATAGGTGCTCACAGAATAGATTCAGCCACACAAAACTGCCTTAGTGTTCTTGACATAGATGCGTGTATGTCTCATATTGACTGATATTTCAAACTTTTCATGATTAGGAGAAAGAGAAGAATTAAATCTGACTGCAAACCGTCTGATGGGACGAACCCTGACTGTGGAAGTTTCAGTAGAAACAATTAGGAACCCCCAGCAGCAGGAGTCCCTCAAGCACGCCACCAGGGTCATTGACGAGGTGGTCAGTAAGTTTCTGGATGATCTGGGAAACGCCAAGAGTCACCTGATGTCGCTGTACAGCGCGTGTTCCTCCGAGGTGCCTGCGGGGCCGGTGGATCAGAAGTTCCAGTCCATCGTGATTGGCTGTGCTCTCGAGGATCAGAAGAAAATTAAGAGAAGACTAGAGACCCTGCTTAGGAACATTGAAAACTCTGACAAGGCCATCAAGCTGCTGGAGCATTCTAAAGGGGCTGCTTCCAAAACCCTGCTACAAAACACTGAAAGCAGATTCAACTAGTGTTCCAACCTAAGAGCCCTTATAAATAATCAAATAAAAATGATAACGTACTATCTTAAGTGATAACTAGTTCTGTTTGTTAGACGTAACAACTCATTTGATACTGATTGATAGTTGTTTCCGATGAGGAAAATATCTGTGTTGTTAGTTTGTGAATAACAATTAAAACTAGAAATATTTTGATTACCTTTCTAGAAGTTTTTAGATTGAATTCTTGTCTTGTACTAGGATCTAGCACCTCATATATATATATATCTATATTTTACTATTCTGTGGATGAACACTTAGTATGTGGGGGAAATAAGTGCTCGGCTAGGGGTAAAAGCATCACGGTTCTCTCCTGGGCTTTGTCTGCAAAGACACACGGGCACACACTGACCACGCATCTGCTGTGAGCCAAGCAGTGAGCTTGGAATTATGGAAGGGAACCTTCCCTGTGTCTTCTCTTTCATTCAGCAGGTTTTTTAGACATCTATATCAAATTATTTTGAACTTAAACATTTATGCATCTCATAATCTGAATGTTATTTCTTGATAACACGTGAAAACATGACATAAAATGTGAGAAACTTCACCTCTAATTTTACCACTCTGAACTGTATACGGTATATCCACTTCATCTTTTTCCAAATGCATCATTTCTTTAAATTTTTAATCACTACAGAAATACAATGTTGTAACTTGCCTTTAAAAGGAAAAATTAAATACTGTTTTAAAGTCTGCTTTTAATTCTCAACTTAAGAACCTCTATCCCATGTAGTTGTACAATTTACCCATTCCCCTTACTGGACATTTAGGTTGTTTCCAGTTTGTTGCTTATTACTGCAACATACTTGTGTACGTAGAGCTTTTTCCTTCTTTCCTTTGTTTTTGATTTTCTTTGTATAAATAATTCCCAGCAATGGGTTTTACTGGGTCAAAGGGTATATACATTTTCATGGTCTGATATGTTTCCAAAGTTTTTTTGTATAAGAGTTATATCAATTTATACCGTCTTAAATAATTAAAAAGTAGCTGTTTCACTGAGAGCTTTTCAGCATTGAGCATTTTTTTCTAATATTAAATATGAAATACCTTAATTTAGATTGCATTTTGTTCACTAACAAGGTTGACTAGTGTATTGATTGATTATTCTTTTATCTGTGATAAATGCAGCAACTATAGAACACTTTTATTTGTTCAAAATAGCTAGTGCTACTGATACACAAAAACTTCAGCTTCCCCAAATACTACTTCAGTATGAATATATCAGATTCAATTTTCATTAAAAGATAGGTATTCTTTCACACTGCAAGAAAAAAAACAAGTCAAGCTGCAGATTGGTTTTATATTTTTATATGTCTCTTCATAAAAAGCAATTACAATCTGAGGACATTCATGATAGTTTTGATGCCAGCCCAAGTTCACCTTATTTAAATCTATTCTTTCATGGGAAACATTAATTCTCACTGATAACTGGCAAAAGCCTCTTGATTTGTCAGACTAATTTGCTATCATTAGGTTCACTGTGAGATAGAAGATTTTCTTTTTGTGCCGTCTTTTTCATTATCAGCTTTTTGAAAATTCAGCAGACAACCAAGTTTTTCTCACGTTCCCAAAGACCGTCAGCATCTGGAAATCCTCCCCTTCCTGTTCACTCCACATCAGCCCAGACTTTCTCTGTTCATTAGATGACTGCAGTGTGGGACAGATTTTCACCTGTCAGTTCATTTTTGTTTTCAGAGAAACAAGATACCCCAGTGATTGATACAGTAACGAGAGCACTTTAGCAAGTTACCAGTAACTATTTCAAAGGTTTTAAAAAGGAGGGGAAAAAGTAACAATATTTTACATTAAAGTAGTTCCCTTTAAGTTGGGATGTCAGGTCCTGAGGCCACTTCCCCATCCCAGGATCTCCAGAGGAGACCCCAGCCCTGGAGCCCTGGACACGGTGGAGCCCATCAGTGAGTTCTTCCCAAGCACTGCGCTGCCAGCGTCTGAGGCACCCAGACAGCACAGGACTGCGGCCACAATGGGGAGGGGCTCTTCTCATAGTGTTAGTTTTACTTTATTTTGAAGAAGTACATGAGTGCTGTCAACTCTGGGCAGGTAAAAAGGAAACCATTTAGCCTGGTTTTATTTAATTATATCGCCTTATGTAGCCGATTCTGTACGCTATCAATTCGGGAGGCAGACTGAAAGAGGAAAAGGAATCCTGAGGACTCTGAGACACGGCAGCCACGCCACAGCCGAAAATGAGCCACGACATAGGAAAGCTATTACTGCACAAATGCACAACGTCCCGGGGTCTTAGTATTTCTTCAGCATCCACGGTTCATTAGAAATTAGTAGTTAAGTTATTTAAAAGAATTAAAGGCCTCAAGGTGAAAGAATATCATGTCAATTTTGAAGGTTTTTAGAATTGAGAAAGTATTTAACATATCACTTGTGGCTGATTTTCAGGCCTACTTAATTATTTAAAATGACTAATTATGGTTAGGTAAAATACAGAATTGCAAATTAAAAATTCAAATGTGTAACAAAGATCTCTCTTCAGTTCTTGTTTTAAAAAAAAAGGACAAAACTAAGTACATAAAATTATATTACAAATATCAGGGGAACTGCAACCATCATCAGATTTTTTTTAATATAGAAAAATAACAAACTTTCACCCACACACATTTAATTCATGTGAAATAGAACTACAACATTTTATATAACGTGATTTTTCTGCTACTAAAGACTATTTGATGCAAAATATATTTTGTGCAAAAATTAAAGGGACTGTATTTCCAGAGAGTAGAAAAGGGAATCACTAGCGGGTACCCATTGTTAGGAACAGAGTTTTTCCCCAACACCTATCCCACTGCCAGCAATGGGAGTGGTGACAACTGGTGACATAAAAATAAACATATTACTTTGAAATAGATAATGCCAGATTATTTCAATATTATGAAAAGCAAATCTTCACTCCTGACCACTTAAAAGACACGCCCTACAAAATTCTATAATGTTTTCAACATTAATCTGGACAGGGGATGAGGGTGGTGCAGATGGAAGACTTAAAAAAAAAAAAGAACGAGAGAGAGAGAAAACATACAAAAGGAATATATAAAACATTACGCATTTAGTAGAAATAATGAAAAATGACTTTGTGATACATTTTCCAAGAAAAGTTATTTTTACATATATTTAAATCCTGTAAAAACCAGGTATTGCAAGGGGTTAAAAACAAGTCATTGATGAATGATAATCAGTTTTACCAGAGTTCATGCAATTAATTATCTGAGTTGGAAAGCTACTGTCCCAAGTCACAAAATGTATGCTCTGCCACATGATTACATGTTAAAATCACTTATTAAAAGAAATTATTTTGTATTTGGTGCTGACAGAGCTCTTGAGAAAGTGCTATACAAACTGAAGTTTACAGAAATTTTTAAATGATAATCTCAAAATACCATACAAAAAATGTGTAAACAAAAAGATGCTTTAGAGTTGCAGGGCATTATAAAATCCGTAATGTGGTTTAAGACAAAAGATCACCTCTTGTGTATTTAAAAAAATTGTTAGCATAATCCTAAAAGTTCAGAATCGCATTGTCAACAGCAAAAGGCACTGGGTACAGGGCGGCCATGCTGCACAGGGTGGGGGTCCTGCAGCCGCCAGCTCGAGCCCACCACGCATGTGCAGGGACACGAAAAGATTCCGCACGCAACCAGTGCCACCTGGAAGGGGCTCTAGCACTAAGACACTCTTTCATCTACCCTGTCAGAGAGGAAAACCGCTTTTAAAAGAGATTATCAACAGTATAAATTCTGGTAAAGCACTGAAAATTAGGTATGGTATTTTTGGCACAAAAGCATTTTTTAAATCTGAGCTCAGTTTGCAAAATATCTGTCTAGAATTTCTCATTTGAAAATAGAAACTTATAACATACACATAAATGTGTAAATGGTTTCATGAATGAATGAGTTAGAGTCTATGTTTCCTTAAACACTGCACACACCTTCTGTTTACTCCAGAACCAGGGATCTGCGTGCGCACGTACCTCCACATTCCACATCTACAGATATTGCACAAGTAACATTGCCAAAGTACACACTAATGCAGTCTGGCAAGATTAGGGTTCGCCTTTCAATATTATTCTTTTCAGTATTCAGATTCAATACTACTTCCTAGAAAAGCCAGATGACCAATTTCAGAGAAAGAACGGTTGGCTACCTTTCCTTGACCCATAATATTAAAATCTGTACCAGTATATTTAGGCATTTCATTTACGTTTTCCAGCATTTCAAATTCAGCAAAACCTGTTTTTGATGTTTCTTATAGCATTCCTTCAAAAACAGGAGAAGCTTCGTCTAATGTAAAAAAATTAAAATAAGTCCAGAGGGCAGTAATTTTTCCACCAGAGATCTTGCTCCATTCTGAAAAGCACTGCAGAACAGTGCTATCTGTTTAAGTCTGTCAGCTTTCAGAGAGCCATTAGGTGCAAAGTCTGCGAAAAAATTGTGTAACATACCGTGACAGCTGGATGTATCTTACTGCACCATATAATTCATTTCTTCCTCCCTGAAGCGTTTTAGGGTATGCTACAGCTGCTAAAAGGATTTCGGTTTTTCTTGGTCCTCTGTCTGTTGGGCCTGAGGTTGATGACATCTCCACCATTGAGGGTACTTGAATTCTGACCCAAGTGACTCCCAGCAGACGTGCTAAAGACACCTGGATAAGTTGAGGGAAAACACAGAGGTTAACACTAACGGGCCTCAGGGTCACCTACTGCAGACTGTGCACCCAGCTTCTTAGTAAATCAGCAACATATGCAAGTATTTACAATTTTAAGCTTTTGTTTTCATTTCATTTAATAGCCAATACACAGGGTTCAAAGTTCAAAGGGAACCAAAGGGGTCACAGTGAAGTCTCTCACTCACCCCAGCCCCTCGCCTAAGGCACACATGTTTAGAGTTCCCACGCATCCCTGCAGTGATGCTGTATACACATGTAGGCTGAAGTGCACATATGGTCTTCTTTCCTCCCTTTGTGTGCTTCTCTACACACTCTTTTCACTAACAATCATTTTTGAAATTTGGAATCTGTAAATATGATAATTTTAATAACTTCACTTACTAATTTTACATCATAGAACTTCCTCAACAGTACCTGCCTGTAGTTAACAACAGAATTTGTGATATGTCATGTTGATAAAGATACTGCGTATGTAAGAGCCAGTAGTGATGTCAGATGTTCTTATCCAGGCTAAAACAACAGCAAAATGGTCTGCAGATACTCAAAGTGGTGAGCAGACAAAAGGGATGAACTAAAGAAAAACTTTCAACTGTTAGAGTTTTCATTTTGAACAACGTTGGTTCTAAAATGTAATCTCCAGTTTATGGGCTATTTATCGTCCACGATACACAAGACTCTGGGCAAGAGACACTATGAGCAACGCAAAGACTACTAAGACTGATTCCTGCCCCCAAGAAGCTTACAATCTGATGAGTGAGGTGAGGCACTACAAACAGGCAGTGATGCTACAGGACACTCTATGTTAAGTGTCACAAAAGAGACAAGATCCCACAGATGGTATAGGAAGGGTCAACCACATCTAATTCATAAGAAAGGACAAACTACATGGAGGGACTGGACCCCTGGCAATGCCCTGCACTCAGGTCTCTGTTCATTTAAGAGAAGTGAAGGCTGTGCTTCAGCCAGACAGATAGCCAAGAGCTTTCTCCATAGACCTTGAGGGATGCACAGTTCTCAACAGAAGGTGGGAAGGGGAGGCCATTCTTAATGGAAGAGCCAAAATGAGCAAAGGGATAAGTAAGACAGCCCTAGGCAGGCTCAAGAAACAGCGGACCCTGTGGTGGAACCGTAAACAGGGTACATTACAAAAGTGGGGCACAAGGCCGCACAGGAAGGATGGACCAAACTGTCTTTAAATGCTGGGATGAAGAGAGCCTGCACTGAATGTGTTCCACAACCAGAATCTATCAAAGGGCTTTAATCAGCAGACTGGAAGGAGACCAGACCAGACAGCGGCTTATCACAACTGCCCTGTCGTTTCTCAGAGCATGTGAGGTGTCTGACAGTAGGAACATACGCAATAAAAAGGGCAAAGTAAGAAAAGTTAAAACAGGCCAAGAAAATGCTGTGTGTGTGTGTGTGTGTGTGTGTGTTTGTGTGTGTAGTGAGGAGTGGGGTGCAGGCAGGAGGTCCTTAGGACAAAGGACCGGCGCCCATCCTCCCAGAAGCCATGGCCAAAAGTAAGACATGGACAGGTGCTTCCTGTTCTCCAGGAAATACTAAACTCTGCTGGTATCTCACGTTAAAAATCAGGATGGGTGCTCAGCAAGGTGGCAGGAAAGGGGAAAGGTGTGGAGATGGTGCAAGTGTCAAGTCAGAGAAACAAGTGTTCAAAAAGGACAGACCTTTAGAAGATTCATCAGTTAAAAAATCTTTTAACTCAATATACCTTTTAATGAGAGCTGATACTACTAAATTTAATAATCACTCATCTCATGCTTTCCAGTCACATTTCTTAAAGAAATGAGCATACTGTATTTAAAAAAAAACCAGTAAATATGATAATAATGAATGGAAAATAAATTTACCAGGTAAACATGGGGCTAAAACTTCCTGGGTACTTACCAATTTTGTTACTACTTGAACGCATTGATTCAGGATCCTCAGCTATTTGTTGTTTAAGCTTTTGAAGATATTTTTCAGCCAAATATTTAAAAACTGGAATGAAAACAAAACCAAAAACCTTGCCAGGTTAGTATAATTATGCACGTAAAACCTGTTCTTTCACATCACTTACTATAATATTTATACTTACAAAACAAATTTAAAATTAGAAGTATACCATCTAGTTGAAAAAATTCAACTTCTAAAAATTATCTGAGTAATACCTAATTACAATGGTAATACTAATAAATATATAGCGGCATTTTATTAGTCAAGAAATAAAATATTACTTGTAGACTAATATTCAGCAACACTAAACTGACTCAGTCTTAAAAAGACTCTTTCTCTAGCTGAAAAGCACTATTCAGGGGACACTGGAGCAACAGCTGAGCTGCAATCTAATAAAATGAGCAGCAATTCCGGAATGAGAAGAATAACCACCATCTTTCTCTAATCTCACTTTCTTAAACTAGGAAACACTATTAAACAAGTTAAGGTCACTGTGGCTACCCAGAGGGGTGTCCACCGCTGTGGGGTTCTAACGCAGCAATTTCAGAAGGTACGCTTGAAAAGCACACACACATACACGCACACACATAGCAAGTTGTATTTTTAAAGATTAAAAAACAAAACAAAAGCCCACCAGAGTTTTGCTGTAGAGTAACAGCTGTTCAAAGACATTAGTAAATAATCAAGGACTCAAACTCAGAGCAGCATCAGCCTTTAAACTTTACTTAATGATACATGGCAAAGAGAAAATTCTATTCTCGTTACAAATACGATTTCTAAACAACAAAAAGAAAAGGCATAAGAAGAATAAACAAACTTCCTGCTGTTAACTGTTAAGAAGGCACTTTACCTTCCGTCACGTTGAGATCCTCCTTCACTGAAGTCCTGTAGAATCTCAGCTTCAACTTTTTTGCCAGTGCCTCAGCTTCCTCACTACACATCAATTTGAAAAAAATGCATGTAAAGGTACTTTCTGAGAGCTTGTTTTATTATATTTACTGCATACAGCCTGAGGACGGCGGTCAGCCCTTCCAGAACCGTTGAGAGCTACACTCAGTGCTTGAGCAGGGTTTTCAGTCGTCACTGCTCTTGGGGGGGTAAACACCAGCCATCTCACTGTAACTGCAAGACACTTTTCTGTAAAGTCACTTACTCTAGCCTTAAAATGACTAAATGTCACTTTTCTTTATATAATACTTTCATTTTCTCTCTTCGGTTATTAAAAACACTTGAATTTAATTACACTCTGAAAGTCTTATACTGCATTACCTATTTTACTCTTATTGGCTACAAAACTACTTTGCTGCCAAAGCCGAAGTCAGTATATTGATGTGTCTAGAACAGTGGACTCCTAATTTTAGTTTCATTATGACTCCCAATTCTCTAAAATATTTCCCAATGATTCTACCACATGCCTCCCCCCCCACTGTAATCAAGTTGGCCTGTGTCATCAATGACATACATAAGTGATGGCGTGTGACTTTGAGACTCCTATAAGAGGCACTGAGGTTTCCGCCTTGCCCCCTCTGGGATCACGTGCCTGGGGAAGTGGCTGCCACACGCTGAGGACACTCGCAGCCCGAAGGAGAGGCCACCTGCCCATGGCCAAGCGAGGGCGCCATCCTGGAAGCAGACCCCCCCCAGCCCCAGTCAAAAGCCTTCCTGTGACCACAGGCCCCGGCAACATATTGACAGCAACCTCATGAAAACCCAGAACCAAGCCACCCAACTAAGCCACTCCCAAATTCCTGACCCACAAAAACTGTGACATAATAAATGTTTGTTGTTTTAAACTACTAAGTTTTGGGCTAATATGTTATATGGCAACAGACAACTAATACAAGAACTTATAAAAAAATAAGGTAAAAACCAAGTAAGTATTTTCAAAGCCAGCAAAACGTTAATAATGTAGTAAACAAATACTTATACAGAGAAATTATCTGGATGCCAAACTCTGTTCACAAATATGAGCATAATGGTTCTGGGTATATAAAACAATATGAATCTGAACTGCTTACCTATTTAAACTCATCAACATACTTATGCTAGACATTAAAACATCTAGGGATGTCTTCCTTTTTAAATTTACTCATTTATTTATTTTTGACTGCGTTGGGTCTTTGTTGCTGCACGCGAGCTTTCTCTAGTTGAGGTGAGCGGGGGCTACTCTTCGTTGCGGTGCGTGGGCTTCTCATTGAGGTGGCTTCTCTTTGCTGCAGAGCATGGGCTCTAGACATGCGGGCTTCAGTAGTTGTGGCTCGTGGGCCCTAGAGCGCAGGCTCAGTAGTTGTGGCGCATGGGCTTAGTTGCTCTGCAGCATGTGGGATCTTCCCGGACCAGGGATTGAATCCATGTCCCCTGCACTGGCAGGTGGATTCTTAACCACTGCGCCACCAGGGAAGTTCCGGGATGTTTCTCTTAACATTCTTACTCTGTCTAGATGTGACTTCGCATGAGGAGTTGGATTTGAGCTGCAAGGACCTGGAATTCTAAAAGGGCTTTCAAAATGTACTCCTTTAATTTTCTTTACTTCTGATTCAGTGTGAACGTTTTTTAACCCAAACCAATCACACAATAGCTCACAGAAATTTTTAAGTATAAGGCAGTCTTTTTTAAAACTTTCCTAAATTTTTTAAGTGTATGCAAAAACTAAAATAGGTTTTAGCTTTACAGAATTACAGCCACCCCGTCAACAGTAGCCACCTTACTTCTTTATACAAGAGTCATCAAGGAGATCGATCTTGTTTTGTACAAGTACAGTTGGTATATCTCCAACTTCAGCCACCACCTTCTCTCTCCAACTGGAAATCGCTTCAAAAGATTCCCTGTCTGTGGTGGAAAATACAAGCACACAAGCCTGGGCTCCTGTAAGTTCACAAAATAAAAATGTTATTTACATTAATGAAACAATCCTATGCAGGGTGAAGGAAACTTTTACGTATTCAAAACAATTTTTATGTAAATAAATGTTGAACTCATCTTTGTAGCACTTTTTTTTTAAAATTTAATTTATTTTATTTTTGGATGTGTTGGGTGTTCATTGCTGCGCGGGCTTTTCTCTAGTTGCAGTGTGCAGGGGCTACTCTTCATTGTGGTGCACGGACTTCTCATTTCAGTGGCTTCTCTTGTTGCAGAGCATGGGCTCTAGGCTTAGTAGTTGTGGCACGTGGGCTCAGTAGCCGTGGCTGGCGGGCTCTAGAGCTCAGGCTCAGTAGTTGTGGCACAGGGGCTTAGTTGCTCCGTGGCATGTGGGATCTTCCCAGACCAGGACTCGAACCCGTGTCTCCTGCATTGGCAGGTGGATTCTTAACCACTGTGCCACCAGGGAAGCCCTATTTTTTAACATATAAACTCTATTTTCTAATTCAAAGAACCAATTTTTACCAAGAACAGTGGTTCTCAAATTTGTGCAAGTGCCAAAGTACCCTCAAAATTATACACATTCCTTGTGGAACACCACAAAATACTGATATATTTAATAACACTGTAAAAGCCAGAGAGAACAGTAAACTAGGCATGAATGACAGAGTTGCTGAGTTCTTCTCGTTAGTATCTGTCACCTGCTTCTTAATTTCTTTTGGCACAGATTTAAGAAAAGTCTATGAGAAAAAAAATCATAATTTTCTCATTCTATTTACCTTTTAAAAAAAATCTATATTATTTTATTTTAGTAACAGAATACCAGCAATGCTAAAGAATGTAATTTAGGAACCAGTGCCAAGAGTAAAATATTTATATATAGTAGAGAGGAAAAGAGTTTTAGTTTTTCATTCTCTTTAACTGCATAATTCCCATACCATACTCACTGACAATATTTTAACTATCAACTATCACATTAGGTTGATAATATCTCATTTTAAAAATAAGCATCAACCTTCTGTAAGAGGGTTTTTACCAATGATTTGCTGTTGAATCAGGCAGCATAGTGACAAAAACAGGTGAGAAGAGAAAATCATCCTGGAGTCAAGAGGGTTCCTCACTGCTACTCCTTCCTTACAGATACCCCAGGTGTAAGAGTTTCCTAGTAAGACTCAAGACACACATACCTGGGCTACCTAAGACACTCTAGGGCCAAAAACGGTTTGTTTATCACCTGAGGGAATATGGCAGAAACCCAAAGAACAATTACTGAAGGAAAAAACCAGCAGTTCACTATGACTGTAAAAGCAGAGGCTTCTCTCCTCTAGAGCAGGCTTTGGACCAAATAATAAATTAATTATGCAAAACTGAGGGGTGGGGGACAGGCAGATTGACAGACACAGCCTGAGACTTGCTCAGAATTGAAGGAGAAGTAAAACTGAAGAGATCACACTAGCATATTGGACAACAAATTTATATTTACTTGAACTCTAACATTTACTTAAACTACAAATAAAACATTACTTAATCATACTTTAAGAAACTGTTTTTTGGGGACCTCCCTGGCGGTCCAGTGGTTAAGACTCCGCCTTCCAATGCAGGGGGTGTGGATTCGATCCCTGGTCGGGGAGCTAAGTAATCCCACATACCTCGGGACCAAAAAACCAAAAACATAAAACAGAAGCACTATGGTAACAAATTCAATAAAGGCTTTAAAACACGGTCCACATCAAAACAAACAAACAAAAATCTTAAAAAAAAAAAAAAAACTTTTTTGTTATAAAATTGTTAGCTTTAAACCTAGAATTTTATATCAGTCAAGTGTCATTTAAATTTGAGGGTCCAATAAGGTATTTCCAAGTATACGAGGTCTCAGACACACAAAAAAACACTTATTAGAGAAGATGTTAAAAAAAACAAAACAAAAACAACTAACAAACAACAAAAAAAACTAAGCAGATGGTGCCAGACATATGGGCAGTAAGAATGATTAACTAAGAGAAGTACAATTTTGTTTGAAAAATCAAGGATCAAAGGGTAAAAGAAAAAGTCTGTCCACAAAACCCAAAATTATTTAGTGGGGGACTGGGTGGAGAGACCACACTGGGTGGGATGGGCCGTAGTGCCCTCTGAGGAGGAGGAGGAGGGACCTGGATTCAGTTAAGCCACCAGGGAGGTGAGCACGGTGCCCCCTCCCCACAGGTGCCCTGTGTGTTCCCTGCCCCGACCCTCCAGCACGGGCTGCAGGGGGCGCTCTGCTCTTCTGCCAGGGGTGGTCTAGCACACCCCCTAAGGGGACTGGATGCCTGGGGAGGGGTGAGGGGGGATAAAAACCTCAGCTTCCCTGGGGTGGGGTCACCCTGAGGCGCGTCTCCCCACCCGCAGTAGTAACTGGCTCATTACTGCACTCTTTATGCACGGTTCTCCCTTCTTTCCCTGGCCTCTCACTTCTACATCCCACACCCACCCAGCTGCGTGTGTGTGCGTGTGGGGGAGGTGTAAAATGACCCTAAAAAAATAATAAAATAAATTAAAATGACCCCACGCCGCTCTCCCTTCTTTTTCTTCCTTGGACCTCTAGCTCTGTGTTAGTACCAGCCATCTTTGGGAAAGTTGTTTTAATTTCTCTGTTGTTAATATTGAAAGGCAGCTAGTGTTTTCTACCCATATATTTTACAAAGACCTTTATTTTCCTACTATTCAATCTTCCTTCAATACTACCTACCCTAAAAATTGCACCATTGGAAAAGTTTCTTCATTATCATAGATAACAGTAAGTCACCCATAAATGGATCACTTCTAACAGTTAATAAACTACCTCACTTGTCCATGCATCAGAAATACAGAGCTCTGAATAAATTTTTGGTGTCAATGATAAGATCACCAATAGCAAGTATTTATTCCTCCTTAATAAGATCATTCCCAAAAAGTCACTATATTTTAATGCAATTCAGAAAATACTCTCTAAGACACATAATGTGCAGAGAGTAATTCTATCCTCAAATCACTGACAGATCCTACAAGATCGTCTGTAGGCTGGTCCTGAGTGTGGCTGACAGCAGCATCAGTGTCACCTGGGAGGCTGTAGAAATGCAGACTCTCAGAGCCACCCACAGATCTACAGAATTCAGTTTGCATTTTAATGAGCTCCCCAGGGGATTCCTGTGCACAGCCAAGTTTAAGAAACACTGCTCTAGCGTACACTGGCAAAGGCTTTAAAAATACTATTATAGATACTACTCAGGATTTAAAATGCTGTTCCTTATTCTTTTTGACATTCTATACAGTCTAAAGCACATAAATTATTCAATGAACCAATCTGTCACAGATTCCATGCTCACATAATTTCAAAACAAACCTCAGACTTGCATAGTCTAATTCTGTTGTTCCTTAATTCTTGCATTTATAATTATAACTTATAACTAGCTTCTTGTCCAGAGCTATTTCATTTCCAACAATTTGTATTCATTTATATTTGTGAAAAAAAATTATTTTTTAAGAAAATAAGGGTTTCCTTCTACTTATGTGCATGATCTCAAATAATAGGTCTCAAGTCTATAACCTAATTTACATATACTTAGAAGCATTTTTTTTCTGAGAACCAAGTCACAGTAAAAAAACTGTAATAAAAATCTACTTCATGTTGTATGTAACTTTCTGTACTAAGTACGGTTTCTGCTGCCTAGGATGGACTTTCTTAAGGGTTTAACAGGAGTCATCTGGGCTCCCAAAGGCTTCCTAATATGATCTGTGCTCTGTTCTAACCTACTAATAAGGAGATCATGTTTCCACATGTCTCACTGTACAATGAAGCCAGCATTCTAAGAACATAATGATGCCTTGGAGCAATGGTCTTGCTATAATAGGTCTTTTAAATGAATTACAATAAATTTTTTCTTTTTTAAATATAATTTTTATGCATCTTGAATAACACATTTTTAGGACATAAGTCAGTAGGTCATAATTTTATAAGGCATAGTGTTTCTATCACTAAATCTCTATCTCAACTCATTCTGCCCACCTTACCTTTTCTTCCTACTCTTTATTTAATTATATTGTCATCTGAATCTATACTACTAGCAGATATTACCTGGTGCCTAGCCGCCATCCAGTGCCCCGTCCCCAAGAACACCTCTCCCCCTCTGTACGGTAGCCTATGGTTTAGGCAGCTAAACTTCCCTCTGCCTTGGGGGAGCCCCAAGTGCGCCAAGCCCATTAGAGCAATCACCTTCCTCTGACTACTCACTGTAATCTGGTCAAAGGTGGTCTAATCAGATAAAAGCTCTGGACTTCTGGTCCACTGTTGTGGGAAGTAACCCTCGGTCCCCAAGAATGTGAACAAAAAGCACTGCCGATGGTAGCAAACTTGCAGACAAGAGGAAAATCGGCATGAGGATGAACCCCACACGGGGAGGCAGGCAGCCAGGAGAATCAGCAAGGTTAGAGTCCCGACAAACCACAAATGAAAGCTACTCCCAGTAACAAGTCAACAGACGCTAAATAAGTCGGTTTGAAATTGCTTTTCTGCTGTCAGCAACCAAAAGCACTCTGATAGAACCTCAAAAGAAAAAAGCATATTAAGTCCAATATGCCATTTCTCAAATTCATGTAACATTGCCACTGTTTGTTCCTTAATTCAAATAGGGACGTGAGGGAAAAAGCTGAAGCTGAAGACCTGTCTAAGTATCCACCCTCTTTGCCATTTTAACATAGTTGGCTAAAAAACGTTACATTTTAAGAAAAACTTTTAACAGATCTATTTATACACTTAAGATTGCTTTAAGTTAAAATGTTAAACACAGGGAACTCAATGCTGTTTAAAGCCTTTTAGTCCAAATGAAACAAAGTGAAAAGAAATTTGAACATCACCCATATAAATTAAGATGTAAATACTAACAATTATGGGCTCTCTTTTTAGTTTCTGGCAAAGAATGTTTTTTGTAAACATATGAAAGAGAAACGGTATGATTCATGGACATCTAACAAGTTAAAACAAGAAGTCTGCAACAAACTGGATGAGTCAAGTTAAAAAAATTAGAAGATAATAATGTTGAACAAAGTCTTATGGCAGTGGGTATTAAAATATGTTTAGCTACCTGGTCTTTTTCTTTAAATTAGGGACCCAAATGAGCTACTTAACTGTACAGTTTCAACGTTTTCTCCTTTTTATTCATATACGAATCAAATCATTTTGACATTTGACCAGTTTTGTCTTTTTTTAAGTTAAACTTTATTTTGAGATAATTGTAGACTCACACAGTTTTGTCCTTTTAAGTTAGAGAGACATAATGATATTTTCTCCAAAAAGAACCATATTAGTTAAAAAGTAATACTGCCACATCACATTGTCAAAAGCTTAAAAAGAAATAACCCAACCTATTTTTTTCCACACAAAAAGAACATATATTTTATGCTGAGAATTTAGAGAGGAAAGCTAGGTAGGTAAAAAGAGGCATTTCCCCCAGTTTATTTAAGTCTTAGATCCTATCATTGTAGCTCTTCCCTTTCACATGTATGTCATACTTCCCTGAACTCGTATAGCCTAGAGAAGGCTTTACCCACATTAAATATCATAACAAAATGCCATCTTGTCTGCCGGGGCTTTACTTTTTCTTATGTTAGTTTCCACTCAGACTATGTAGTCATTTCCCTGTAGTCAGAGGTAACTTTTCACAACTTCTGACTTATTAGGTCTGGGAATGCCTATATGAGTCATGTAATTCTAAGGCAGAGATAAACAGTCTATAGCACAGAGTATTATTTACCACCCAACAAGATCTTTAGAAGAATAATAGCCTGGGGTTTTAAAAAATACTTTGGAATTAATTTAAATATTCTTAAAGAGAAATCCTTCTATGGGAAACAAGAAAAGCAAAGTTCTTTGTTCAGCTAAAAGAACATGTCAAAACAAACTAAAGACACCCATGATTTACCTCGATAGTAGGCCTTTGTTATTGCATCAAACTCCTCTTGACCTGCTGTATCCCATAACATGAGCCTGACGTCTTCATCATTAACTCTGAAACAAGAGATGAATGTATTTCATATGCAAAGGAAATGTCTGTATTTTATTTTTCAGATCTGGAGGTATTAAAATTACATTGTTGGGCTTCCCCGGTGGTGCAGTGATTAAGAATCCACTTGCCTATGCAGGGGACACAGGTTCGAGTCCTGATCCGGGAAGATCCCACATGCCGCAGAACAACTAAGCCCGTGTGCCACAACTACTGAGACTGCGCTCTAGAGCCTGTGAGCCACAACTACTGAGCCCATGTGCCACAACTACTGAAGCCCGTGCACCTAGAGTCCGTGCTCCGCAACAGGAGAAGTGACCACAATGAGAAGCCCGCGCACCGCAACAAAGAGTAGCCCCTGCTCGCCACAACTAGAGAAAACCCGTGTACAGCAACAAAGACCCAACGCAGCCAAAAATAAACAAACAAATAAATAAATAAATAAATTTATTTATTTATTTTTAAAAAACAACTACATTGCTGGTTTCACTCTGAAAAAGTCTGAGTGCTTTTAAATGCTGATACCATTACTAACAGTGCGAGTAAAGGGTGAAAGACACTCCCCTAAAGCTGTAATTTTACACGATTTGGATTCATCTGTCATGTTTTTTCCTTCAACCACAGTCACAGATAGTGGTGGCTCTAAGACTAGCATCCGAGGGGTCCACGCCTGAGGATTCAACCAACTGAAGATAGAAAATATTTGGGAAAAAAATTCTAGAAAGTTCCAAAAAGCAGAACTTGAATTTACTGTGTGCCTGGCAACTATTTACACAGTATTTACATTATATTAGATAGTATAAGTAATCTGGAGATGACTGAAAGTCTATGGGAGCACGTGTGTAGGTTAAATGCAAATACTATGCCATTTTATACAAGGGACTGAGTGCCTGTGGGATCCTGGACACCCAGGGTCAGCTGTCCTGGGAAAGGGTTCCCTTAGGTCAGTGCTTGCCCTCCTCCTGCTACCTTATTCTAATGGGGGTAGAATAGTAAGAAAGTAAAGAAGCAGCTTACCACTTGGTTGTCCTTTAACCCCCAAATTAACTCTGTTCTGTCACACCTGTTGCCTTATTCGCAGCCAGTGGTTCTGTTCTACAGAGTCACTGCCAACAATGAATTAGCAAATCCTGAACCATTCCTCTGAGGGAAAATAGCAGGCAGGCGAGGTGCTTGTGAGCCCCTGGTTACAATTTCATCAACTGATCAATATACAACCTTGTTTTTTGCATTGTTCTGTTTAAACACACCTTATTTAATATACACTGTTGATTCATTAACATTGAACCCACGGCCAACAGTACTATAACTGGTGCCTGAACGAAGCTTATCTAATACATGTGTTTTCTCCATAAGGCACGTCACAGCTCACCAGAGGGCACTTCAGCTCTAGGCTTGGGGCCATTTTAAACAGCGAAACTACCAACAAAAAGCACAAAAATGTGGCACAAAAACAGAACATGAAAAGGCCACTCATGTACGGTATGAGAGATGAAACAAAAACGCAGAGGGTCGCCTTGTTCAACCTCAGCCGGACGTGTCTGTACAAATGACTCAAATTTTTTGCTGCTCTGTGCATGTCCACAAATGACCACCAGAGTACTGGGAGTACTGAGTCTGGGGTTACAAATAAATTTTAGCAAGCAGTGAATTTGCAAATATGAAATCCACAAATAATGAGAAGTAACTGCACACTTAAACTATAAATATGGAATCTATGAATAATAAGGGTCAACTGTATACTTAAAATATTAATTTGGTCCAGATAGCAAGTGCAAAAAATAAACATCATCAAGATTTAAAATGAATCCCCTTAAAATATCTAAGAAAGGAAGCAAATAGAGAAGTATTTTTAAAAAGAGGGTAACAGAATACAGATTATAAATTCAACAATCTTTAAAACAATGAACACAATTATCTTTGATGCTAGTGTCTGGGATAGTTAAATCAAACTTGTTTAATGTTTCTTATTTCTTTGTGATACATTTGAGTTTGTCTCCTACAATTTAAAACATCCTTAGAAGTTCTCAGGACTAATGACAAAAAGTGTTACTTTGATGTGTTTTAGAATTCAATTGGATTTCCTTTTCCCAGGAGTATTTAATCCTCTCAAATCTTTCTCTTATTTCTTTAAAGTAAAAACAAATTATTAATTCTCTAACTTCTATATGCCCAGTTTTAAAAAGAGAAGAGACATTTTACACAAACAGATCCCATAATATAAGAGATGAAAATTATTCTGCAAGACAGGTAACTTTCCTTCCAAATAAAATAGTGGACAGAAATCTCAGTAGAATCAAGCGTCAGTTTGTGTTTAAGAAGTATCCAGGGTGCCACCAATAAATATAAAACAGATGTAAGATAGAAAAAGAGAGAAGGGAGAAGTGTAGGAAAAAAAGAATAAAAAATGAGAGAGGAAGGGAAGAGATGCGGGAGAGGGAAAAAAGAAGGCAAAGACACACAAAGGAGTGAATAACTGAAAACCCGCTGCCACTAGACGCCTAGCCTTGGATTGTATTGTACTCAGTTACTATTATTCTGAGCAAACTCTTGGGACACAGGTCACAAATCAAAACCGAGAGGATAAAACGGCCAAGTACATACTGTATCTGTCGCTCCAAAAAATCAACTCCGATGGTTTTCTTGTAGTCTTTTGTAAAAATGCCTTTGCAATACCGCTGAATCATACTTGATTTTCCAACTGCGCCATTCCCTACAACCACCATCTTTATGGCCACTTCCATATCTTCCTCCAACATTTTTGGAGTTGAAAAGGTTTCTGTGCCAAATTTAATTCCAGGTGATCCGATCTTCTCTCTCAAATCTGTGGTTTAAAATGAAATTATTTTTTCATGACATAAAAACTATATAAAATAAAATAAGCTATAACTGTTTTATCAAGAAATAATCATAATGAATTGCAAGAATTTTTTTCCGTGATGAAGGCCCTCTCCCCACCCTGTTCAGATAATGTAAATTCTTTGAAAAGAGAGACAATAATACCATTCACTTTTGCATCCTTAACAACAGCAGAATGTATGACTTCCAGGTACCAATAAATGTCTAGATTACATAGTTCCGCCTTTCACTGAGGCTAGAGTATGGGCGTTAAGAGTCGAGGCCTGACTTACTAGTTGCTATTTACTACTGGTTCTGTGCTCTTAGTGAAGTTATTGCTTAACCTCTTGAAGCTTCAGTTTCCTGAGGATATTTACCTCACAGGATTGTTGATCAGTGATAAGATACAAAGCACTTAGCACAGTGAAAGTTAAGCGTTCAAAAAAATGGTAGTTTCCTATACCATAATAAATCCTCCATGGATAGTTACCACCAAATGGGCAACAAATACAAAATCTAAGGAAACTGCTCTTCATCCTCACAGGTAATAATTAATGTCCCTAGAACAGCACCCTAAGGAAGGGTTTTGTATAATGCTATGCAACCACGTGATAGCATCGGGCTCTTAGTTACAGTGCTTTAGTGTTTAGATTACAATGGATCCTCTACACATCATCTTATACCATGCATTGTTTTCATTAGTTTCAGACTAGTTACAGTTACTCATATAATGAAAGTAACAGAATGTGTACTGTCTGCATTTTAGACTGAAAAGAACAGAAGGCCAACTTCTTCATATTTCTTCTTAAAATTACTAGTTAAGTTCCTGCCTACTTAGCTATTATATTCCAGCTACCTTAACCAAAAATCCATTTATACAACCACTACACAAAACATGTCTGAAATGTGAAGAACATTCCTTTCTTTGCCCCTAATGGAGTCTCAGTAATTGTCCCTAATGCTTCACAAACTTGCACGATTATAAGAAGCATCTAGGAGCACTTGTTAAAGTACAGGTTTTAGGTCTCCACTTCAGACATAATTAAATGATTAAAACAACAAAAAGTATTGGAACAAGAGAAAGAAGATGACAGAAGCAAAAATATGGGTAAATATAGCAGACTTCTCTTAAATGTTCTACGTTACATTTGACAGTTGAAAGAAAAATTATAATACTGTTCAATACGGTTTTCAATATATGTAGAAAAAACATTTAAGACAAGTAATTATATGTGGAAGAGGGGACTTCCCTGGTGGTCTAGTGGTTAAGATTCTGTGCTCCCAATGCAGGGGGCCCGGGTTCTATCCCTGGTCAGGGAACTAGATCCTGCATGCCACGAGCCCGCATGCTGCAACTAAAAAAAGATCCTGCATGCTGCAACAAAGATCCCACATGCTGCAACTAAGACCTGGCACAGCCACAAAAAAAAAAAAAAAAAAAAATTATACATGGAAGAGGACAAAAGGGAGGTAAGGTTTCTTTACTTCACTTGAACTGGTAAAATGTTGACACCAACAGACTGTGATAAATTACCTATGCAGCTAAACAAGTTACACAAAGAGATACTCAAAAACACTATAAAACACAATAAAACAAAACGAAATTCTAAAAACAGAAAACTATCAGAATCCAATCAACATTTATAGAGCTGTCCACGCAACAACAGCAGAATATACTTCAAGCACCCACTGAACATATACCAAGATAGAACATATTCTAGGCCATCAAACAACCCTCAACAAAAGCAAAATAAAGGGACCACAATGAAATCAAACTAGAAATCAGTAATGGAAAGATAACAGGAAAAATCTCCAAACATTTGGAAATTAAAAACACAGATTTCTCAACAACCCATGGGCCAAAGAAGACGCTCAAGAGAAATTTTAAAAATAAGTGAATTGAATTAAAATGAAAATATAATACGTCAAAATTTATGGGACACAGCTAACATACTGCTGAGAGGGAAAATTTACGGCACTAAATGCTTACCTTAGAAAAGAAGAAAAGTCTCAAATCAATAATCTAAGCCCCCACCTCAAAAAACTAGAAAAAGAATCGCAAAATAAACCCAAAGCAAGCAAAAGGATGGGAATAATAAAGAGCAGAAATCAATGAAATTGATATAACCATTAGGAAAATTGAATTTATAACTTTAAAAACTCAAAAAGAACTCTCCAGGCTCAGGTGATTTCACTGGAGAATTCTAACAAACTTTTCAAGAATGATACATACTCTCCCCCAGAATACAGAAGAGGAGAAAACACTCCCTAACTTATTTTATAAAGCCAGCATTATCTTGATACCAGCACCACACCAAGACAGTACAAAAAAGAAAACTAGACAAATAACCCCTCATGAACACAAATGCAAAAATCCTCAACAAAATATTAGTAAATCGCATCCAGCAATATATAAAAAGAATAACCGGGACCAAATGGGCTTTATTTGGGAATGCAAGGCTGGTTCAATACTCAAAAATCAATCAGTGTAATCCACCATATTAACAGGGTAAAGAAGAAAAACCACATCAACATCCATTTGTGAAAAAAACTCTCAGCAAACTAGAAACAGAAGAGGACTTCTTCAACCTGATAAAGGGCATCTATTAAAAAAAAAAAATCTACAGCTAACATCACACTTAATTCTGAAAGACAGATTGAATTCCCCCTTAGACTGAGAACAAGGTAAGGATGTCCACTCTCATTACTCCTGTTTATCATTAGGCCTAGCCAGAGAAACGGGCAACTTAAATACATAAAACGCTTATAGATTAGGGAAAAAACTATCTCTATTCACAGATGACATGATTGTCTATCTAGAAAACTCCAAGGACTCAAACAAACAATCCTGCAACTAATAAGTGAGTTTAGCAAGGACACAGGATACAAGAGCAACACACAACACTCAACTGTATTTCTAATATCCTAACAATGTACAATTTGAAGCCAAAAATTTTTTAAATGATATTTACAATAGTTTCCTCCCAAAATGAAATATTTTGGCATAAATCTAACAAAACATGTACAGGATCTGTATACTGAAAACTACAAAACACTAATGAAACAAAGAAATAAATGGAAAGATATATCATGTTCATAGATTGAAAGATTCAACAAAGTAAAAATAGCAATTCTCCCTAAATTGATCTATGGTTTGATATAATTCCAAAGTACCAGCAGAATATTTCATAGTTAGAGACAAGCTGATTCTAAACTTCTTATGGAAAGGCAAATGAACTAGCATAGCTAAAACAATTTTGAAAAAGAATAAAGTTGGAGAAGATCATGCTACCCAATTTTAAGACACTATAAAACTACATCCATCAAGAAAGTTTGATACTGGCAAAGAGAAAGATACAGAAATCAATGGAACACAACAGAGGGCCAAAACAGAGCCACACAAATACAGCCAATTGATTTTTGACAAAGGTGCAAAACTATTAAATGGAGAAAAGACAGCCTTTTCAACAAATGGTGATGGAACAACTGGACATTCATATGCAAAAAAGTAAACCTTCCCCTAAATCTTACACCTTATATAAATAATTTTAAATAGATTATAGATCTAAATATAAAACTATAATATCTAGAAGATGAAAATCTTCTTGACCTGGGATTAGGCAAAGTTCTTAGACATGCTACCAAAAGATGTACAAAAGGAAATATGGATAAATTAGATTTCATCAAAATTAAAAACATTAGCTCTGTGAAAGACACTGTTAAAACAATGAAAAGAAGCTATAGACTGCAAGAAACTTTTGCAAAACATATCTAACAACTTGTATCCAGAACATATAGAGAACCCTCAAAACTCAACATAACAAAGAAACTACTGAATTTAAAAATAGGCAAAAGTCTTGGCCAGATACTCACCCAAGATTATATATGCCAATTAAGTACATGAAAAGATATTCAACATCTTTAGCCATTAGTTAAAGACACATTAAGACCACGAGATACCACTACATGCCTATTAGAATGGCTAAATTAAAAAATCCGACAGTACAAAGTGCTAAGAGAGGAGGTGGAGCAACTGGAACTCTCACATGTTGCTGGTGAAAATGCAAAATGATAGACCCACTCTGGAAATCAGTGTGACAGTGTCTTACAAAGTTAAACATACTTTATATGATCATGTAATCCCAATCTTAGCAGTACCCTAGAGAAATGAAAACTTATGTTCACACAAAAACCTGCATAGCAATGTTTATAGTAGCTATAGTCATAATCACCAAAAACTGGAAGCGATCCAAATGTCCTTCATTGGGAGCACATCCATCTAATAGAATACTACTCAGCAATAAAAAAGAATAAACTGTTGATACATCCAACAACTCGAAGGAATCTCAAAGGCATTATGCTAAGTGAAAGAAGGCTACATGTTGCATGATTCCATTTCTATGACATTCTGGAAAAGATCAGTAATTGCCAGGGGTTGGGGTAAGGGAGAGGATAGCATGAATGTTTTGGAGGTGACAGAACTGTTCTAAATTCTAACTGTTATGGTGGTTACATATATCTAAAATTCACAGAACTGCACACCCCCCAACAAAGTCAATTTTACCATATAATAATTTTTAAAATAATAAAATGTAAAGAAAAGTAAGTGGAATCAGATTTTAACACAGGCAGTCTGACTCCTGTAATTATCAGCCACTACTCTACAGCCTTAAAGAACTATACCAAAACAATTAAATTCTTAGAAAATAAGCATAATTCTGAGTACAATACTTTAAAAGCTTGACAGTAACACTTTACATGTGTTCTTTTTCCAAGTTTAATTTTAAAGATTTTCCCAACCAACAGCCGTCCAATACATTAGAAAAGTAAAGGATGCGTTAACTCACTGATCAAAAAGGGTGGCTTTTTCATCACAGCCTGTACTTCAGCACAGGTATGATTATAAAAACACTGAAAAACTTCTCAAGTTCAATGAAGTTACCTAGAAGATGTCAGGAGCTGCATAAAACCTGGAGAAGTAGACAGCCCTTTTCTGACTGTACTGCCACTGGGATCCCCGAGTGAAGTGACTCTGCGGTAGCCAGTGTCAAGGAGACCGCGTAGTCAGGCTCATTCATATTCGAGCAGAACCCGAGCAACACCGGGGCTGGGTGGGGCCGCAGGCAGAGAAGGGGCCCGCCGCCTAGGACGGGGTCTGGACGCCAGGGTGGGGCTTGGGCCCTTTCCCCGCCAGCCCCAACCCACACCTAATGCCCCGTCCCCACCGCCCCGCTGCATCTCCCCGCCCGAGGGCCACCCCAGGGAGGCGGGGGCGCGGGGAGGGGAGGGGGCGCCGGGGGTTGCGCCCACCGCCTGCCGCGGGGACCCGGGCCCCACACTCGAAGTGCGCGCGCGGCGGCCGGGTCGGGGAGGGGCGCCCGGCCTGGAGGCCCCCGCCAAGACCCTTCCGGCCCCCGGTGGGCACATCCCGGGCCGCGGGGACGGGCGGGTCCTCCGCAGCCAGACCCGGTCGAGGGCGATGAGTGCGGCCAGCCACCCCGGGCGCGAGCCGCTACTCACCGTCCCCGCGCCGCCCGCCGCCCGCCGCCCGGCGCGACCGCTCCTCCTGGTCGCGGTGTAACCGCCGTCTCCGCCGCCCGGTGCGCCAGACCCCCGGCAGGGCCTCCGGCCGGCTCGCGCCCTCTTTTGCTCTTTTAAGAATGACTGTGATTTTTTTTCAGGAACTTTATTGGCAGAAGGAATCGGAACCAGCAGATCGCTGCGGCTCCGCCGCTGAGGGTAGGGCGCGGGAGACTCGCCTCCCCTCAGCTGCGGACGCCGGGCACTCTGAGCATGCGCCGGACTTTCAGTGCGCACGCGCGCGCCGCCGGCCTCGCCCCGCTGCCCCGCCCCCGAGCTGGCTGAGGCTGAGGGGCGCGGCGTTCCCTGTGAGGCAGCTGGGGCTGGTGGGGTTCCAGGAGGTGGCGGGAGAGGACGCTGCCGAGGAAGGGCCGCAAACGCTTCGCTTACCCAGTGGTCAGCTTTCAGTCCTCACAGGACGTGCCCGCCCTGGATGCACACCTTATAGTCTTGACCGGAGGACATCCAAGTGGCGGAGTGAGCAAAACTGGAGCAAAGTCGAAAACGCACTCGGTCCGTACTCTGTGACTGGACCAAGTGCAAGTCTGCGATGCTTAATAATTCAGAGAACCAAACAGAAATCCAAAAGTTGGCCCCCAAAGCAACCTAAACTTTGCTAAAGTTGTTTTAATACTGTAAAATAGAATTAAAAAAAAAAAAAAAGGAAAATACCAAGTGTTGGCGAGGTTGTCCGCTGGAATGGGCTGAATTCCTTGAGCCATCATGAGCCTTACTTCAAACCCTTGAAGCCTGAAAGACACAAACTTAACCAAAAGGTTAAACAAACAAGGGCTAAAAAGGAGAAGAACAATGATAGCCATTAAAGGGCCTAGTAAGGGAAGGAACCAGGGTTAACTTTGGGCTTCCTTAACTGTTGACCAGGCAAGGGAGGCAATATCGTCCCTGCCAAAATTATGAAGCCACTCTGCCTTGTTCTGCCAGAAGGTAATCAAGGGCCAGAAAATTGTCAAGAACCACATCAGCCAAGGAAAGAAGAGAGGTCCCAAGTCCTGTTAAGGGTTCAAATAGGAGCCAACCCACTACATCATTTTTACTTATCTGTTGATGGTGCCTGTCTTTTGAATAGGTATCTTGGATTGTCCACTGGCTCACAGGTGTATTGTTCTTCTGTTGTGACCTGCGGGGTTTCTGGAGGTAAAAGCTTTAGTCTGGACAAATGTACCTAACTAGATATCCCTTGAAGTTTGACAGCAGTGGGGGTGGCTAAAATTACTTTATAGAGGCCCTTCCATTTTGGCATTAGTTGGTCTTGGGGGGCACCCCTCTTTCCAGGTTTTAAGAAGAACTTGGTCCCCAGGGTTTATTTGTGAAGGAACTGCTCCTTCCTCTGTAATTTTAGTGGGAGTCGGCAGTGCCTTGTGGGCATAGTCCTGAATTGCCTTCTGAACTTGTCCTACATTAATAATATATCTCAGGGCCTGGTTCACTTCCTCATCTAGTAGAATGTCAGTAGTAAGAAAAGGCCTCCCATAGGTCATTTCAAATGGGCTAAGCCTCAGACCACTCCTGGGGGCTACATGGACCCTGAGGAGGGCAATAGGAAGCAAGTTGGTCCAGGGTGCATGAGTTTTTTGGCAGAGCTTTGCTAGGTTTTCTTTAAAGTATGGTTCATTTTCTCTACCTTCCCTGAGGACCGGGGGTGCCAAGAGGTGTGTAGCTTGTAGTCTATCCCTAGGGCCGTTGTGAGTCTCTGTGTGACTTTGGCTATAAAAGAGGGCCCGTTATCACTCTGGAGGGACTTTGGAAGTTCAAACCGAGGAATTGCTTCCTTTAAAAGGGACTTACAGACGTCCATAGCCTTTTCAGATCAGGTGGGGAAGGCTTCAACCCATCCTGTGAAAATATCAACAAACACCAGAAGATATTTATATCCTGATCATGGGGGCATTTGGGTGAAATCTAACTGCCAGTCTTCCCCTGGATATGTCCCGTGGCGTTGGATTGGCCTGAGTAACGAAGGGGGAATTGGATGGGTCTGTGGGTTATTATGGGCTCATAAATCACAGGCAAGTGTTACTTGTTTTACTGTTCTTTTAAGCCCCTTCCCTGAAAAAACCTTTTGCACCAAGTCCCATAGTGCATCCCTCCCATAGTGGGTGGCATCATGTAAGCTCTTAGTGAGTTTCCATTGTTGGGCCTCAGGGATTAGAACCTTATCCCTTTTTATACCAGCCTGTGCTTCCCTTGTCATAGCCCCACTTCTCAGCATTTTCATGTTCCTGTGGGGAATACTGGGGAAGGCTAGAGAGTTCAGGGGGGCCAATCACTAGAGCCATAACTTGTTCGGGTTCCTGCAGCCAAGCTGCCTGTTTTGCAATTTGATCAGCTTTGCTGTTCCCTTAGCTCACAAAAGAGCCATCCTTCTGATGGCCCTTGCAGAGGATTACTGCTACCTGTGTTGGAAGCTGCACTGCTTCTAAAAGAGCGAGAATCAAATCGTTATGTTTTATGGGGGAATTTTTAGCAGTTAACATTCCTCTTTCTTTCCAAATGGCAGCATGAGCATGTAGCACGTGGAACCCATATTTAGAGTTAGTAAAAATATTTAATTTCTTATCCTTCCCTAATTGCAAAGCACACATTAATGCAGTTAGTTCAGCCTTCTGGGCTGATATCTGGGGTGGCAGAGCCTTGGCTTCTATGACTTCATCTAGACCAGCGGTCCCCAACCTCTTTGGCACCAGGGACCAGTTTTGTGGAACACAATTTTTCCATAGACTGGGGCAGGGGAGGGGGGTGGGATTGGGATGACTCAAGTGCATTACATTTATTGTGCACTTTATTTCTATTATTATTACATTGTAATATATAATGAAATAATTTTACACCTCACCATAACGCAGAATCAGTGGGAGCCCTGAGCTTGTTTTCACTTGCCACTCACTGATAGGGTTTTGATATGAGTCTGCAAGCAGTTGATTTATTATGGTCTCTGTGCAGTCACACCTCTCTGCTAATGATGATCTGTATTCGCAGCCACACCCCAGAGCTAGCATCTCCGCCTCAGCTCCACCTCAGATCATCAGGCGTTAGATTCTCATAAGGAGTGCACAGCCTAGATCCCTCACATGTGCAGTTCGCAGCAGGGTCCGCACTCCTATGAGAATCTAATGCCGCCGCTGATCTGATAGGAGGCGAAGCTCAGGTGGTAATGTGACGATGGGGAGCAACTGTAAATACAGATGAAGCTTCGCTCGCTCGCCCGCCGCTCACCTCTTGCTGTGCAACCCGGTACCTAGCGGGCCACGGACCGCTACTTGTCTGTGGCCGGGGGGTTGGGCACCCCTGATCTAGACTAACTATGGCATACCCCGCCTTTTGGGTTCCCATTTCTACAAAACTGCTCCCATCAGTAAACCATTCGACCTCAGGGCTGTCAAGAGGCTCATCTAGAAGATCAGGCCTGCTGGAGTAAGTTTGTTCTATGGTCTCTATACACTGATGCAGTAGGTCTCCACTCTCATCTACTTGGAAGCAGAGTTGCTGGGTTCAGGGTTTGGCACACCTTTAAGGGGATGTCGGGGGTGTCCATTAGAAGGGCCTGATAACTTGTTAACCTTCCTCCAGTCAACCAATGATGTCCTTTGACTTCCAGCACAGATTGTACCTGATGAGGGGTGAACACATCTAAGAGTTGTCCCAGGGTGAGCTTGGAAGTCTCATTAACCAACAGGGCTGTGGCTGCTACTGCCCAAAGGCAGCTTGGCCATCCCAGGGCCACTGAGTCCAGTTGTTTTGAAAAGTAAGCCACTGGTCTCTGATCCGGTCCCAGCTTTTGGGTCAGGACCCCTAGAGCTATCCCTGACCTCTCGTGAATGTATAGGCTTGTCCAAATTTGGAAGCCCTAGTGCTGGTGCTCTGCTCAACTCTGTCTTTAGAGTCTCAAAGGCCCACTGTGGTCCCTATTCCATTAAAGGGGTTCCCTTTTTTCTCCCTCTGGAGCCTCATACAGGGGTTTGGCAATAAGGCCATAATTTGGAATCCAGATACGACAGAACCCAGACATCCTGAGAAAGCCTCGGAGTTGTCTCTTTGTGGTTGGAGATGGTAATGCACTAGTTGCTATTTTTTGATCTATGGCCAGGGCTTGTGCCCCTGGGGTCAAAACAAATCCTCAATATTGAACCCATTGCTGTGAGATTTGAGCCTTGGTTGGAGAGACTTTATATCCCCTTTTTGCCAGAAAATTTAGGACCCTAATGGTATTTTGATCTGAATCTTGTTTGGTCTCACTACTTGTCAATAAATCATCAACATATTGTAGCAAAGTTCCCTTCTCAAGGCTCTGTTCCCTCAGTTCCCTTGCTAATGCATTGCCAAAAAGATGGGGGCTGTCCCAAAACCCTGGGGAAGCACTGTGCATGTATATTGGGTAGCTTCCAGGGTGTCAGCGTCCCTCCATTCAAAGGCTGGGCCCTAGCCTCTCAAAAGGCTGGGCTGGGGCCCAGCCTCTCAGAAAGGTATTGAGAGTCTAGATGTAGAGGAATACAGAAAAGTGCATCTTTGAGGTCCAAAACACAGAAATACTGAGTGCTTCCTGGCACTTGGGTGAGGAGTGTAGATGGGTTTGGCACTAGTGGGTGAATAGGCATGATGGCCTCATTCACTGCTCGTAAGTCTTACACAAACCAATACTCCCCGTTAGGCTTCTGAAGAGGGAGGATCGGGGTGTTGCAAGGGGATTGGCAGGGCCTAATGAGTCCGTGTTTTAGGAATTTGCTGAGCAGCGGTTGGATTCGCCTCAGCAGTGGTTGGATTCACCTTCAGGCTTTAAAGGATAGTGTCTCTTCCAGGGGTATTCATCCCCAGGCCTTAACCTTCTTTTTATTGGGGGAACACATTTTGCCCTTCCTGGTACCAAGGTATCCCAAACTGCAGGATCTACCTGTTTTCTAATTTCTTGTGGGATGTCTTGGGGAATATTTTGATGCCCAACAAGTGGGTCATCTGGGGCTACTAATAGATGCATTCTCTGTTCAGATTCTTTACCTCCTTGGACTTCACCCTGTCCTAAGAATATACTAGCTCCTAACTTATTTAGCAAATCTCTTCCGAGGAGGGGGACAGGGCATTCTGACATATACAAAAAGGAGTGAGTAATAATAATGGACCCGATTCTGCAGGCAAGGGGAGATGTAAATCGCCTTACCTTTGGATGTCTATCAACCCCTGTCACAGCACAGTCACGGTTGGAGAGGGGGACGGCTGCCCAAGTCAGAACAGAGCAGGCGGCTCCAGTGTCTACAAGAAATTCAGTTCTCCTACCTGCCACATTGAGGGTGACCCGAGGCTCTGCTGGAGTAATGAGGATGGATCAAGTGGGATCTGGAGCTGGGAAGGTGCTCAGGCCCATCAGTCGGTGTGTGGGAATCTCTCATCTGAGAGATTCTCAAGGAACTGGAGTGGGTCGGGTTTGCCCTTTGGGCATCCCACAGGAGGGCGCTCAGGACATTCCCCCTTCCAGTGCCCCCCTTACCGACAAAAGGCACACTGGTTCCGGCCCAGGCAGCTTCTTGGTGGTCTGTCCAGCCTCCTTGGCCCTCCAGGGTCCACGTGAGGTGGTGGGTGAATCAGAGCAGCCAAAAGCTGCATTTTCTTTATTAGCCTCTTATTCTTATTGACCTCCTCCGTTAAGTCTCTGTTGTTACAGACCTTGAGGGCCTCCTCTACCAAGGTTGATAATGGGGTTTGGGGCCCAGCCTCAAGCTTTTGTAATTTTCTTTGGATATCAGGAATAGCCGGGGTGATAAAATGCATGGCTAATAGTGTCCTCCCTTCTGCAGACTCAGGGTCTGTATTGGTGTACTTCCTAATGCCTCTGTCACCTGGCTCAGGAAGACTGCTGGGTTTTCATCTTTTTCCTGTGTAACCTCTCGGACCTTATCATAATTTACAGGCTTCACCATACACCTTTTCATTTCTCCTGATAGACAAGTAATATAATGTCTCATCCTAGTCTGGCCTACGTGATCGTCATTTTTCTTTTTTAAAAATATCTTTATTGGAGTATAACTGCGTTATAATGTTGTGTTAATTTCTGCTGTATAACAAAGTGAATTGGCTATATGTATACATATATCCCCACATCCCCTCCCTCTTGAGCCTCCCTCCCACCCTCCCTATCCCACCTCTCTAGGTCACCACAAAGCATCGAGCTGATCCCCCTGTGCTATGCAGCAGCTTCCCACTAGCCATCCATTTTACATTTGGTAGTGTATATATGTCAGTGCTACTCTCTCACTTCTTCCCAGCTTCCCCTTCCACCCCTGTGTCCTCAAGGCCATTCTCTACGTCTGTGTCTTTATTCCTGCCTTGCCACTATGTTCATCAGTACCGTTTTTTTAGATTCCATATATGTGCATTAGCATATAGTATGTTTTTCTCTTTCTGACTTACTTCACCCTGTATGACAGACTCTAGGTCCATCCACCTCATTACAAATAACTCAGTTCCATTCCATTTTATGGCTGAATAATATTCCATTGTGTATATGTGCCATGTCGTCTTTATCCATTCATCTGTCAGTGGACATTTAGGTTACTTCCATATCCTGCTGTTGTAAATAGTACTGCAATGAACATTGTGGTACATGTATCTTTTTGAATTATGGTTTTCTCAGGGTATATATATGCCCAGTAGTGGGATTGCTGGGTCATATGGTAGTTCTATTTTTAGTTTTTTTAAAAAAAATATAAACATTTATTTAGTTAGTTAGTTTTGGTTGTGTTGGGTCTTTGTTGCTGCGCGTGGGCTTTCTCTAGTTGCGGTGAGCGGGGGCTGCTCTTTGTTGTGGTGTGCGGGTTTCTCATTGCGGTGGCTTCTCTTGTTGTGGAGCACAGGCTCTAGATGCGTGGGCTTCAGTAGCTGCAGCACGCGGGCTCAGTAGCTGTGGCTCTCAGGCTCTGGAGGGCAGGCTAAGTAGTTGTGGCACATGGGCTTAGTTGCTGTGCGGCATGTGGGATCTTCCTGGACCAGGGCTCGAACCCGTGTCCCCTGCATTGGCAAGCAGATTCCTAACCACTGCGCCACCAGGGAAGTCCCTATTTTTAGTTTTTTAAGGAACCTCCATACTGTTCTCCATAGTGACTGTATCAATTTACATTCCCACCAACAGTGTAGGAGGGTTTCCTTTTTTCCACACCCTCTCCAGCATTTATTGTTTGTAGATTTTTTGATGATGGCCATTCTGACTGGTGTGAGCTGATACCACACTGTGGTTTTGATTTGCATTTCTCTAATGATTAGTGATGTTGAGCATCTTTTCATGTGTTTGTTGGCAATTTGTATGTCTTCTTTGGAGAAATGTCTATTTAGGTCTTCTGCCCATTTTTGGATTGGGTTTTTTTTTTTTATATTAAGCTGAGTGAACTGCTTGTATATTTTGGAGATTAATCCTTTGTCAGTTGCTTCATTTGCAAATATTTTCTCCCATTCTGAGGGTTGTCTTTTTGTCTTGTTTATGGTTTCCTTTGCTGTGCAAAAGCATTTAAGTTTCATTAGGTCCTATTTGTTTATTTATTTATTTTTTATTTCCATCACTCTAGTAGGTGGGTCAAAAAGGATCTTGCTGTGATTTATGTCATATAGTGTTCTGCCTATGTTTTCCTCTAAGAGTTTTATAGTGTCTGGACTTACATTTAGGTCTTCAATCCATTTTGAGTTTATTTTTGTGTATGGTGTCTGGAAGTGTTCTAATTTCATTCCTTTACATGTAGCTGTACAGCTTTCCCAGCATCACTTATTGAAAAGGCTGTCTTTTCTCCATTGTATATTCTTGCCTCCTTTGTCAAAGATAAGGTGACCATATGTTCACGGGTTTATCTCTGGGCTTTCTATCCTGTTCCATTGATCTATATTTCTGTTTTTGTGCCAGTACCATACTGTCTTGATTACTGTAGCTTTGTAGCATAGTTTGAACTCAGGGAGCCTGATTCCTCCAGCTCTGTTTTTCTTTCTCAAGATTGCTTTGGCTATTCAGGGTCTTTTGTGTTTCCACACAAATCGTAAAATTTTTTGTTCTAGTTCTGTGAAAAATGCCATTGGTAATTTGATAGGGATTGCATTGAATCTGTCAATTGCTTTGGGAAATACAGTCATTTTCACAATGTTTATTCTTACAATCCAAGAACATGGCATATCTTTCCATCTGTTTGTGTCATCTTTGATTTCTTTCATCAGTTTCTTATACTTTTCTGCATACAGGTCTTTGCCTCCTTAGGTAGGTTTATTCCTAGGTATTTTATTCTTTTTGTTGCAATGGTAAATGGGAGTGTTTTCTTAATTTCTCTTTCTGATTTTTCATTGTTAGCATATAGGAATGCAAGAGATTTCTGTGCATTAATTTTCTATCCTGCTACTTTACCAAATTCATTGATTAACTCTAGTAGCTTTCTGGTGGCATCTTTAGGATTTTCCATCTACAGTATCATGTCATCTGCAAACAGTGACAGTTTTACTTCTTTTTTTCCAATTTGTATTCCCTTTATTTCTTTTTCATTTCTGATTGCCATGGCTAAAACTTCCAAATCTATGTTAAATAATAGTGGTGAGAGTGGGTACCCTTGTCTTGTTCCTGGTCTTAGAGGAAATGTTTTCAGTTTTTCACCATTGAGAATGATGTTGGCTGTGCGTTTGTCATATATGGCTTTTATTATGTTGAGGTCGGTTCCCTCCATGCCCACTTTCAGGAGAGTTTTTATCATAAATGGGTGTTGAATTTTGTCAAAAGTTTTTCTTCATCTATTGAGATGATCATATGGATTTTATCCTTCAATTTGTTAATATGGTGTATCACATTGATTGATTTGCGTATATTAAAGAATCCTTGCATTCCTGGGATAAGCCCCACTTGATCATGATGTACGATCCGTTTAATTTGCTGTTGAATTCTGTATGCTAATATTTTGTTGAGGATTTTTGCATCTATGTTCATCTGTGATATTGGCCTGTTATTTTCTTTTTTTGTGACATCTTTGTCTGGTTTTGGTATCAGGGTGATGGTGGCCTCATAGAATGAGTTTGGCTGTGTTCCTCCCTCTGCTATATTTTGGAAGAGTTTGAGAAGGTTAGGTGTTAGCTCTTCTCTAAATGTCTGATAGAATTCACCTGTGAAGCCACCTGGCTCTGGGCTTTTGTTTGTTGGAAGATTTTTAATCACAGTTTCAATATCAGTGCTTGTGATTTGTCTGTTCACATTTTCTATTTCTTCCAGGTTCAGTCTTGGAAGGTTGTACTTTTCTAAGAATTTGTCCATTTCTTCCCGGTTGTCCATTTTATTAGCATATAATTGCTTGTAGTAATCTCTCTTGATCCTTTGTATTTCTGTGGTGTCAGTTGTTACTTCTCCTTTTTCATTTCTAATTCTGTTGATTTGAATCTTCTCCCTTTTTTGTCTGGTGACTCTGGCTAATGGTTTATCAATTTTGTTTATCCTCTTAAAGAACCAGCTGTTAGTTTTATTGATCTTTGCTATTGTTTCCTTCGTATCTTTTTCATTTATTTCTGAGCTGATCTTTATGATTTCTTTCCTTCTGCTAACTTTGGGTTTTTTTTTGTTCTTCTTTCTCTGATTGCTTTAGTTGTAAGGTTGAGTTGTTTATTTGAGATTTTTCTTGTTTCTTGAGATAGGATTATATTGCTATAAACTTCCCTCTTAGAACTCCTTTGGCTGCATCCCATAGGTTTTGGGTCATCAGGTTTTCATTGTCATTTGTTTCTAGGTATTTTTTGATTTCCTCTTTGATTTCCTCAGTGATCTGTTGGTTGTTTAGTAGGGTATTGTTTAGCCTCCACGTGTCTATATTTTTTACAATTTGTTTCCTGTAATTGATACTAGTCTCATGGAATTGTGGTCGGAAAAGATGGGTGATATGATTTCAATTTTCTTAAATTTACTGAGGCTTGATTTGTGACCCGAGATGTGATCTATCCTGGAGAATGTTCTGTGTGCACTTGAAAAGAAAGTGTATTCTATTGTTTTTGGATGGAATGTCCCATAAATATCAATTAGGTCCATCTGTTCTAATATGTCATTTAAAGCTTGTGTTTCCTTATTTATTCTCTGTTTGGATGATCTGTCCATTAGTGTAAGTGGGGTGTTAAAGTCCCATACTATTATTGTGTTACTGTCGATTTCCCTTTTTATGGCTGTTAGCATTTTCCTTATGTATTGAGGTGCTCCTATGTTGGGTGCATAGATATTTACAATTGTTATATCTTCTTCTTAGATTGGTCCCTTGATCATTATGTAGTGTTCTTCCTTGTCTCTTGTAATAGTCTTTATTTTAAAGTCTATTTTTTTCTGATATGAGTACTGCTACTCCAGCTTTCTTCTGACTTCCATTGCATGGAATATCTTTTTCCATCCCCTCACTTTCAGTCTGTATGTGTCCCTAGGTCTGAAGTGGGTCTCTTGTAGACAGCATATATACAGGTCCTGTTTTTGTATCCATTCAGCAAGCCTGTGTCTTTTGGTTGGGGCATTTAATCCATTTACATTCAAAGTTATTATCGATATGTTATGTTCCTATTATCATTTTCTTAATTGTTTTGGGTTTGTTTTTGTAGGTCTCTCCCTTCTCTTGTGTTTCCCACCTAGAGAAGTTCCTTTAGCATTTGTTGTAAAACTGGTTTGGTGGTGCTGAGTTCTCTTAACTTTTGCTTGTCTGTAAAGCTTTTGATTTCTCTGTCGAATCTGAATGAGATCCTTGCTGGGTAGAGGAATCTTGGTTGTAGGTTTTCCCCTTTCATCACTTTAAATATATCCTGCCACTCCCTTCTGGTCTGTAGAGTTTCTGCTGAAAGATCAGCTGTTAACCTTATGGGGATTCCTTTGTATGTTATTTGTTGCTTTTTCCCTTGTTGCTTTTAATATTTTTTCTTTGTGTTTAATTTTTGTTAGTTTGATTAATATGTGTCTCGCTGTGTTTCTCCTTGGGTTTACCCTGTATGGGACTCTCTGCGCTTCCTGGACTTGATTGACTATTTCCCTTCCCATGTTGGGAAAGTTTTTGACTATAGTCTCTTCAAATATTTTCTCACCCATTTCTTTTTTCTTCTTCTTCTGGGATGCCTATAATTTGAATGTTGGTGTGCTTATTGTTGTCCCAGTGGTCTCTGAGACTGTCCTCCATTCTTTTCATTCTTTTTTCTTTACTTTGCTCTGTGGCAGTTATTCCCACCATTCTATCTTCCAGCTCTTATCTGTTCTTCTGCCTCATTTATTCTACTGTTGATTCCTTCTAGAGTATTTTTAATTTCAGTTATTCTGTTGTTCATTACTGTTTGTTTGCTCTTTAGTTCTTCTAGGTCCTTGTTAAATGTTTCTTGTATTTATTCTATTTCCGAGATTTTGGATCATCTTTATTATCATTACTCTGAATTCTTTTTCAGGTAGTTTGCCTATTTTCTCTTCATTTATTTGTTCTTGTGGGTTTTTATCTTGCTCCTTCACCTGCAAGATAGTTCTCTGTATTCTCATTTTGTCTAATTTACAGTATTTGAGGTCTCCTTTCCCCAGGCTGCAGGGTCGTAGTTCCTCTTGCTTCTTTTCTCTGCCCCCGGTAGTGAGGTTTGTTCAGTGGCTTGTGTAGGCTTCCTGATGGGAGGCACTGGTGCCTGCGTTCTGGTGGGTGGAGCTGAGTTTTTTCCCTCTGATGAGCAGGGCCGTATCAGGTGGTGTGTTTTGGGGTGTCTGCGAGCTTAGTATGACTTTAGGTAGTCAGTGTGCTTATGGGTGGGTTTGTGTTCCTGTTTTGTTTGTTGTTTGGTGTGAGGCATCCAGTGCTGGGAACTGCTGGCAGTTGGGTGGAGCCAGGTCTTGGATTCAGATATAGGCCTCTGTGAGAGCTCTCAGTGATTAATCTTCCCTGGGCCCAGGAAGTCTCTAGTGGTCCAGCATCCTGGACTTAGTGCTCCCACCCCAGAGCCTCAGGCCCGATTTCTGGTCGAGGAACCAAGAGCCAGAAATTTCGCTCATCCCAGCAATAAAGGGGATTAAAAAAAAAGACTAAGAGAACCCAGACAAATGGTAAAAAGTAAAATCAAACAAACAAAAACAGAAACAAGGAAACATGCACACCCACAAAAGAAACAAAAACAGAACCAAATAAATCAAAAAGCAAGAGAACAGCCAGACAAGCAAAAGAACCCAAGAATGAAATCAAACAATTAAAAACACAAAACCAAAAAACAAAACGAAAGCAGAGTGCCAAGTGAAGAATGAAGCAAACAAACAAAACAAACAGACAAAAATGATTGAAAAAGAAGAAGAAGAGAAAGGGGAAAAAAGACAGAACAACAGAAAAGCAATGTAGAAATAGAAATATAAAAAAATTAAAATAGAAAATATATTAAAGAAAAAAAAAAGGCAAACAAAATCCCAGAGAAGTGGTAAAAACAAAATCAAACAAACAAAAACAGAAACAAGGAAATGCACACATAAAAGAACCAAAAACAGAACCAAATAAAACAAAAAGCAAGAGAACAACCAGACAAATAGAAGAACTCAAAAACGAAATCAAACAATTTGGATTAAAACTAACAAAAACACCTAACCTAAAAACAAAACCAAAGTAGTGTGCCAATGAAGAATAAAGCAAGGAAACAGAACAAACTGTTAAAAATGATTTAAAAAAAAATAAAAGAAAATAAAATGGGAAAAAACACAGGACAACAGAAAAGAAAAGTAGAAATGGAAATATTAAAATATATATATTAAAGATAAAGAAGAAAAAATAAGGGAAAAGAACACAGAACAACAGAAATGCAAAGTAAAACTAGAAATATATTTTAAAAATAAATATAAAAAATAAGAAATATGTTATAAAACACGGAGATCACAAAAGACTAAATAAAAAATACTAAAATAACAAACAAACAACAGAATGAATCAAAACATAATAAAATTAATAGTAATAATTATGTTTCCCTGGGGTCTCCTCTGTAAGTGTCTTTGCACACACTGTGTGCCACAGCCCACCTTCACCTCCCCAAGAGACCCTTCTCTGTCTCTGGGCTGGTGTCTGGACCTGCTCTGGGCCCTGGGGGACCACTCAGACTCTGATCTGGCCCAATTCCTTTGCTTGCCCCCAAAGTCCACAGCTGCCAGAGCTAGACCATTTTCATTTGTGGGAACACTCCATTGTCTGCTCAGATATTCCATAGGCACAGGGTCTACCTAGCTGGTCATGGGATTTAATCTGCAGCTTGTACAGCCGATGGAAAGATTTTTGATCTTCTTCCTTAGTCACCCCATCCCTGGGGTTCAGCTTTGGTTTTATCGCCACCTCTGCATATGGTCCACCCACAGGAGTCTGGTCCTGAGGCTGCCTTGGAGCTCTTGGGTCTGGCCCTGTAAGGACAGGGTGCAGAGGTGATATGACTGCTTGGACGGTGGGATTCCCAGCAGTGCCAAATGTGCAGGGAAGCCGGTGGCCATGGGTGCAAGAGATATGGCCCTAGCAAGGGCCTTTTGTGGTGCCCAGCATAAGGCACATGAGGGCCGGCCCAGACCATGCTTTTTCTGGTGCCCTGTAGCAGGTGCTCAAAGTCCAGCTCTGAGGGGGCTTTTTTGTATTGTCCATAGGCTGGCGCTGGCATGTGGGGAGAGAGAGGCTACAATAGTGGCTCCTCCCCCTGCGTGTGACTCAGCAGTAGCACCCTGCTTCCATGGCAGTCTGGTCTTCCTCCATAGGCATTCCCTGCTATGGATTTCCTCCCTCCTGTCCCCTCAGTCCGTCTCCCCACAGCCAACAGCAGTTCTCACTCTGGGCCTGTTTTCCAATCCCCACACTCCAGCTCCCAGCCCCCTTGCACACCTGTGAACACACGTCCCAGTCCAGGGCATGTAGGGCTGTGGTATGGGCCATCTGTGTATTTCTCACTCTGTCCCATCTGCCACAGATTGGCTGCTTCACCCTCATCCAATAGCCTCAAATGCTTCCCTTCTGTCCCAATCGATTTCCCCATCAGAGAGGGGGTTTCCCCAAATTCAGGAATCTCAACTCCCCTGCCCTGGGGTGCAGGTCCTGCCCTGCTTCCTCTCCTCCTCCTTCTCCCTTCTTTTCTCTGTCCTACCCAGTTATGCAGGGATCTTTATAGTCCTTTCTGGTGTCCATGGTCTTCTGCTAGTTTTCAGCTGGTGTTCTGTGAGAATTGTTGCACCTATAGATGTATTCCTGATGCATCCGTGGAGAGAGATGAACTCCACGTCCTCCTACTCATCCGCCATCTTGAATCCCATGATCTTCATAGTCCCAGCATGGGTTGTGTTCTGGGATTGCATCCCCACCCACCTGATAAATTTGGTGGTGTGGATTGGTGACCAGTAGGCCCTCTGTGTGTTCCCTGGCCTTTCTCAATATATGCTCCTTTTCATCCAGGGTGCATCAGTGGGCCAGAATAACCATGATGTATTTGGGAAGTCTATCAAAAATTTTAAAAAGTTTTAAAACACCCGGTCAGATAGGATCATAGGTTGCTGTGAAACAATACTTATTCCTTGAGCTAAGGTGGGAAAAAAATCAAAAGTAAATACAGATCACTTGAAGGCACAGAAACTCACACAATCTGATATCAAAAGGAGTATTCCAGGAAAAATTTGTTCTCTTATGAGAGAGACAAACCAAATCCAGTCCTGCATTAGTCTATTCTTAATAAAATCCATTTACCTAATCAAAGTTAATCCAACCTTAGAAGACCATGACCACATACAAAATTCTTTTCTCAGTGTTCCTCTTCTGCAAACTGTCTATAAATTTCTGTAGCCATACTTGTCCCTTATTCTTTCTCCATTCAGAAATAACAAGCTTTAGGATAAAATCACCCTTTTTTTTTTAACCAAATATATTTCCATTCCTCATACCTTCTTTTCTGAAAACGAACACTTTTCCTTAAGCAACCATGAACTGTCATTTACATTAGTGTTCCATAGATTGGTAAAGAACATCTCAAGGTGGCACCAAACATCTTTAGTTTCTCTCTCACAAGAAGACAAAAGTAGATAAATTTAGACCTGTTTAGCAATTAATGTTCCCAATATTTTACCTTATTTGAAATGGCCTGGATATTCAGTGAATTCCTATCATTTAACTTAATTTAGTTTCAAATTTACCAAAATTTGGAGAGACTGTTTTAGATGGATATTTCCAAAACACAACCATTCCTATAGACTTTACCAAAAAGCTCTTATCCCGGTTACATCTACTTAAAAATTTAATCATATTAGGTTGTCTTCCCTGTTGACAGATTTTATAACAGAAACACGTGCACTTATGGACTTCCAGTAACCCTAGGTACAATAAAAGTATTATACTTAGTGTTGATAACTCTGAAGACAGGTCTGTATTAACTAAACCCACAAGCTTATGCTAGACAAGCCAATTTCTACAGAACCAGAGATCTCATAGTTTTCCTGCTTGAATTTAAAATGGCCCTTTTTTTTTGCCTCAGTCTGGAGGACTACAGATGAAACAGGTAGTTCCTGAGAGCCCAGGCAGAGTAGTTACGTTGCAAAGGGAGAGGAGAGAAAAATGCAAGCTCCTTTCTTTTCTCTTTGTTCTCTAAAATCCCACCAGGTAACCCAGGGCTGGAATCTCAGGCAATGTGGGCTGTTTGTATTTATTTATTTATTTTTAATTAATTAATTAATTAATTTTTATTTTTGGCTGTGTTGGGTCTTTATTGCAGTGCACAGGCTTCTTATTGTGGTGGCTTCTCTTGTTGTGGAGCACAGGCTCTAGGCACATGGGCTTCAGTAGTTGTGGCACATGGGCTCAGTAGTTGTGGCCCACAGGCTTAGTTGCTCTGCGGCATGTGGGATCTTCTTGGACCAGGGCTCGAACCTGTGTCCCCTGCATTGGCAGGCAGATTCTTAACCACTGCACCACCAGGGAAGCCCAGCTGTTTGTATTTCAAGGCTTAAGTGCTACACCGTGCCCACAATGTCGGCAAAGACTTGCAGGAGCAGCTGGACAGACAAAACTGCATCACAAACAAAAATACCAATCACAAAACTTGAAGACACAGACAAGAAGTTTTCAGGATAAAGGGGACAGGAGTGCAGGGGTGAGGACCAAGGGAGAAGTAAAGGGAGGAGGGACAGAAAAGACTGAAAAAGAGAAAGAGACAGAAAGAGAGAGAGAGATTGCTGTTTCAACCCACCCCCTGTGGGTGTCTATTCAGGCACCAACCTGCATGCTTCCAGAAAGGGCCAGTGAAGGAGGGAGCACCCTGTCTACTGCCCACCAAGGTGATCAAGGCCAGAAACCAGCCAGTTGTACGTTGTCTGTGGGACTGCAACCCACAGTTGGGACTCTCACCCACACATACAATTTGTACTTCATCTGTGGGTCCCCAACCCACAGGTGGGACTCTTACCCACACATACACCAGTATGTAGAAATCTGCCTCTTCAGCCTGTTCCATACGGGACTTCTCTTGGTGTCAGGAAAATAAAGGTGAGAATACTGGGATGATCAGACTTCTAGCCACTACATGATATGAGGTTTGAACCCCTATCACTCTCATAAATCTCCAGTCAGGGAGAGCCTGCTGGACCAAGGTCTGCACAGTGTGAAGCGAGCCTCTCCCACCTCTGCTTGTCACCCGTCAAGGTGAGCCATTGCTGGCCAGAGGGAGCAGGTCTCACAAGCTGAGAGGAATGAGGCGTAGCTGCCTGACGTCCACTCTCTTGGAAGGAGGGGACGGAAGTAGCAGAGGACACAGAGAGGAGAGGACAGAAAAAGAAGTAGAGAGATTTCAGGAGAGGGAAAGGGACAAAGGGGAAAGGGAAAGTGGTAAGGGAAAAAGGACAAAGGGGAGGGGGAAAGTGTTGCCTGAATGAAGGTACTGGGGCCCTCAGGGGCCAGGAAGGCAGACTTACCAAATGCGGTGACTTTGAAGCAAGAGGTTCAAGTGGCCGCTTGTCACCCGTGGGGAAGCTGAGTTCAGTGGTCCCAGAGGTGCCCAGATCCTCTCCCCAGAAGGGAACAAGTGCCCCACGTTGGGTGCCACAAATATGTTACCGACCAGGGTTGTTGGCCTTCCCCAATCAATAGAAATTGACTAGAGGCCAGACAAGAAATTCAGACAAGGCTTTATTGGGACCCCTGCTGCAGCAGGGAGGAGTGAAAATAAGTAATAGGTTTCCTTGCTCACTCCCCAAGAGGGGGTGAGCTGGTTCCTTATATGGGGTAAGGGTAGGGGTGTATCCAGGTGTTGGGCCAGAGGGGGGGCTTAGGTGGTTTGCCTACTCCTTGGGTGGTGTTGTGTGCAGGGGGCATGTGCGGTACCCTGTTTTTGCTTCTGACGTCCTGTTTTTGCTCCAGGCTCTTCAAAAGTGGCAGTTGGGTTTTTTGGTCTCCTTGTATGTTTTGGGTCCAGAATTTGCCCCAATTGCACATGCACGCAGTTATTTTTAGTCCCATACAGTTTCTTTGTATTTTGTTGCTTGAGGAGAGGTGTGTCCATGTGCAAGCACTGCAGCAAAGGGTCCCAGGTCCCAGCAAAGGGTCCCAGGTCCCAGCCTGTCTCAAAAGGACATATGAGTAAGTCCATTTCTGTAAAGCATAAAAACAGGAAAAATAATCTGCTAAAAGTTAGGTTAGTGGTTACCTTTGTTGGGGGGTGGATAGTGAATGGGAGGGGGGTTCCAATGGGTTCTATTTGTTGATCTTGGTGCTAGTTACACAGGTGTGTCCCATTCATGAAAATCCACCAAACTGTACCCTTATGGACACTTTTACGTATGTGAATTATACTTCACTTGCAGTAATTTAAAAAATTAATTTAATTTAAAAATTTAGAAATTGTTTTACCTATAATTTCGATATAGCTTTGTAAATGTAAGCATAGTGATTATCTTGCAAGAAATTTAATGTCAGATAGCTACCTTATCTCTAGGATTTGTTTAGTATTGTCTCTTAAACTTGAGTAATGTAGTGACACCCTTTAAAAAAAAAACCCCGATTAAGAAATGGACAAAAGACTTGAATAGACATTTCTCCAAAGAAGATACACAAATGTCTAATAATTACATGAAAAGAGGCTCAATATCACTAATCATTAGTGAAATGCAAATCAAAACCACAGTGAGATACCACTTCACACTCATTAGGATGGCTATTACAAAACGAACAAAAACCAGAAAATAACAAGTGTTGGCAAGGATGTTGAGAAATTATAACCCTTATGCACTGCTTGATGGTAGGAATGTAAAATGGGGCAGCCACTATGGAAAACATTATGGCAGTTCGTAAAAAAAAAATTAAAAATAGAATTTATCACATGATCCAGAAATTCCACTTCTGGGTGTGTGGTGAAAGGAATTGAAAGCAAGAATTCAAACAGATCTTTGCACAACCATGTCCACAGCAACATTATTCACAAAAGCCAAAAAGTGGCAGTGACCCAAGTGTCCATCTATAGATGAAATGATGAGGAAAATGTGATACAGACATACAATGGACTATTATTCAGTCTTAAAAAGGAAGGAAATTCTTACACATGCTACACCATGTATGAACCTTGAAGACATTATGCTGAGTCATAATAGGACAAATGCTGTATGACTCCACTTATATAAGGTACCTAAAGCAATCAAATTCATAGAGACACAAAGTAGAATGGTGGTTGCCAGAGACAGAGGGGAGGTGAGAATAGGGAGTTAGTGTTCAATGAGTACAGTTTCAGTTTTGTAAGATGAAAAAAGTCCTGGGGATGGATAGTGGTGGTGGTTGTGCAACAAAGTGAATGTACTTAATGCCCCTGAACTGTACACTTAAAAATGGGCAAAATGGTAAATTTTATGTTAAGTGTATTTTACCACAATTTTTATTAAAGGGGAAAAGAAAAAATCCTAGTGGGTCTCAGAGAATAAATCTGCTGATTAAAATTTGAGAGAAACTTCTTTTTAGTAAAACATCTTGAAGGGAATCCTCCCCAAATCATTCTTTTTCTCCTCCACCCCCACCCTGCTTTTCACTTCCATGGGATTGTTGGACATTTTCAGTGTAATTAAGTCCACCTTTTATTTGACTCAAGTCTGTACCCAAGGAAACAGCAGAGATTTGTTTTTTTAATGATGGCCATTCTGACTGGTGTGAGGTGGTACCTCATTGGAGTTTTGATTTGCATTTCTCTAATAATTAGTGATGATGAGCATCTTTTCATATGTCTGTTGGCCTCTCTATGTCTTCTTTGAAGAAATGTCTACTTACTGACCAGCTACTTTTTTTTGTTTTGTTTTGTTTTAATTTTTTATTTTACATTGGAGTATAGTTGATTTACAATGTTGTGTTAGTTTCAGGTGATTTAGCAAAGTGATTTAGTTTGCTGTTTAGTTAGTTTAGTTTTTACACATGTCTATTCTTTTTCAGATTCTTTTCCCATATAGGTTATTACAGAGAAAGATACTGTTTTTTTTAAAATTTATTTTCTTTTTTAAAAATTTTATTTATTTTTATTTTTTTATACAGCACGTTCTTATTAGTTATCAATTTTATACATGTAAGTGTATATATGTCAATCCCCACCTCCCAGTTCATCCCACCCCCCCCACCACTTTCCCCCTTTGGTGTCCATATGTTTGTTCGCTAATCTCTGTCTCTATTTCTGCCTTGCAAACCAGTTCATCTGTACCATTTTTCCAGATTCCACATATGTGTGTTAATATACGATATTTGTTTTTCTCTTTCTGACTTACTTCACTCTGTATGATAGTCTCTAGGTCCATCCACGTCTCTACAAATGACCCAATTTTGTTCCTTTTTATGGCTGAGTAATATTCCATTGTATATATGTGCCACATCTTCTTTATCCAATCATCTGTCGATGGGCATTCAGGTTGCTTCAATGACCTGGCTATTGTAAATAGTGCTGCAATGAACATGGGGGTGCATGTGTCTTTTTGAATTATGGTTTTCTCTGGGTATATACCCAGTAGTGGGATTGCTGGGTCATATGGTAATTCTATTTTCAGTTTTTTAAGGAACCTCCATACTGTTCTCCATAGTGGCTGTATCAGTTTACCTTCCCACAAACAGTGCAAGAGTGTTCCCTTTTCTCCACACCCTCTCCAGCATTTGCTGTTTGTAGATTTTCTGATGATGCCCATTCTAACTGGTGTGAGGTGATGCCTCATTGTAGTTTTGATTTGCACTTCTCTAATAATTAGTGACGTTGAGTAGCTTTTCATGTGCCTATTCGCCATCTGTAATGTCTTCTTTGGAAAAATGTCTATTTAAGTCTTCTACCCATTTTTGACTGGGCTGTTTGTTTTTTTAATATTGAGCTGCATGAGCTGTTTATATAATTTGGAGATTAATCCTTTTTCTGTTGATTCATTTCCAAGTGTTTTCTCCCATTCTGAGGGTTGTCTTTTCATCTTGTTTATAGTTTCCTTTGCTGTGCAAAAGCTTTTAAGTTTCATTAGGTCCCATTTGTTTATTTTTGGTTTTATTTCCATTACTCTAGGAGGTGGATAAAAAAAGACCTTGCTGTGGTTTATGTCAGAGTGTTCCTCCTATGTTTTCCTCTAAGCATTTTATAGTGTCCGGTCTTACATTTAAGTCTTTAATCCATTTTGAGTTTATTTTTGTATATGGTGTTAGGGAGTGTTCTAATTTCATTCTTTTACATGTAGCTGTTTTTCCAGTTTTCCCAGCACTACTTACTGAAGAGACTGTCTTTTCTCCATTCTATATCCTTGCCTCCTTTGTCATAGATTAGTTGACCATAGGTGCATGGGTTTATCTCTGGACTGTCTATCCTGTTCCACAGATCTATATTTCTGTTTTTGTGCCAGTACCATATTGTCTTGATTACTGTAGCTTTGTAGTATCATCTGAAGTCAGGGAGTCTGATTCCTCCAGCTCTGTGTTTTTCCCTAAGGACTACTTTGGCTATTCGGGGTCTTTTGTGTCTCCATACAAATTTTAAGATTTTTTGTTCTAGCTCTGTAAAAGATGCCACTGATAATTTGATAAGGATTGCATTGAATCTGTAGATTGTTTTGGGTATTATAGACATTTTCACAATATTGATTCTTCCAATCCAAGAACATGGTATATCTCTCCATCTGTCTGTGTCATCTTTGATTTCTTTCATCAGTGTCTTATAGTTTTCTGAGTACAGGTCTTTTACCTTTTTAGGTAGGTTTATTCCTAGGTATTTTATTCTTTTTGTTGCAATGGTGAATGGGATTGTTTCCTTCATTTCTCTTTCTGATCTTTTGTTGTTAGTGTATAAGAATGCAAGAGATTTCTCTGCATTAATTTTTTATCCTGCAACTTTACCAAATTCATTGATTAGCTCTAGTAGTTTTCTGGTGGCATCTTTAGGATTCTCTATGTATAGTGTCATGTCATCTGCTAACAGTGACAATTTTTCTTCTTCTTTTCCAATTTGTATTCCTTTTATTTCTTTTTCTTCTCTGATTGCCATGGCTAGGACTTCCAAAACTATGTTGAATAATAGTGGTGAGAGTGGACATCCTTGTCTTGCTCCTGATCTTAGAGGAAATGATTTCAGTTTTTCACCATTGAGAATGATGTTTGCTGTGGGTTTGTCATATATGGCCTTTATTATGTTGAGGTATGTTCCTTCTATGCCCACTTTCTGGAGAGTTTTTTATCATAAATGGGTGTTGAATTTTGTCAAAAGTTTTTCTTCATCTTTTGAGATGATCATGTGGTTTTTATTCTTCAATTTGTTAATTGTGTATATTGAAGAACGCTTGCATCCCTGGGATAAATCCCACTTGATCATTGACCAGCTAATTAAAGTAAAACATCAAATTTGAAGGACTTAGCTTGGTTATGTTGATTATTAAATGCTGAAATGTCTAATGAAGTAAAGATGAGCAGTCTCTATAAAGGAAAATATTAAATTAAAAAAATAGATTGTTATCCATGCTGAATGCCAACTTGGATGTAGAAGTTGTATAAAAAGCTTTTTTATTTTTCCAATTCTTAGGTCTTTCAGAATTCAGTTTTTCATATATTTAAGTGACAGATTCACTTAAGTATGTTTTTATTATTTTTAACTAGTTAAGAGAAATCAAAGGCTGAATTGGCTTTCTCCTTGGCTTTTGTATTGTACAGTGTGTAACTCTTTTATAACTCTTATCAAATTCTATCTTTGTGCTATTATTAAATGTGTGCATATTTCATCTCTTCAATTAAAAATTTTATTCAAGTTTTTCTACTTCTAAAACAGTAATGAAGCTACTTTGCTCCTTTATTAGATTGTGGGCAAAAATATGTCATACCATCTTGAAATTTTCCATTATGGCTTTTACACAGATTACAAATTACAGTAATTAGAGCAGATTATAAACAAACGTTTTAAATTAAAATATGTGATACTTATTGCTGAGATAAATTAAAGAAAACTTAAATAACTGGAGAGATACATTATGTACATGATTGGAACGCAATACTGTTTAGTTGTCAGTTCTCTCCAATTGATCTATAGATTCAGGGCAGTTCCAAGCAAAATCCAGCAGACTTTTGGGCTGAAAATTTCATGCTGATCTAAAAATTATGCAAAGAAACTAAGATAGCCAAAACAATTTTGAAAAAACACAAAATTTAAGAACTGAGACTCTCTGATTTTAAGACTTTCAATAAAAGTACAATAAACAAGATACATAGACCATTGAAACAGAATAGAATCCAAAAATAGACCCACATGAATATAGTCAATTGATTTTTTTTCTACTTTAAAAAAAAACTTCAAAAAAAATTTATTTATTTAATTTATTTATTTTTGGCTGCATTGTGTCTTCGTTGCTGCGCACAGGCTTTCTCTGGTTGTGGCGAGTGGGGGTTACTCTTCATTGTGGTGCGTGGGCTTCTCATTGCAGTGGCTTCTCTGTTGTGGAGCATGGGCCCTAGGCACATGGGCTTCAGTAGTTGTGGCACGTGGGCTCAGTAGTTGTGGCTTATGAGCTCTAGAGTGCAGGCTCAGTAGTTGTGGCACATGGGCTTAGTTGCTCCATGGCATGTGGGATCTTCCCTGACCAGGGCTTGAACCCGTGTCCCCTGCATTGGCAGGCGGATTCCTAACCACTGTGCCACCAGGGAAGACCCTGTTCGATTGATTTTTAACATAAACTCCAAAAAAATTCTCTGGAGAAAGAGAAAATGGTGCTGGAATAACCGGATATCTATATTTTTAAAAAATTTCAGTCCCTACCTCACACTGCAGTCAAAAAGTCATCGGTGATGGACTATTAACCTAGGTGTAAAAGCTAAAAGTCTAAGGCTTCTAGAAGAAAGCAAAGAAGAATAGCTTCATGTCCTTAGGGTAAGCAAATATTTCTTAGAACCCAGAAAGAACTTACTGTAAAAGAAAATACTGATAAGTTGGACATAGTAAAAATTTAAAACTTCTACTCATCAAAAGACATGGTTAAGAAAATGAATAGACAAGTCACAGAGTGGGAGAAAATGTTTTGTAATAATCACATCTGATGAAGGACTTATATCAGAAAAATAACTTATATTAAAAACATGTAAAACTCATTTATAGAAAGGCAAACAACACAAGTAGAAATGCGCAAAATACTTTAATGGCCACTTCACAAGGAAAGGTATATGAATAGGCAATAAGTGCATGAAAATGTGCTCAACATCATTAGTCATCAGAGAAATGCAAATTAATACCTGATACAAATTATAGCAAATTAATACCTGTATTAATACCTAATACAATGAGATACCTTCACACCTCTAGAATGCCCACAATTAATGACTGACAACACCAAATACTTGCATAGATGCAAAGCAACTGGGACTCTAGTCCAACCACTTTGGAAAAGTGTTTGACAATTTCTTGTACAATTAAAGAGATATCCTCTCTATGACTCAGCAATTCACTTCCATGTGAATTCCTAACCCTAACCCAAGAGAAATAAAACCTTATGTGTATGAGTTATACAAGAATGTTCAAAGCAGCTTTGTTTGTGCTAATCCAAAGCTGGAAACAATCCAAACAACCACTAACAGATGAATAGTTATTAAACTATATTATATTCATAAAATGAAATACTACTCATAATTAAAAGGAACAAAATATACAAAGCAACATGAATGAATCTAAAAAATTTTATGCTGAACAAAAGAAGTCTAGCACATAAGAGTAGGTGTTTATAATTTCATTTATATGAAGTTCTGGAGTAGGCGAATCTAATCTAAGATGAAAAAAATCAAAGCATTGGTTCCCTCTGGGAACATGCCTTGACAAGGAAAAGGCACAAGGGAATGTTCTGAGGTGAGGGACATATTCTATACCTTGATACGGGTATGTGTTACACAGCTGTATGCATGCACCAAAACTCACTGAATTATTACACTTAAGACCGTTTATGTCACTGAATGTAAATTATACCTCAATAAAAAATTAGAATAGCAATGTTGTGCTTCTTTTCTGGGAAACACCACTTTAGTTAATATGAGTTGTAATTTCATTAATAATTCTTTGAGACTACTTCTAAGAAGGGAGATGGCTTAAGTGCTGACATTTGGATATCTATTATGGAAACTGATCAAAATGGTCAATGAAATATAAAATTGAGGAGCAACCTAAGTAGTAAATACTCTCTAAAGATGGCCCCCATGTGATTCTGCCCGTCCCTGTCCGTGTATGCAGGTCCTGCCATCAGGTGGGAGATCTTACATCTCCTCTTGAGTTTGACCTGGGCCTGGAGCTGCTTTGTCCAGGTGAATGCAGAGAAGTGACATTCTGGGGTCTCTGAGCCCAGGCATTAGTGAACCTCTGCTTCTTTTCTCTGAAACCCAGTAGCCATACTGTGAGAAACGTCAGCAGTCAAGTGGGAAGGCCATGTGGCCAAGAATAAAGGCCTCCGCAGGCCCTGCTGAGCTCCCACATGACAGCCTGGAGCTGCCTTAGAAATGAACCCCCAGCCTCAGTCCCACCAGCCTCGCCAGTGCCATGTGGAGCAGAGAGGAGCTGCCCATGGAGCTGGCCCAGATTGCAAAATCACAAGCAAATAAATGATTGTTGTTTTAAATTACTAAATTTTGGGGTTGTGTGTTACATAGCAATTGATAATCAAAACAACTTGCATTAGTACTGGAATATGAAGAAAAATACCTTCTACACGCCACAAATGTCGAGGAATTTCTCTCAGTATATGTGGAATCAGATCAAAGGAAGATGTGTAGTGCCTGCTCATAATTCCTTTCCTGAGGAATGAATTCCTCAGAGCAGAGGAAATTCTGGTAAAATGCTCCATACAATCCCTTTTGGGTTTTAGTTGGGATTGCAGGAACAAACACTCGAGATGAATTTGGGGCAAACTCTCTTCTTTGTCATATTGGGTCTTCCTATTCATATTCCTGTCATAGCAACACTTTATATGTTCAAGTCTTTGTGTGTGTGCATGTGCGTGGGTGTGTGTGTTTGTCAATAAACTTTTTGAAATTTGTTAACTTTTCTGTTTATTCATCCAAACAAAGAGTATCTATATTGGTCCAGTATTGGGATTTGAGATGGCTTGTGTTGGAGATTATCTGAGTCCTTGGGCAATTCTTTTGGTCCCCAAAAATGAAGGGGTAAAATTTTATTTTTTCTGTGGTGATTTGGCAAGATTTCGAGTATAAATAGCCTGTTTGAGATATTGAGGAAGCTATCTGAGAAATTCACTGATGTGCCAACTGGTTGCTTCTGCAAGTCTTATTCCTTGGCGCTGGTCCCACCCTGCCTTCCCGTGCCCACCTGGCAACAGGCCCCAGTGCCCATGGTGGAGTCCACAGCATCAGTCCCCTTCCTTCTCATTGCACAAGGGCAGGCGTGGGGAGCGCTGTTCTCCTGGCGGGGCCTCCTCTGTCAGCCCTGAACTCTGCTACTTCCGCTCATCGCGTGGGGATTTGGGTTCAGTAATGGACACCATTTACTCATTTCCCAAGCAGGTTTCTTCTTTTCCATTTATTAAATTACAGACTGCTCAATTTCCCCCCCAATCTAATCCTGTTTGCACTTTGTCTTTTAGAACTTGCTCTGTCCTATACCTCCTCTTTTTCTGTCCCTGAAACAGAATCATTCCTATTTTTATATTACACTGGTTATTTCAATGGCATTTGAAAGGGTGAAAATCACCGCCCTGAAATGGAAAGTTTCAGAATTATCTTTCTTAAAGGAGCTATCTGATTATAAACAAATCTCTCCATAACATCCAAATGTCTCAGCCTAGCATTCAGGGTCCCCAAAGCTCACCTTCTCACTATGTATCTGAGATTTTGACCATGACCATTTTTAGAACATACCCACAGTTTGCCATCCTTGGGCTAGTTACATTGATTTCCTGACCTGAAGAGTCTATTCGTTTATCATATAGTTATTGAGTGCCTTCCATATACCAAACACTGTAAATAGTAACATTATTTTAAATCAGTCATGCTTAAAACCTTGGAGGAAAATATTGTCTTTGATCAAAACTATATCTTATTTGTCTAGATGTTTAAAAGTATCAAATTTTAAACTGTGACAAAGTAATATTTAGAGTCCATCTATTGACACACGAGCTGAATTAGTGCCATTGGTTCACATGTAAGGAAGCTAAACTGTCTGTCATCCTGAACTAGGTCATGTTGTACTGGGAGGTGAAGGCATAAGTAGTGTCAGCTAATGGTAAGTGAAGTCAGGGCAATAACACGGAAGGAGTCTGTAGGTTTGTAATGAAGAATCATTCCATGCATAATAACTGAAAACAGCATGGCAAGAGGTATGGTGGGTTCTTCTTTGACCAATTATAGATGCCAGGTGCTATAGACTGAACGTTTGTGTCCCCGCACTCTCCCCCAAATTCATCTGTTGAAATCCTAACCTCCAGTGTGATGGCATTAGGAGGTGGGGGCTTTGGTGGGTGATCGGGTCATAAGAGCAGGGCCCTCATTAATGAGATTGGTGCCATTATAGACAACACCCCAGAGAGCTCTCTTGCCCTTTCTGCCACATGAGGACACTATGAGAAGATGACCATCCATGAACCAGGAAGGGGGCCTCACCAGACACCAAATCTGCCAGTGCCTTGATCTTGGACTTCCAGCCTTCAGAGCTGTAGGAAATAAATTTCTGTGGTTTACAAGCCATCCATTCTATGGTGTTTTGTTATAGCAGTCTGAACAGACTATGACAGAAAATTGGTACTGGGAAGTAGGGTGCTACAGTAACAAACACCTAAACATGTGGAAGTGGCTGTGGAACTGGGTGATGGGTAGAGGCTGAAGAGTTTTGAGGTGCCTAATAGAAAAAGTGTACATTGGCATGAACAGATGGTGAAGGGTGATTCTGGGAGAGCTCAGAAAGAAATTCAGAGGGCTGTAGAGAAAACCACAATCTTCTTAGAGGATACCTGAGAATATTGTTGGAAATATGACAGTGAAGGCCATTCTGGGGAGATCTCAGACAGAAATGAGGTTATTTCTTGGAAACTGGAGGAAGGGCGATTCTTGTTATCAAGTGGCAAAGAACTTGGATGAATTGTTCACGTTCTAGTGTTTTGTTCTAGTTTCCGCATTCCCAACTGGTCCTGTGCCTCCAGCCTTCACCTTTCATCCATCCTACACATTGATGCCAGGATGACCTTTCCAAACTGAATTGTAAAACTTTCGGCTTCAGAGCCTTGAGCAACTCTTCACTGCCATTATTGTCAAACCCTTAGTATGACTTTGCCCTGGTCTTGTGCTCTAGTCTCCTCTCTTTCCATATCCCTCAATGTTTTCCTTGTTATCCTGCTATTTTGAATAAGTTCTCAGAATGCATCACGTTATCTGTCTCTGCGACTTTGATCATGCTGTTTCCTCTCCTAGAATTCTCTTCCCCTCCTTCCTTGCCTCACTAACTCTTTTATGTTCTTTAAGAATTCATTTAAATGCCACCACCCTCAGGAAGTCCTCCCTTATCATCCCACACTGAATTAAGTATCTTTGCTTAGTTCTATTTTTTCTAGAATTCTCTTCTAGTGTCATGATTACATTTATATCATACTACTTCTTGATCTGCTATGTAAATATTGTTTTTTTCAGAGCACCTGCAATGTATCAGGCACCATGCTAGACATAACTGGTAAAGTGGTGATTAATAAAAATAGTTCTTGCCCATATGCTCATAGACTAAAGAGAAGACAGACATGGAGAAATTGTAAGTGCTCCAAAAGAGAACTAACAGGAAGACCTAGGGGGTCAGGAATCTTTAGGCTCAGACATTTCTGTATACTCCATTTCCATGAGTTCCATGATGGAAAGCTCTTTATTTCATGAGGCAGCAGATTAAATTTTTATACTTTTATATTTTTCTTTTATTTATCTGGAAAATCTCTCTCCAAAATTTTTACTCATTGTTCCTAGATATGCTCTGGAGGTGCTCAGGATAAGCTCACTCTTTCTTCTATATAGGAGCCCTTCAAATATTTTAAGATAAGTTATATGGCCATGTGTATATCCTGTTTTGGGCAGGAGTGGATGGGGTGGAGTGAGGTGGTTAAATATTCCCATTCCTTCAAAGTAAGAAGAAAAAAGCCTTTGTACAAGAGGTAGTATTTAACTACCAGTTAAAGGTGGTAGATTGAACACAAGCACTCACCTTTGCTACCTCCTCAAACCTCACTCAAATGACCATAAAGAATTTTTAAAAAGGCATAAATATCTCCTATTCAAACAGAATGAGGGAGAAGACAACAACAAAGGACTTTGGAAGCTGGAGAGTAGATGGATGGTAAGTCCTCACTTGTCATAATCAGATTATATCCACGAAAGCAGAACCATGAACAGGCAGTGGAGGAAGCCTAGAAGTGAGCCATCTTGCACACAGACCTCCATCTCAGAGGCTCAGGAATTGGCAGTATTATGAATATTAAGCACACCTTTCTATTCCAATGTTTTGATATCTGGGGCCTTACTGATCATGGGGAGGCTGTACCTCCCAGAACCAGCCAATTCCCGGAGATAATAAAGTCCCCTTTTGGTGTGCCTTTCATGTGCAAACCAACCATTCCAGAGCCCACACCACCACCCACCCTTCTATTATCCCAGGGCCAGGTACCAAGCAACTAGGGACAGCCCCTATGCCACAAAGCCTGCTGAAATTATTCAAACTACCCACTCCTTAGCCTGCTCACCTTGCCTCTCCCATTCCTCCCATGAAAACCACAATAAAGGCTCTGCCTATATTTCCCCATCACTCCCTCTGCCTTCTGACCAACCTGGTACTTCCCTGTGAGGCTCTGTAGGGTGTGGCCTGCTCCTCCTCTCAGGAACTGTGAGTAACAAACTAACTTTCCTATGGCAGTTGCCTCCTGAGATGTTGGCCTCACAATATATATTAATAATAATAAAACCTAAATTTTAAAACGCCAGGAATCTCTGAAAAAGAAGGTAAAACAGGAGGATTTTTGGAGTTTGTATAAGAAGCAGTTAGATACTCCAGTTCTCCTTTGCTGTTCCCCCACCCCTTGCCTGCCACCATGCATAGCTGGTCAACTGCCCCTCCCCCATGACACTGGAAACTTTGTTTACTTTCTTTTTAAAAAAAATTTTATTTATTTATTTTTATTTTTGGCTGCATTGGGTCTTTGTTGCTGCGCGTGGGTTTTTCTCCAGTTGTGGTGAGCAGGAGCTACTCTTCACTGCGGTGCATGGGCTTCTCATTGGTTGGCTTCTCTTGTTGCAGAGTATGGGCTCTAGGCACGCGGGCTTCAGTAGTTGTGGCACTCAGGCTCAGTAGTTGTGGCTCACGGGCTCTAGAGCACAGGCTCAGTAGTTGTGGTGCACGGGTTTAGCTGCTCCGCGGCATGCGGGATCTTCCTGGAGCAGGGCTTGAACCCATGTCCCCTGCATTGGCAGGAAGATTCTTAACCACTGCGCCACAAGGGAAGTCCCCTGTTTACTTTCAGAGCAAAGGTGAACTAAAGTGAGCACAAGGCCTTGCCAGGAGTGAGAATACCACACCAAAAACAAGAGTAACAAGTGCAAGTCTACATATGAAGAGAGAAATCCTAGGTCCACTCAGCTCCAAGATCAGTAGCAAACAGGCTTAGAGCCCCCAAGTAGAACATTCGATACATTTTCTCTGGAACTCTAAGAAACCCCAAAGAAAGCCCTAAATATACTGATAATTGGGGGTCTCTCCCAAGTCTCCTCAGCTGGATCACCCTATAGTGAAGCCCACCAGTTGACAAGTCCTGCCCATGCACACAGAGCTTCAACTTGGGCTTGAATGCTTCACTCTTAGATGGAGGGAATAGACAAGGATTCCAAACATGAGTAAAGTCTCCAACATCAAAGACAGAGACAGAATCCAAGTTTAAGCTAGAATTTAGAGAAAATAGAAACTAAGAGAGAGGAAAAGTTAAAAAAAAGCCAATTCATTAAAATCTACAGAGATATAAGGAAAAAATAATACCTCCATGAAATAAGACTAGATACATTAAAAAAAGGAAAATTATGAGAACAAAAAAGAATTCTTGGAAACTTAAAATATGGTAATGGAAAATAAAAATCCCAATAAAAGGATTGAAAGATAAAGTTGAGGAAAACTCCTAGAAAGTAGAATAAAAATGGAAAGAGATATAAAATGGGAGAGAACAGATAAGGAAATTAGAGGATCAATCCAGGTTCAATCCAACATCCGTAAAACAAGAGTTCCAGAAAGACTGGAGAAAGAGACTAGAGGTGAAGAAATTACCACAGAAATAACCCAAGAAAAGTTTCCATAATGGAAGGATCTGATATTACAGATTTCTCATCAATTGTGCCATGTCCCCAGCACAGTTGATGAGAAAAGCCCATCATCATGAAATTTCAGAACATTTGGGACTGCACCAATTTACATTCCCACGAACAATGTAGGAGGGTTTCCTTTTCTCCACACCCTCTCCAACGTTCGTTATTTGTAGACTTTTTAATGATGACCTGTCTGACTGGTGTGAGGTGGTACCTCATTATAGTTTTGATTTGTATTTCTCTAATAATTAGTGATGTTGAGCATCTTTTCGTGTGCCTATTGGCCATCTGTATGTCTTCTTTGGAGAAATGTCTATTTAGGTCTTCTGCCCACTTTTCTATTGGCTTTTTGTTTTTTTCTTATTGAGTTGTATGAGCTGTTTGTATATTTTGGAAATTAAGCTCTTGTTGGTAGCATCATTTGCAAATATTTTCTCCCAGTCCCTAGGTTATATGTTTGTTTTGTTTATGGTTTCTTTTGCCGTACAAAAGCTTGTACGTTTGATTAGGTCCCATTTGTTTTTAAATCAAAACATTTTTAGGCATACAAGTTCTCAAAAAATTATCTTCTATACACATTTGCTCAGGAAGCTAGTGGAGAAGATACTTTATGAAAATGAAAGAGTAAGCAAAGAAAGGGGAACATGCAGAATCCAGGAAATGGAGATCAGCACAGGTGAGAGGTAAGGAAGAGCCCAGGCCAGCAGCTGTGGGGCAGAGAGAGCAGCCGAACTGGTAGAAGAGGGAGGGGCAAGAAGGGCTGTCTCCAAGGAGATAAAACTGATGGAGTACAAAACAAGTCTGAAAAGCATGTTGAGAGAAGACATATTTCTAGAAAAGGGTTTAGGATAAATTAATATAAGATACGTAGAAAACTAAGCAAATGACAAAACAAATACCAGAAAAACAAAAGCTGTGAAAGAAAGGAAACATAATCATACTACATGTCTCAGCAATGAAAAACATTTCACAGTCATGGCAATGTAAATACTGACTACTGATCTAATCAAAAGATGAGATGATAATACATTATATTATGAGGAAGGAGGAGACATATAAATGAATATGTGTGGGTGTAGGGGGCAGTAAATGTATAAGAGAACCATGTTCTCACCTTCCATAAGAGGAAGTTGATAGATATGTAAAACTGAAAATTTTTTTTAAAAGTAATTGACCAAGTATAGAAATATAGCTATAAGTACTAAAAGAAACAGAGAAAAGGATTGAAAATTAGTCCTTTGGGAACAAGAATTGGGAAGAAAGCACATGAAGCTTTATTTTTTTTTCTATTAGTATTTATTTATTTTTAAAAATCTTTATTGGAGTATAATTGCTTTACAATGGTGTGTTAGTTTCTGCTTTATAACAAAGTTAATCAGTTATACATATACATATGTTCCCATATCTCTTCCCTCTTGCGTCTCCCTCCCTCTCACCCTCCCTATCCCACCCCTCTAGGTGGCCACAAAGCACGAGCTAATCTCCCTGTGCTATGTGGCTGCTTCCCACTAGCTATCTATTTTACGTTTGGTAGTGTATATATGTCCATGCCACTCTCTCACTTTGTCACAGCTTACCCTTCCCCCTCCCCATATCCTCAAGCCCATTCTCTAGTAGGTCTGTGTCCTAATTCCCGTCTTGCCCCTAGGTTCTTCACGACCATTTTTTTTTTTTTAGATTCCATATATATGTGTTAGCATACAGTATTTGTTTTTCTCTTTCTGACTTACTTCACTCTGTATGACAGACTCTAGGTCCATCCACCTCACTACAAATAACTCAATTTCATTTCTTTTTATGGCTGAGTAATATTCCATTGTATATATGTGCCACATCTTCTTTATCCATTCATCTGTTGATGGACACTTAGGTTGCTTCCATGTTCTGGCTATTGTAAATAGAGCTGCAATGAACATTTTGGTACATGACTCTTTTTGAATTTTGATTTTCTCAGGGTGTATGCCCAGTAGTGGGATTGCTGGGTCGTATGGTAGTTCTACTTTTAGTTTTTTAAGGAACCTTCATACTGTTCTCCATAGTGGCTGTATCAATTTATATTCTCACCAACAGTGCAGGAGGGTTCCTTTTTCTCCACACCCTCTCCAACATTGATTGTTTGTAGATTTTTTGATGATGGCCATTCTGACCAGTGTGAGATGATATCTCATTGTAGCTTTGATTTGCATTTCTCTAATGATTAATGAGGTTGAGCATTCTTTCATGTGTTTGTTGGCAATATATATCTTCTTTGGAGAAATGTCTGTTTAGGTCTTCTGCCCATTTTTGGATTGGGTTGTTTGTTTTTTTGATATTGAGCTGCATGAGCTGCTTGTAAATTTTGGAGATTAATCCTTTGTCAGTTGCTTCATTTGAAAATATTTTCTCCCATTCTGAGGGTTGTCTTTTCGTCTTGTTTATGGTTTCCTTTGCTGTGCAAAAGCTTTTAAGTTTCATTAGGTCCCATTTGTTTATTTGTGTTTTTATTTCCATTTCTCTAGGAGGTGCGTCAAAAAGGATCTTGCTGTGATTTATGTCACAGAGTGTTCTGCATATGTTTTCCTCTAAGAGTTTGATAGTGTCTGGCCTTACATTTAGGTCTTTAATCCATTTTGAGTTTATTTTTGTGTATGGTGTTAGGGAGTGTTCTATTTTCATACTTTTACACGTACCTGTCCAGTTTTCCCAGCACCTCTTATTGAAGAGGCTGTCTTTTCTCCACTGTATATTCTTGCCTCCTTTATCAAAGATAAGGTGACCATATGTGCATGGGTTTATCTCTGGGCTTTCTATCCTGTTCCATTGATCTATATTTCTGTGTTTGTGCCAGTACCATACTCTCTTGATTACAGTAGCTTTGTAGTATAGTCTGAAGTCAGTGAGCCTGATTCTTCCAGCTCTGTTTTTCTTTCTCAAGATTGCTTTGGCTATTCGGGGATTTTTGTGTTTCCATACAAATTGTAAAATTTTTTGTTCTAGTTCTGTGAGAAATGCCATTGGTAGTTTGATAGGGATTGCATTGAATCTGTAGATTGCTTTGGGTAGTAGAATCATTTTCACAATGTTGATTCTTCCAATCCAAGAACATGGCATATCTCTCCATCTATTTGTATCATCTTCAATTTCTTTCATCAGTGTCTTATAATTTTCTGCATACAGGTCTTTTGTCTCCTTAGGTAGGTTTATTCCTAGATATTTTATTCTTTTTGTTGCAGTGGTAAATGGGAGGGTTTTCCTAATTTCACTTTCAGATTTTTCATCATTAGTGTATAGGAATGCTAGAGATTTCTGTGCATTAATTTTGTATCCTGCTACTTTACCAAATTCATTGATTAACTCTAGTAGTTTTCTGGTAGCATCTTTAGGATTCTCTATGTATAGTATCATGTCATCTGCAAACAGTGACAGCTTTACTTCTTCTTTTCTGATTTAGATTCCCTTATTTCTTTGTCTTCTCTGATTGCTGTGGCTAACACTTCCAAAACTATGTTGAATAATAGTGGTGAGAGTGGGCAACCTTGTCTTGTTCCTGATCTTATTGGAAAGGGTTTCAGTTTTTCACCATTGAGGACGATGTTGCTGTGGGTTTGTCATATATGGCCTTTATTATGTTGAGGAAAGTTCCCTCTATGCCTACTTTCTGCAGGGCTTTTATCATAAATGGGTGTTGAATTTTGTCAAAAGCTTTTTCTGCATCTCCTGAGATGATCATATGGTTTTTCTCCTTCAATTTGTTAATATGGTGTATCACATTGATTGATTTGCGTATATTGAAGAATCCTTGCATTCCTAGGATAAACCCCACTTGATCATGGTGTATGATCCTTTTAATGTGCTGTTGGATTCTGTTTGCAAGTATTTTGTTGAGGATTTTTGCATCTATGTTCATCAGTGATATTGGCCTGTAGTTTTCTTTCTTTGTGACATCTTTGTCTGGTTTTGGTATCAGGGTGATCGTGGCCTCATAGAATGAGTTTGGGAGTGTTCCTCTTTCTGCTATATTTTGGAAGAGTTTGAGAAGGATAGGTGTTAGCTCTTCTCTAAATGTTTGATAGAATTCACCTGCGAAGCCATCTGGTCCTGGGCTTTTGTTTGTTGGAAGATTTTAAATCACAGTTTCAATTTCAGTGTTTGTGATTGGTCTGTTCACATTTTCTATTTCTTCCTGGTTCAGTCTCGGAACGTTGTGCATTTCTAAGAATCTGTCCATTTCTTCCAGGTTGTCCATTTTATTGGCATACAGTTGCTTGTAGTAATCTCTCATGAGCCTTTGTATTTCTGCAGTGTCAGTTGTTACTTCTTTATCATTTGTAATTCTATTGATTTGAGTCTTCCTTTTTTTCTTGAAGAGTCTGGCTAATGGTTTATCAATTTTGTTTATCTTCTCAAAGAACCAGCTTTTAGTTTGATTGATCTTTGGTATCATTTCCTTTATTTCTTTTTCATTTATTTCTAATCTGATCTTTATGATTTCTTTCCTTCTGCTAACTTTGGGGATTTTTGTTCTTCTTTCTCTAATTTCTTTAGGTGTAAGGTTAGGTTGTTTATTTGAGATGTTTCTTGTTTCTTAAGGTAGGGTTGTATTGTTATAAACTTCTCTCTTAGTACTGCTATTGCTGCATCCCATAGGTTTTGGGTCATCGTGTTTTCATTGTCAGTTGTTTCTAGGCATTTTTTGATTTCCTCAGTGATCTCTTGGTTATTAAATAGTGTATTGTTTAGCCTCCATGTGTTTGTATTTTTTACAGATTTTTTTCCTGTAATTGATATCTAGTCTCATAGTGTTGTGGTCAGAAAAGATACTTGATACGATTTCAATTTTCTTAAATTTACCAAGGCTTGATTTGTGACCCAAGATATGATCTGTCCTGGTGAATGTTCCATGAGCACTTGAGAAGAATGTGTATTTTGTTGTTTTTGGATGGAATGTCCTATAAATATCCATTAAGTCCATCTTGTTTAATGTATCATTTAAAGCTTGTGTTTCCTTATTTATTTTCATTTTGGATGATCTGTTCATTGGTGAAAGTGGGGTGTTAAAGTCCCCTACTATGATTGTGTTACTGTCATTTTCCCCTTTTATGGCTGTTAGTATTTGCCTTAGGTATTGAGGTGCTCCGATGTTGGGTGCATAAATATTTACAATTGTTATATCTTCTTCTTGGACCGATCCCTTGATCATTATGTAGTGTCCTTCTTTGTCTCTTGTAATAGTCTTTATTTTAAAGTCTACTTTGTCTGATATGAGAATTGCTACTCCAGCTTTCTTTTGATTTCCATTTGCATGGAATATCTTTTTCCATCCCCTCACTTTCAGTCTGTATGTGTCCCTAGGTCTGAAGTGGGTTTCTTGTAGACAGCATATATACGGGTCTTGTTTTTGTATCCATTCAGCCAGCCTATGTCTTTTGGTTGGAGCATTTAATCTATTTACATTTTAGGTAGTTATCAATATGTATGTTCCTATTACCATTTTCTTAATTGTTTTGGGTTTGTTATTGTAGGTCTTTTCCTTCTCTTGTGTTTCCTGCCTAGAGAAGTTCCTTTAGCATTTGTTTTAGAGCTGGTTTGGTGGTGCTGAATTCTCTTAGCTTTTGCTTGTCTGTAAAGGTTTTAATTTCTCCATCAAATCTGAATGAGATCCTTGCCGGGTAGAGTAATCTTGGTTGTAGGTTTTTCTCCTTCATCACTTTAAATATGTCCTGCCACTCCCTTCTGGCTTGCAGAGTTTCTGCTGAAAGATCAGCTGTTAACCTTATGGGGATTCCCTTTTATGTTATTTGTTGTTTTACCCTTGCTGCTTTTAATATATTTTCCTTATATTTAATTTTTGACAGTTTGATTAATATGTGTCTTGGCGTGTTTCTCCTTGGGTTTATCCTGTATGGGACTCTCTGTGCTTCCAGGACTTGATTAACTATTTCCTTTCCCATATTAGGGAAGTTTTCAACTATAATCTCTTCAAATACTTTCTCAGTCCCTTTCTTTTTCTCTTCTTCTTCTGGGACCCCTATAATTCGAATGTTAGTGCATTTAATGTTGTCCCAGAGGTCTCTGAGACTGTCCTCAATTCTTTTCATTCTTTTTTCTTTATTCTGCTCTGCAGTAGTTATTTCCACTATTTTATCTTCCAGGTCACTTATCCGTTCTTCTGCCTCACTTATTCTGCTATTGGTCCCTTTTAGAGAATTTTTAATTTCATTTATTGTGTTGTTCATCACTATTTGTTTGCTCTTTAGTTCTTCGAGGTCCTTGTTAAACGTTTCTTGTATTTTCTCTATTCTATTTCCAGGATTTTGGATCATCTTTACTATCATTATTCTGAATTCTTTTTCAGGTAGACTGACTATTTTCTCTTCATTTGTTAGGTGTGGTGGGTTTTTGCCTTGCTCCTTCATCTGCTGTGTGTTTTTCAGTCTTCTCATGTTGCTTAACTTACTGTGTTTGGGGTCTCCTTTTCGCAGGTTGCAGGTTCGTAGTTCCCGTTGTTTCTGGTGTCTGTCCCCAGTGGCTAAGGTTGGTTCATTGGGTTGTGTAGGCTTCCTGGTGGAGGGGGCTAGTGCCTGTGTTCTGGTGGATGAGGCTGGATCTTGTTTTCTGGTGGGCAGGTCCACGTCTGGTTGTGTTTTGGGGTGTCTGTGGCCTTATTCTGATTATAGGCAGCCTCTTCGCTAATGGATGGGTTTGTGTTCCTGTCTTGCTAGTTGTTTGGTATAGGGTGTCCAGCACTGTACCTTGCTGGTCATTGAGTGAAGCTGGGTCTTGGCGTTGAGATGGAGATCTCTGGGAGATTTTTGCCATTTGATGTTACATGGAGCTGGGAGGTCTCTTGTAGACCAGTGTCCTGAACTTGGCTCTCCCACCTCAGAAGTACAGCCCTGATGCCTGGCTGGAGCACCAAGAGCCTTTCATACACATGGCTCAGAATAAAAGGGAGAAAGAAAGAAAGAAAGAAAGAAAGAAAGAAGGAAAGAAAGAGAGAGAGAGAGAAAAGGAAGGAAGGAAGGAAGGAAAGAAAGAAAGAAAGAAAGAAGATAAAATAAAATAAAGTAAAATAAAATAAAGTTATTAAAATAAAAAATAATTATTAAGAAAAAAAATTTTTTAAGAACAAAACAAAACAAAACAAAAAAAAAACGGACAGAGAGAACCCTAGGACAAATGGTAAAAGCAAAGCTACACAGACAAAATCACACACAGAAGCATACACATACATACTCACACAAAAGGAAAAAGGGAAAAAGAAATATATAACTTTGCTCCTAAAGTCCACCTCCTCAATTTGGGATGATTCATTGTCTATTCAGGTATTCCACAGGTGCAGAGTACATCAAGTTGATTGTGGAGATTTAATCCTCTGCTCCTGAGGCTGTTGGGAGAAATTTCCCTTTCTCTTCTTTCTTCGCACAGCTCCCAGGGTTCAGTTTTGGATTTGGACCCGCCTCTGCCTGTAGGTCACCTGAGGGCATCTGTTCTTCGCTCAGACAGGACGGGGTTAAAGGAGCAGCTGATTCTGGGGCTCTGGCTCACTCAGGCTGGGGGGAGGGAGGGGTACGGATGTGGGGCCAGCCTGCAGCAGCAGAGCCCAGCATGACATTGCAATAGCCTGAGGTGCGCCATGTGTTCTCCTGGGGAAGTTGTCCCTGGATCACGGGACCCTGGCAGTGGCGGGCTGCACAGGCTCCGTGGAGGGGAGGTGTGGATATTGACCTGTGCTTGCACACAGGCTTCTTAGTGGCTGCAGCAGCAGCCTTTGCGTCCCATGCCCGTCTCTGGTGTCCGCGCTGATCTGATAGCCATGGCTTGCGCCCGTCTCAGAGCTCCTTTAAGTGGCGCTGTTAATCTCCTCTCCTTGCGCACCAGGAAACCAAGAGGCAAGAAAAAGTCTCTTGCCTCTTCAGCAGCTCCAGACCTTTTCCCGGACTCCCTCCCGGCTAGCTGTGGCGCACTAGCCCCCTTCAGGCTGTGTTCACGCAGCCAACCCCAGTCCTCTCCCTGGGATCTGACTGAAGCCTGAGCCTCCGCTCCCAGCCCCCGCCCGTCCCGGCGGGTGAGCAGACAAGCCTCTCGGGCTGGTGAGTGCTGGTCGGCACTGATCCTCTGTGCGCGAATTTCTCCGCTTTGCCCTCCGCACCCCTGTTGCTGCACTCTCCTCTGCGGCTCTGAAGCTCCCCACCTCCGCCACCCGCAGTCTCCGCCCACGAAGGGGCTTCCTAGTGTGTGGAAACCTTTCCTCCTTCACAGCTCCCTCCCACTGGTGCAGGCCCTGTCCCTATTCTTTTGTCTCTGTTTTTTCTTTTGCCCTACCCAGGTACGTGGGGAGTTTCTTGCCTTTTGGGAGGTCTGAGGTCTTCTGCCAGCGTTCAGTAGGTGTTCTGTAGTAGCTGTTCCACATGTAGACGTATTTCTGATGTATTTGTGGAGAGGAAGGTGATCTCTGCGTCTTACTCTTCCGCCATCTTGAAGCTCCTCCCCTCTATTTGTATACCACATGAAGCTTTTGCATTACTATTTTTCACAGTAAACTTTGTGGAACTATTTAATTTTTAGAACTATGACTATGTAAGCTCATAAAGATAAAATTACATTAAAAGTTCTTTGTAAACTGTAAAGCAACAGATATAGGCTATCATTATTATTAATCATAATATTAACAATAAACTGTTTCTTCAGTTGGTTTGAGACAATAATTATGCTGATTAAATGAGATCATATACATTAACATCTAGAACACTGCTTGGCACATAATACAGATCAGTAAATAAAGATTTCTTTCTTCTATACCTCTAAATGAAAGTACCTAAAAACTTTCCTCATATCAAAATATATTAAAAGCCTCTATTAAAGCTGTAGTAATTTCCTGCCTGTAAAATATAGTTGTGTTAACAAATACAAAATTTTAAAAAGAAAAGAGAAAAAATTGAGATGTTTTAATTTTTTTGATCTACCAACAAATATTCCTTGAGAGAATTATCATAATATAAATAGTTATTTTTAAAAGCAATAATTTAATACTGAAAAATTATAGTTCTGTAGATACAAAATGGAAATCAAATAACTTACAATTGACTTAAATTGTTTCATGTTTTCCCAAACCAATATGATGGTTACCAAATCAAAAGGAAAAACATCAAATCAAAAGGAAAAACATGCCAGTTAATCATAGCATAAGTTTTTTCCTAATATGGTATAAACAATTTTAAAGTTCTTATTGTATGACATCTTAGGGTGTGTATTTTCCAACTCTCAGAGGAAGATTAATAACATATCATGTGCCTGTTTTTGTTTTTAACCAAGTTGCTACCCAGACTTTGTTTAGAGCCCTGAAAAGTCCAGGCTCCTTACATTGCAATTAAGCAATGATGTGATCTGACCTGGATTTGCATAGGAAGTAATCACAAGCCATCTCATAGATAGAGTTTTGTGTTTCAGGAATGAATTCTCATAGAAAAGAAGACCTTTCTAGAAATTCTGTTTTAAATGGTTTTGGGGAATTTCATAGACATCCTCAAACAATATGGTATTACTTGTTCCCCAATTTGGTATCAACTATCAATACCACTTATCAAGGCTAGGCACCTGTAATATATATACAAGAGAGTCTTAGATGGTTCCTAATGTCAGCCCACTCTCATCTGCTTTCTACAATTCATCATTTCACATTTTCGCACTTTCCGAATATTACACAGCCTCTTAAAATAGATAGTGAAAAATGCAAATAATGATGGCAGATTGAGGCCTTGATTCAGTTTTTAGGCTCATAATCTATTTCTTTCTATATCATTTGAATCTAGCTAATATCATGTGGAAACACAGATACCTCGATTGCCTAAAAAGGCTTTCCCAGCCTCCCCAATCCTCCCAGTTATATTCTTTTCTTCCACGTGTTTATTAAGGTTGAATGTTACACATATTTATGTGATTCTTTTATTTCATTATTCTCACCCATTAGACTATAAGTTCCCTAAAGAGAAGCACCTCATCTTTTTTTTTTTTTGGTTCAGAATTGTAACCCAGTGTTTGGCAATGTGCCTGGCACATGGTAGATTTTCCACAAATGTTTATTGAATGAATCAATAGGGTACACTGTAATTGGAAAAGTCACTTCACTCCAACAGAAATCACTGTCATGGAAACAAACAAACAAACAAACCGATTCCACCACTAAAATTCTCCCACGATGACTTTGGACTTTGTTGCCAAGAGGCATGTTTGCCCCCGAGCATAGTGGGGTCAACCTGTGGCTGGTACACTTTGGTGGAATAATTGCATAGGGGCTGATGAATAGGACTAAGAAGGTTGCTCCGGGACCATTGCCAAGCACCCCACACCCTGAAGACAGCTTCCACACCCGGACTGTGATATACGCACCCCCAGGGCTTACTAGGCATTGGCTCAAAGACAACACATAACCCCGCTTCCTTCCAGCCCATCTGAGCAGAAGGTGGGGAGGAGGGAGAGGGGCCGTGGGGTCAGGGGTGGCACCCTGGTGAGAGGACACCCTTTCTGTGACGGGAGAGATGCTGCTCAGCCTCCCTCCCAAACAAGGCAGTTGGAGGGCTAACAAAATGGTTCAGAAAGATCGAGGGCGCCTGCAAAGAAGGGAGAGTACTGTTGATGTGCCCTGCGCCCAGCTGAATGAGGAAAGGGAAGCGGGGGTGAGTTTGCGGGAGGAGAGATGGAAGGGCGGAGGTGCAGCCTGCATGCCTATCATCTGGTGTTGCAAGGATTCATGGTTTTACAACAGGTGAAGTGAACAATGCTGAAGGGGGCTGGGCTGGAGCCACCTTGCTGGTACCGTGCCCCCTGCCCCACCCACCACCCCCACACCAGATGACAGCTGGTTGGTAAGGGGGCTGTAGCAGCCAGTTAATATCAGGAGAGGTGTGCGGGGGTGCAGGCAGGGATGATAAACCGGAGCCGGGCCTCACACCTCACACATCTTTTGGGAATCCTGTAGCCAGAGGTCTCCTGAAGCGCTACAAATCATTCACACTGAGGACACAATGAGTCAGCGCTAGTTTGAGAAAAAAGTTAGTAAAAATCCAGGCTCCCAATATCATATTCAGTTCAGATCTTGTAAATCCTGAGAAGTAAGGTTGTACAAACAGAAAAGCAATTGTGGAATAAGCTTCTTGTAAATACGACCTGTCCGAGACCCTCCGACCTACTCCTTAGCAGCTCTGTTGAGGAATTTACTGGAAGGCAAATTGAATTCACCATGATGACCAGCCACAATTCCGTCCTCACCCATTCTGGTGCAGCAGCTGTACAGGTGTGCCTTGCTCTTGGCTATAGTAGTAATCATGAATAACTGCTGGTAAGTAAAATTTATTAAATCATATCATAATTTCAGTATAACAAAGGAGTTTTTTCTTTACTAGAAACCTGTAATGAATTCATTGTTTAAAGTTTATCATAATCACACTAATTTACAACCAGAGCCTGGATTTTCTTATATTTTAGGATTAGTGTGATAACCAGCATGAGATTCCTACTATATTACTTTACAACTGATCACTGGACTTGTTTCTTGCAACTGTTTTAAATTTCTTAGCAATATTAGTGGAAAAGAGGTTGTTAACTTGAGGATAAATTGCCTTGTATAAGTCAGGATTCTTAGCTGCAAGCAACAGATACTTTAAGATCTGATTTAAGAAAAACGATTCATTCAATGAACATTAAGTAGTTCTTAGAATCTCTGAGAGGTTGTGGAAGCAAGGTTTGGAGTCTACAAAGCCAGAAAACAAACCCTGTAGATCATGTAAGAAATGGGCATCATGAAGGTATACTCTCCCTTCTGGGCAGACAGTGCAACTTCCACTGCTGATCTTATCAGGTCGCAGAACTAGACGCAGTTTCCAGCACTGTTGCTGTTGCTCACATTAGTGTCCTGACCAACTGTAGCCACTGCTGTCGCCATATCTGTCACTGGAATGGACCCGATGTGGACACTGCCTCTAGTTGTCCTTAGCTGTGGATTCAAAGTCTGGGGGAAGTAGATCTGGTTGGCAGAGCCTAGCTCACGTACTTGTGCTCTAGCAGCAAGAGAGGCTGGGAAAGTGGAACGCAGCACTTTTAGCTTCTATAGTGGGAGTGGCTCTACCCTGTAAGGGGGGGCGGGGCTCCCAACACACAGAAGGAGAACCGGCAAAATATGTATGGTGCACGTGTTGGGCTTGGGATGTGTATTGGAAATTCAGGTGGAGCTATTGAATAGACAGTTGTGTCCAGAGTTCAGGGGAGAGATAGGGGGTGAGAAATATGAGAGTCATCATGGTGTAGATGCTATTTAAAGTCATGGGATGGGGCAAGATGACCTAAGGAGTGTGTCTGGATAGAGAAGACGGTGGAAATGGGGTTCAGTTCTTGGGGATGAGAGAAAGAACCCGCAAAGGAGCCTATCATCCTGGACTCACATCTCAAGAGCCCTGGAAGCCACTTCAATGTTTCATGAGGAGGAAATGATCGACCATCAAATGTTGGTGAAAAGAGAACTTGCAACAGGGTTACTCCCTAGACTAGGGTCTCAGAAGAACAGAGCCACGCAGCGAGCAGCAGAAGCTAGTGCATCAGTGCCCTGCCTCGTCCCTACCCCTGCAGACTCTGACAGCCCACATGGCCACATCTGCAGGGTGTCTGGGAAACACTCCTATCGATTGGAGCAATTTTTCACAACCTGGGGAATGATGCTGCTTTGTGTGACATTTCCCCCTTTATCTGGCAACACAAATTCGATTGGCCAATGACACAGAACATTCAATTAAGAGTGTGCTTTTCTAGCTAAGAGGGCGGTACTGAGGGATGATCTTTGAAGAGCATGGCAGGAGTCTGAGGAAAAATGACACTATTTAAATGGATTTTTTTTCTTGTTTAGTTAGAAATAGTGATGAAGTTTTTTGTCTTGTTGTATTTTATACACCAGAACCACTGATAAATTTGTCTAAGGGGACACATTTATAATAAGAAGAGAATAAGTGAAGACAGAAATAACTCACCCAATTAATATTAATAATTAAGAATTGATATAATTAACAAACCATCAAAATCTGTATTTTTAGCTTTCTTGTCACTAACAAGATGGCCCCCTAACTGGGTAAACATTTAGCTGATCAGGAGGGTTTCTCAAAGTCTTGGTGTTGGTTAATACTTCCAAAATTATATATATCAAGAGAGTAGCCAAGATGTCTCGAGCTCACCTCCTCCCCCGGGCACAACCAAATCACAACTACTTACACAAAAATAGCAACTATTGATGAGAAAGACCTGAAGACTAGCAGAAAAGATCTACAACAAAAGACATAAAGAAGGAACCACAACAAGATGGGTAGGAGTGCAGATACACAGTATAGTCAAGACTCACAGCCCCAGGATAATCATGATTGCAGAGGTTCTCCCCAGGGAGTGAGGGGTCCCAGTCCCACATCGAGTTCCCCAGCCTGGGGTCCTTCACTGGGAAGACAAGCCCCAAGAATGTCTGGCTTTGAAGGTCAGTGGGACATGCACACAGGAGAGCCAGAGGGCTGTGCATGCAGAATCTCACACACTCCAGGATCCGGGGCAGAAGCAGTAATTTGAAAGGAGCCTGCATCAGACCCACCTGCTGATCTTGGAGAGCCTCCCAGAGAGGCAGGAGGGAACTGCAGCTCACCCGGGCACACAGACCCTGGCGGCAGCCATTTTTGGGAGCCCTGGTCAGAGGTCCTGGGCCCCATGTAGATTCAGCAGGAATCCAGGCCATGACTGATGAACACTGTCTGCCAGGGCTGCCAGGAGCATGTTATTAACCTTATCAGTGGCTTCATTTACCTCGGAGTATAACGAATGGGATGAATTAGATTATTTACATAGTATCTTTCAACTCTAATGTCTTATTAGGTAAAGAAAAATTATAGTGGACATTTTCAGGAATGTTTTAAAATATAGGTTTATTATTACTCAGATATGGCAAGGCCATTAGATCAGGAGGTGACTGCCAGTGAAGAGATAGTTTGTTATACTCACAGATCCCAAGAGGAAGGGGCACGCCCCACCACAGAGGCCACATGGTAAAGTATCAGGGTCCATTAGGAGGCAGAGGGAGTAGGGGAAAACCATGGGTAGCTGTCTCTGGGGTGATTGGGGCAGGTGGACAGTGGCCCTGAGTGTGGATGGGCAAGTTGATTACCATCTCTAGGAACAGGCCAGTGCAGGGGGGCAGCCCCTCCAGTGTCGGCACCATCCCAGATTTCAAAGCAATAAAATACAGAAAATAAAAAGACTTGGTTGATGCAAGGAATTTTTTGGGAAATTAATTCTCTTTTGCATTTTATTTGGGTAAATACAGTGTCTCTTACTGCTATGAATCTCCTTTTGATTTTTAGGGAGAAAATGTGAGCAACAAGCAACAAACTGTTCTTTTCCAAATGGAAGTGTGCTCAGGCATCTGAAAGAGATCTCCCCTGAGACTCCCATATTGTTTTGGCTGTAATAACAGCATTTGGGGGCTGGCTGTCTACTGTTAACAACAAGTTATTGAATATTTTTAAGATATTACTTACAGTTCATTGTTGAGACTGCCAAATCTGACCAGTTTATAGCTGCCCATCTGGTGATTAGATACCACTATGATCTTCCCTAAAGGGAAAGACAGATAATATCATAGATTATTGCGTCTTATTGCTAGCTTTGTGTGACTTTAAAAAAAAAAGGTTCTTTGGCAAAGAAAATCCATCCTTGTTTAACATGGCATCTCCCTCCTTGTTTTTTGAACAACCACATGGAGTAATACCTTGTCCTAGTTCTGATTTTGTCTTTAAAATCTCTCAAGACTCATATTCATGGTAGAGAGCATCTGATGGACCTAGTTTGGCTTACCTTGTCCCATCACTGTGATCAGGAGATGAGGAGGAAGTTAGTTCCTCTACATACATCAAAGTTTCATGTCACATACAGATCAATACCATTAAAATGAAAATGGAAATATTAAAATCAGAAAGAGAGCAGTAAATGTAAGAAACTAATACGGTTACTGGGAAGGAGCTTTAAATTAAGCACTGGGATTTCTAGGATCCGACATAAGAAAGGATGTGTGGTAGATAATTAGCTTCAACTTTGTAGTAGCAAGGAAAGAATTGACACCGAATAATTGTCCCTTAGGGCATCCTATCACCTGGGCTGCTTCCTGGTACCTGAAAGTGAGGAAAGCTTAAGCAGAAGCTCCTGTGGGTCCTCATATCCACCTCAAGCCACATCCTAAAGCCTGACCTCTACATCCTTTTAAATATTTTTAAAACTTACTTTATATTCCACACACCTTTGACATGGTGACATTGAGTAAATACTTTGTTGAATTAAATAATTAAATGTGACAACAACTGCTAAAACCTAAGCATAATTGTCAATGAATTATTCTTCCATATTTTGAATATTAATTTTTGTTCCCTTTTTAACCATACATATGAATAAGGTCACCAGGAACGAATCATGAATAAGCAGAGCAGGTGTTTAGTTATTTTATTATGTAACTTTACAGACACTGTGAAAGCTTTCCTGTTCCACATCTTTTCAAAGGAATAAAAAATTACTCCCACAGTTATGGGATGATGTAGAAAATTAAACTGTTAGACATCCAGTTCTTTGGTTTAATCCTACCTCCAGGCTGGCTACACAATCAGCAGGGCCGAGTGCAAAATAAGACTGTGGAGCCCCTTGTTCAAAAAGCAGGGGAAAAGTGCCACTAAAGGAACTAAAATATAATGCTTTTTCCTTTAAAAATGCTTTTTATTACTAAAGATGAGCAGGGAAATAGTGATACCTGAGTAACAACATAACTTACAAACTGAAAAATAATGTTTTTGATGTCATAATTTTTTATTTTTTTAATTTAAAAAAATTTTTAATTTATTTTTATTTTTATTTATTTATTTATTTATTTATTTTAACACACTATTTTATTTATTTTATTTATTTATGGCTGTGTTGGGTCTTTGTTTCTGTGCGAGGACTTTCTCTAGTTGTGGCAAGTGGGGGCCACTCTTCATCACGGTGCGCGGGGCCTCTCATTATCGCGGCCTCTCTTGTTGCGGAGCACAGGCTCCAGACGCGCAGGCTCAGTAATTGTGGCTCACGGGCCTAGTTGCTCCGCGGCATGTGGGACCCTCCCAGACCAGGGCTCGAACCCGTGTCCCCTGCATTGGCAGGCAGATTCTCAACCACTGCGCCACCAGGGAAGCCCCCATAATTTTTTAATACAATAAATAATAAGACTTGATCAAATAATATCTTGAATGATCATAAGACTTCTGGCTTGGATTTCTGCAAGTTAATTTATTAGGTCATCAAAATTTACACTTTTAGCAACTTCATTTTCAACTGGTATAACTGAAAGTAATATCAGTCACACTCAGGAAATGCAAGATCACACATGATTATTTTATGATTAAAAATTTTGAGATCTGCTGATGCAACAGCTACTGGAGCTCTTAAGAGTATTTTATAAGCTGTGACAATGTTGGGATACATTTCTGATGAATTATTTTGAAATACAAATTTCAACACATAGATCTCATCCTTCTCATGGAAAAATTTTTCTAGAAAGAAGAATGTATTTGTATTCATACAAGTACATTTTGTGTAAGCCTGAGTGGGAATTTAATTTTCAATGAGAATTTATGCAATGGCATCAAAAAAATTTTTTTTATTGAAATATAGTTGTTTTAAAATGTTGTGTTAGGGACTTCCCTGGTGGTGCAGTGGTTAAGAATCTGCCTGCCAATGTAGGGGACACGGGTTTGATCCCCGGTCCGGGAAGATCCCACATGCTGTGCAGCAATTAAGCCCGTGCACCACAGCCACTGAGCCTGCACTCTAGAGCCTGTGAACCACAACTACTGAGCCTGCGTGCCACAACTACTGAAGCCCACGCTCCTAGAGCCCATGCTCTGTAACAAGAGAAGCCACTGCAATGAGAAGACTGCGTACCGCAACGAAGAGTAGCCCCCCGCTCGCGGCAACTAGAGAAAGCCCATGTGCAGCAACAAAGACCCAACGCAGCCAAAAATAATAAATAAATAAAATAAAATAAAATTTATTAAAAAAATAATAAAAAAATAAAATGTGCTAGTTTCTGCTGTACAGCAAGTGATTCAGTTATACATATATATTCTTTTTCATATTCTCCTCTATTATGGTTTATCACAGGACATTGAATATAGTTCCCTGTGCTATACAGTAAGACCTTGTTGTTTATCCATTCTCTATATAATAGTTTGTATCTACTAACCCCAAACTCCCAGTCCTTCCCTCTTCCACACCCCTCCCCCTTGGCAACCACCAGTCTGTTCTCTATGTCTGACTCTATTTCTGTTTTGTAGATAAGTTCATTTGTGTCATATTTTAGATTCCATACCTCACACCTCATTTACAAAGCACGAGTTCAAAAATAAATTATTAATAGTTTCAAGACAGTGTGAGTCCTTCTGAGAGCATAGGCCAGGTCCCACAACCATGAAGCCCAGCCGGCCGACCTCCTGTTATGCTCTATAGATTATTCTAGCTGTCCTCTCTGGAAGTGTGCCCGATAACTCATGGGGCTGACTTTGCCTGGGGTGTGGTAACCAATTAACTAAGTAATCTCAAGAAGCTGCAATAAAGCTCCATTTCCCACCCTCTTAGTCCTGCTCTCCCTGGTTTCAGTTTTGCAGGTTTTTACCTAGATTTTCCTTCTCTAGCTCTGAGAGATTGGCCAGTCTAGGTTCCTGGTTTAGCACAACTGCTGGGATCTCAGAGCTCCGAGGGATCAAACAATAACTCAACAAGAATATAACGATCAGGTCCCGTGCCCCTGCATGTGTATGGAGGGGGTGGGGGTGGGGGAAAGAGGAGACACCTGTAGTGCTTGGTGATAAACAGTAGGACATGAATATTCCTGTTTACAGAATGTGATGGAACAGAGCACTGAATTTTTAATCCATAATTACAATTTTCAAATTATTGAGAAAGACTAGGTGATTATTTACAGTGTCAAGGTAGTCACAGAAAACATACAAATCTAGTTCTGGTTTTGTATCAAAGGAGTCCTATTACATCAGCAGTTGCTCACTTACTGTATCACATCTATGGCTATTTATCCTTATATGATATAACTGAACTCTAAAATTTAAAAATTTCTCATAAATTTTTATTTTCTCCTTTTCTTTTATTCTAAGATTTTTTTCCAGTAACTCATTTAAATGTTAAATTGTGTTGCAGAAACCTGCGTTGTTTGTTTGATAGGCCACTTATGCATGAAAAGGTATGACAAGTGTTAAAAAATGATCAAAGTAGACAATTTAGGTGATACAAACTTTAATGCTTCATGAAGAGAACAGTCTCCATTCAAAGAACTGCAAAATGGGTGGGTGGGGGTGAAGGCTAGAAGCTTTTATGGGATAAAGAATAGAGAACAAGGAAGAGATGACTAGAAAATATCTGGTTGTCTGGGGTGGGAAGGCCCAGGTTGGCTTGGCCTTTGGGTATTGGCTGACCGGATGCACTGTGTTTCTGGTCACGTGGTGCATTTGCAGGAATGCGGGAAAATTATTGAAGTTTCAATTTGTTGACCTTGCCTTTGGCAGGAGCGGCTCTGTCTTGGGCCTAGAAATGTATTTCAACCCAAGTTTTCTTGGTCTGTATTTCAAAGGCATCAATTCTTTTTATTTCTGTATAACTTCTTCCCTCTTCAAGTGACAAACAGTAGGAAATTATATGATTTTCTTTCTCCCAGAGGCCGATAGAAAGTGACTGTGAAACTAGAGATAATGCCATTCTACCTTCATTAGTGCCTGGGTGGCCTAGGATGTTCATGAGATACAGCTGAAGAGATGCTTCACCCGTGAAGAAAAAGCAACCACTCATTCCTCTTCTGACCCAACTGCTACCAACAACTTGCCCCCTCCAGTCTCTGCCCACCTATGTGATACTTGTTTGGCAAAAGTGCAGGAGCAAGAGCTGAAGGTGGGGCAGTGCTACACCAGCTCAGAAACCAGGAGCGCAATTAACCCTGATGCAGTGGTGCTCATTTACTCAGCCTGTTCCATAGATCATGCCAGTGCCCAGGAGGATGGGGAATAGAGGGAGAGAGAGGCAGCCCCTGCCCAACCACCAGGCTGGAGCAGGGAGGGTCACTCACCACTGCAGGGAGTGCTAGTGTCACCAAACCAAACTCGGGTCTGCTCATCTGCATGCAGTAAAGCCAATCCACTGAAACCAGGTTGTGGTGAAGGAAAGTGTGGTGTTTATTGCAGGAGTCAAGCAAGGAGTCCGGGCAGCTAGTGCTCAAATGCCCGAACTCCCTGAAGGCTTTCAGGGAAAGGTTTTTAAAGATGGGGTGAGGAGGGGGCTTGTGGGGTGTGTGATCAGCTCCTGGACATTCTTCTGACTGGTTGGTGGTGAGATAATCGGGAGTCAACATCATCAACCTTCTGGTTCCAACTGGTCTGGGGTCTATGTGCTTGTGGTCAGCATGCAGTTAACTTCTCCCATCTGGTGGGGGTTTCAGTCTCTGCAAAACAGCTGAAAGGACATGGCTCAGAATATTCTCTACAGCCCTTGAGGAGGAACTAAAGGTCCTTGGGTTTGTTTAATGGCTAAACTATTATTATTTTGTCTTGTTTGACTGTTTTCCTTTCTTTCTGCATTTTCTCACTTCTCTGATTAAATTTACTCCTTGGAATTCGGGGAAGGCCTAGGAGGCTAAGATTTTTCTGCAGATAAGAGGCAGGCAGAGGACATGGTTGGGGGGGAGAGGGTCTGTTCTGGGAAGGGTCCTGCTCAGTGGTCCTGCTCGGTGACACTAGGGAGACACATAACAAGGTAGCATTCCTGCGGATTCCCTCACCTGCTAGTTTCTGCTTCTGCCCTTATTGTCTTCATGTGCTCTTTCCTTTCCAGCTGACATCGCTGGACACGATTTCTTGATGGCCTGGAGCCAGGGTATCCACCGTCTTTCCCACTGTGCTGGAAAAGTAACCCTAGGCTTTCAGGCCAGCCCCCCTTCATTGCCATCACATCCAGGGGTGACTCTGGTTGAGGGTGGAAGATTATTCATCACTTCTCTGGCCAGAATACATTGTAATGAGTTTAGGATTTGTCAAATTTCAAGGCTCTGTTTCGTACCATACATAGTGTTAGGAATTTGAAAAGTGCTTAATAATTACCCATCAATGAGTAAGCTTTGAAGGAAGATAAAAAGTGTTATGAAATAAATAGCAAAGTTATAATTGAGGCTTATTCAGGGCAAAATTATTTCTGATATATTTTGAGTACCAGATAAACATCAAGGAAACCAATGAGAAATAGCAAAAACTGCTGAAGTAGCATAAATTCACATTATTAGCTGCTGCAGATGAAACAGAAATGCTCTCTACATGATCTGTGTGAGAAAGTGTTTCATGGGGCTATCAAAATTATGTCTTAAAATGTAGTTTAGATGTGGAATCTAAAATATGACACAAATGAACTTATCTACCAAACAGAAACAGACTCACAGACATAGAGAACAGACTTGTGGTTGCTAAGGGGTGAGGGAGGGATGGAGTTGGAGGTTGGGGTTAGCAGATGTTATTATATATAGAATACATAAACAACAAAGTCCTACCTTATAGCACAGAGAACTATATTCAATACCCTGTGATGAACCATAATGGAAAACAATGTGAAAAAGAATGTCTACACATGTATAACTGGATCACTTTGCTGTACAGCAGGAATTAACACAACATAGTAAATCAACAATACTTCAATTAAAAAAGATATATAGTTTAGGATCCTAACAGTAGTGATTTGAAGAATCTTAGGGTTTTCTTTTGACATAGCCTAGAAACCTCTGGCAAGTAATTTCTGTATGACTCAAAGGATATCCCCTAGCAGGGGAAGCTGCTATTTGAGCTTTTAAAAAATAAACTCTCACTTTGGATGTATTTGTAGCCCTAGCTAGTGAGTGAGAATGAGATTATTTCTGAAATCCTTAGAGAATAGTGAGATTAAGGAAAAATTAAGACACTGGGTGCAATAACACTAGTCAACATAGCATGTCATTCAATCTGTGCTTGGGAATTTTGAATTTAACCAGAAAAGAATTGGATCTATTACAGGTGCCAATGGTAGAATGAGACAAAGGGGGAAATTAAGGAATGTACATAAAATCTTGGCGTATATAGTTCACATCCAGTGGCATATCCAAATCATATATCGTGTATGTCACAGGGCATAACCATATGTATCTGCACCTGGCTTTGAAGTGTGACTGCAGAGCTGGTCAGGAAAGCACAGCACCCAGGCACTTGGCAAATTAACACTGGGAACAGATGGTGGGAGCAGTCTGAACTTGAGTCAAGCTCTTTGGGTTACAAAGCGATTTTCAAATTCATTTTGCTATCCATGGAGAGAGATAAATCACACCTATTAACTTACCTAATTGTCCTTAGCTAACAATATTAGACTCAGCCTTGTAACCCTTTAACTTTCATTTAACAGCCATTTGAGAGGGAATACAATATTTCAAAAAGTGCCTTACAGTGGGGGTAGTGATACTCCTCAATACCCTTAAGTTATTACTTCAAAACACCAATATTCATTGGCTGGCACTGTGTCAATTTTCTCAGCATGTTATTTCTGGAGAACTGATGGCCACCTCTCCCCTCCCCCACTTTTTTGAAGCCATGTTAATATACTGGGGAAACAGACTCAGTTCCCTTTGAACAATGGTCAGAGGACAATTATGAAACATGTGAATCTGAAAGGCTAGAATATGATGCCACAAATTAAAAAAAATTGTCCTCCAAAAACATTTTCTTCTTGAATGTGACATGCCTGTTTCAGTGAACATTTCATAAGGAGAGAAATATTCTAGGAAAATCTACACTAGCTTTTTCCCCCCTCCTTCCCTTCTGCAAAGAACATATTTTCCCCATGAATTTGCGAGCACTTTTTCCCTATTATGAAAAATAGGCCAGCTGTGGAAGAAAGAAGTCTTTTTCTAATTGGATACTGGGAGTAAGACTAGCACCAGTCTGCCTGGTCAGAGTGAGGTGAGCCTTCCTAAGACGGGACATAGGTTCTCTATTGAGGGATAAGGGATACCCAGGTAAAAGTGCTGGCTGAAGCCTCAGAGCCAAAAGGTTGTGCAGACAGGCGAGCTGGCACACTGACCTTGACAGCCTGGACCTGGGGAGGCTTTAAGTGGAGTCTTGGTCAGTGCCAAGGTGGAGTGTTGCTCTGTTATGGGCCTGAAGCTCCTAAAGTTACTACATCCACGTGGACTAGATTTTGGCCTTCCTGGATTTAGGAAAACCAGTATCGAAAAGCCCATCTTTCTTGTTCCAGTGCAAGTCCCACTGAGGCAGGTGGTTCATCTGGACATGAGCCCTAAGAGATGAAGGAAGGAACTGATATTTGTTGACTGACCACTCTGGTGCACTGGACACTGTGTCAGACTGTTGACCTTTCCTGGCTCACTCATTATTTATTTATTTATTTACTTATTTATTTTTTTTGGCTGTGTTGGGTCTTCGTTTCTGTGCGAGGGCTTTCTCTAGTTGTGGCAAGCAGGGGCCACTCTTCATCGCGGTGCGCGGGCCTCTCATTATCGCAGCCTCTCTTGTTGCAGAGCACAGGCTCCAGACACGCAGGCTCAGTAATTGTGGCTCACGGGCCTAGTTGCTCCGCGGCATGTAGGATCTTCCCAGACCAGGGCTTGAACCCGTGTCCCCTGCACTGGCAGGCAAACTCTCAACCACTGCACCACCAGGGAAGCCCCCTGGCTCACTCAGTTTTATTCCCTATTCCCTAAGTCTTTAATTATTTGATTCTGCAAATATTGCTATTTTTTCAGTATGTGAATACTGACTCAGACAATGTGTATCATTTCTCCAGTGTTTCAGATTAGAAATCTGAGAATTTGTTCATTCACTCAGCAAATATTTATTGGGTATTTACTAGTGTCAGGTATGATGTTGGGCATTGGGTATAAAGGAGTGAAATGAAAGAGACACGGCTGCTGTCTTCATGACATTAACCATCCAGGGGGACAGATTGACTGTAAGTAAATAAACGCCTACAGATATTTGTAATCACAAATTAAACAGTGATTTGTGGTAAATACTGTGAAAGAAAAAAATTCAGGGAACTATGAAAGACGATAAAGAGGACTGAGGAGACTAGGAAAGCCTCACATGAAAGTGACATTTGAACAGAGACCTGAGGACAGTCAGGAGAGAGTTTGCCACATGAAGAGAGAGGATAAGAAAATTCCAAGCAGATAATCAACAAGGACCTACTGTATAGCACAGGGAACTCTATTCAATATTCTGTAATAACCTATATGGGAAAAGAATTTGAAGAAGAATAGACACATGTATAACTGAATCAGTTTGCTGTATACCTGAAACTAACACAACATTGTCAATGAGCTATGCTCAATATAAGATAAAAACTAAAAAAAAGAAAACTCTGAGCAGAAGGAAGGGCTGAGGCTGGAAACAGCTCATGTGATCAAGATGCTGAGAGACCACTAATGACAGTGGGCAGGTGGAGAGGACTGCAAGATCAGGTAGCACTTGACTCTTTCTCACCCATCACACCCAATTAGTGTTTTTGGATGTAAATTTTATTATTATTTAGGCATGGTGAGGCCAACAGGTTGGGAGACCACTGCCATTGAAAAGATAGGTTGTTACTCACAGTTACAAGAGGAGGGGCACACGAGGCCACCCAGGGCCACGTGGGGAAGCACCAGGGTGGTCGGAGGCAGAGTGAGCGAGGGGAGGATTGGGCTGGAGCCTTTGTCGTTGCTCATGGAGAGGAAGGAGTGAGGCAGAGGGAGCAGGCTTAGGGCTGGCTCGTTTGGGTGATTTCAGTGGGCTCTGGGGTGTCGGGGTCACCTCTAGTTGTCCGTACCTGGACCTTGGGTGATTAGGATGGGTGGGTAGCAGGTAGTTAGAGTGCGGGGTCTGGACAACTCAGTTTACATAGGAAAGGCGTGCTGACAGGCCAGCCTTCACCATCTCTAGGGATTGGTTAGCCTTTGGAGGGCCAATCTCCCCACGGTCAGAATGACCCCAGATGCCAAAGCATCAGAAATACAGGCTATGCACAGGCATGATTAATTCAATAGTTATTTTGATTTATCTCTTGTAATCTTCCTCTCAGCCACATCTTATTTTCTTCCCTATTCCCAAATTCAGGCCCTATTATGTGGATTCTAAATTTCTGTGTTGAGTTTGTAACTGATCTCTCTGCTTCCAATTTCTCTTTCCCTTTGATCCATCTTTCAGGTCATCTCTAGATTAGAGTTTTAAAAAAAAATCTTACTTTCATTAGCAAGCCCAAGCGTTCAAAGGAATTATTTAACAGTGAGATAGTCTAACTTACTGTATTAGTCAAGATAATTGAAACATTGCTACAAACAGCCCACAAGTCTTGGTGGCTTAACACAATACAGGTTGTTTTCTGCTGGGTCACGTCCAGTGTAGGTTGGCAGGGGCTGCTCTGCTCCAGGCAGTCATTCTGTGGCTCAGGTCACTTCCTCTCAGGGGGTCAGTCACCCCTAGGTTTTTGACTCCTCTGCTGGACCAATCTCAAATTTCCAGAAGAGACAATCTGAATGTCTTGCTTGGATCAGAGGCTTTCTTTGGTCCAATCAACTGAGGCTGTGGAGGGGGGTGGTTAAGTCCTTCACACATGGGTATAGTGGTCATTTTTGTGGATTGGGACTATTTATACAGAAGGGGGAAGGAGCTGGGCAGATACCATCAAACTAGGTGTTCTTCAGGCAGCCACTTTTACTTCATATAATAGATCTTCATATAGTTGAAGAAAATCATCTAGGCTTCTGCTTTCCCACCAGCTTCATTATTTTCTCATCAGAGGAAACATTGTCTGCTTTCTAGAGCCTGCACAATCTAGGTTATTTAGACCAGCTCATCAACATCCTTCCCAAAATTCCAGTTAAATATTTCCTTCAAACTTCACCTCCTCTAAGAAGAGGTCCTTAATTAACTCCTTTCCTTACTAATTAGTCTGTGGTTCTCAATTCCTACATGACTCAATCCACCCAGTCAAGCAACCCTTAACCTTGCTTGTACAGTTACTTAGCATTAATCTTTAGCTTTTAAAATTCCATATGTTGCCTTAAAACTTCACAAAAATTAGCCCAAAATGAATCATAGAAATAAATGTAAAATGCAAAACTGTCAAACTCCTAGAAGAAAACATAGGAGAAAACCTACATGACCTTAGGTAAGGTGATGCTTTTTTAGATACGACAGCAAAGGCACAATCCATGAAAGAAAAAATTGTGAAATTGGACTTCATTAAAATAAAAAAATGTCTGCTCTGTGAAAAAGAGTGTCAAGACAATTAGAAGGTAAGCCACAGACTGGGAGAAAATATTTGCAAAAGACACATCTGATAAAAGATTGTTATCCAAAATGTAAAAGGACTCAAAACTCAACAATAAGAAAACAAACCACCTGATTAAAATATGGGCCAGTGACCTAAACAGACATCTCACCAAGGAAGATATACAGATGGCAAATAGGCATATGAAAACCTCCACATCGTATGTCATCACTGAAATGCAAATTAAAACAACAATGAGATAGCACTACATACCTATTAGAAGGGCCAAAATGCAGGCCATGACAACACCAAATGCTGGTGAGGATGCAAAGCAATAACTCTCATGTATTGGTGATGGGAATGCAAATTGGTCCAGCCACTCTGGAAGACAATTTGGCAGTTTCTTACAAAACTAAACCTACTCTTACCATACAATTCACCTATTGCTTGGTATTTACACTTGATATTTGCCCAAAGGAGTTGAAAACTTTTGCCCACACAAAAACCTGCACATAGTTGTTTATAGAAGCTTTATTCATAACTGGCAAACTTGGAGGCAACCAAGATATCCTTCAGTAGGTGAATAGATAAATAAACTGTGATACATCCAGACAGTGGAAATATTATTCAACACTAAAAAAAATGAGCTATCAAGCCATGAAAAAACATGGAGGAACTTTAAATGCACATTACTAAGTGAAAGAAGCAATTAGCAAATGTTGTATATTGTATGATTCCAACTATAAGGAATTTTGGAAAAGGCAAAACTATGAAGATGATTAAAAGATCAGCAGTTGCCAGGGTGCAAGTGGGGAGGGAGTAATAGGCAGAGCATAGAGAATTTTTAGGACAGTGAAAATTCTTTGTATGATATTTTAATGATGGATATATGCCATTATACTTTTGTCCAAATTTGTAGAATATACAACACCAAGAGTTAACTGTAAACGATGAACTGTGGGTAATTATGTTGTATCACTGTAGGTTCATCCTTGGTAAAAAAACATCCTTCTGGTGAGTTTTGTTGATAATGGGGGAGGCTATGCATGTGTGGGGGCAGAGAGTATATGGGAAATTTCATACCTCTCAATTTTGTTGTAAACCCAAAACTCCTCTAAAAAAATTAAGTTTTAAAAAATTCCATGTCTTCCCCACTGAGGATGAAGACATGTCTTCTTCTCACTTTGGATTCATCACAACATAGTGCTGACTATATTCCTTCCTGAATCTTATTCAAAAGACTTAATAGTATCTCCCTCCTTAGGAATATTTTTATGTTTATAGAAAGCAGTAAATACTCGATTATCACTTGATTCTGCATTGTGCATTGTCTCTTAACTGGCCTGCAGGATGGTGTTGTTTATTTATAAGAAATGCAAACTCAAGTTACCATTTATTGAGGTTCCCCATCTACTGGGAATTCTGCACTTTTATATGCATTATCACTTAACCTTTAACACTAACGTTATTTCCAGGATCACACAGCTAATAACTGGCTTATCTCATTCTGGAACCCGAGTCTGTCTAAGTTTCCAAGCTCTTGCCTTAAGCACGTTCCCACTGCGGCTCTGTACTTTCTCAGACCCCACACTCCTCACTATGGATGCCTAATCCTACCTTCCTGCCTTGTCCATTGGGGGTTGTATTGATTAGAAAGGAGATCTATTTTATTGAAGGAAAGAAATGTATTGGGTTAATAGCTATTTGAAATAGATCAGTAAATTCAGGGGGCCATTGGAAGTTTCAGACAAGATAAAGAGGGTGAGGTTTCCCAGTGTTTGCACTCCTGGGATTCAGAAGTGCAGTGAGCCCAGAGCAATGCTGCAGTGCACCAGGATGAGGGGAGGGTCCAACTATAATGAACTCTGCAGGTGCTGCCTCGTGGTCTGGGTTTCAGGACCCCTCCTCAATTTCCTAAGAAAACAACATGCAAATGACATAAACAGCAGCGAAGGAACCTGTGTAATTAGGGCCAAAGCAACCCGAAGTGTATTTAGTTCCGTTTGGGGAATGATTCCGGTGGTGGTTCAGGAGGGGTTTGTATCACAGCAAAGGAGGAGGCCGTGAGTACAAGACTTGGCATATAAATCACTCCATGAACTTGAGTGCTTCTTAGGTACCACAGGCTGCTGGACTGAGGCTAAGCTGAGAAATCATTAGTCCGTGTGGCTGTACCTGTTCCATCTGACAAAGCAATGCCCCACCCTTCAGCACTGGGGGACCAGGAGCCTATCCACCTGCTGGTTTTATGATTGCACCTGGGTTAATAGTTACTAATTATATATAGTTATTAGTAGTATAACTATGGTCACTGTAAAGCATTGACATTATAGTTATTCGTCCAGCTAATCCCTAATTTCCATCGTGGACGGCTGAGCTCACGCAAGGGCTGAGGATACGAAGGGGTAGGGTCCACGTTCACGCTATCTCTGGAAACCTGTTCCACTGTAACTGTCTCTTCTCTCCCCCCCAAACTTTCTCCACGATGCTCCCTCCTCCATTTCTTGGCTTTCATTGGAATCTAAACTTCACAGGTGACTCGAGAGATGGCTGTGATGGTCAGTGGGTGGTGCTGACTCATCCTTCATTCCTCCCCATGGCCACTTCGAGACAAGCGGCTGTCACAAGGGCTTGTCCAAACACCAATTTCTGAGCCCTACCCTCAGTTTCTGATTCTGTCAATCTGGAGTGGAGATTAGAATGTGCATTTTTAACACGTTTCTAGGTGATGCTGATACTGAGGCTCAGGAACCACACTTTGAGAACCACTGTAAGAAATCATTACACTTTCATCCTGGAGAAAATGCTCCTCTTCCTTTGCTACACTGAGCTATGCCACACACTCTCCAACCTGTGGCTGTGGTCCACAGACATACACACACTCTCAGAAGATCTAATGGCATCAAGCTCACTGTTGTCCCTGCTACTTTAACTTCTGAATTTGTCCTGGGTGTTTCAACATCCATGGACCTTCTAGCATCCCAGCCTTTAGAACGTACTTACCGCCTCAGTTCAGTAGATTTTCACCTCAACTCTTGAATCTTATTTCCATTATCCACTTGGAGAGTCATAACAGGAACCTTATCATCACTCTGAACTTCTCTCCCATGTGACAATATAAATGTCCCTTTTCTTCTCTGTAGTTCCTTCCAATTCTCACATCTCACTGAAGCTGCACTTACTCTTGAGCACAAGGAAAGCTTGATCACCTCGATCCCTTTATTTAATTCATCTTTCAGTGCCTTGGCTTCTAGCCCTTCTCTATATGGCCTAGAACCCATGGCTGGTCGTTAGAATCACTCTCCATTTATTTGCAATCTTATCTTTCCACTGCTCTTTCCAGTGACCAGTGCTGGGTCATGGCCACAGCCTGTCATGTCTATTTTTTCAATGTGTTGGGAGAGGTGACAAGATATAAACATAAATAACCACCCTATGCCGTGTCGCATAAAAATGATAAGCATAATACAGAAATCCACAAACTTGTAAAGGTGGGAAAGACTATCTAATTAGGATGATTGGAAAAAGCTTCAAGACACAAATATAAGAAAGACACTACTAGTCTCTAAAGCTCTTTAAGTATAAGAATGGTGTAATTTATATTTATTTCACCGATAGTACCTAACACTTTTAAAAAGAGAATTAATGAATTGTGTCTCCTCTAATGTCATTCTTTATCTGTTATGCAGTGCAGTGCTCAAGTGAATAAATTTTAAAAAGCAATTTATCACTGTCTTTGTGTGTGTAGATACTCACACACATACATTTGTTCTACAAATATTGAACAATCTGGGGAGGAAGATAAATGCTGTCTTGCTTTATCCATCAGCATATTGTTTTCATTTGTGATAAGGTGAATGCCCCCTTTTGTAACTTAAGCTTTTGTAGTAAAAATTAAAATATTATTCTGAAGAAGGAAATCAACTTGCTTTTGGCAAAAAGGGGTAGAAATAATAATCACCTTATGTTTCCTGAGGACCTACTATGTGTTAGGCATATGTTACCTCATTTATCCCCTACCATCACCCTGCAAGGCTGTAATATATATTATCTTCATTTTGCAAATGGGATTCAGAAAAATGATGGTATTTCATTAATTCCAAGATGAAATTTTTTAAAAATGTTTTTGATCTTTGAAATTTGAATGAATCTTGTAACTGATGATGTTTTAGATTTGATAAAATAAGTTGCACTCATTAAGTATTACATACAATGTTCTCATTCATGGTTGAATTTGCTCTAAATCTTCTACTTTTTCCCCCATTAAATTGCAATATCTTTTTTAACAAAAGCAGACTTTGAGCTCCTTCTCCAAATTTTCTCTCTCCCTCTTACACACACACACACACACACACACATGCACACACACACACATTCTTCCTCTCTCTCTCTTTCACATGTCCTTATATCTCAGTCCAAACTAAAAATATCCTGCTCATAAGATGCTCTGCCTTATGTCAAGTCTTATGTTTATTTTGAGTTTAGCCATGGTGAGCCTCATCTAACTCACGTGTTAGCCTCCTTTCTCCTGCTAAATTACTGTTAATCTATTTTGTTCAATTCCGTTTTAACCACAACCCTTTAGAATTAGTTACTTTGACTTTGGGGAAGAAACTAATCTTTCTTATATATTTGGTTAATTGGACACATTATTAATCATGACTGCTACAATAAAGGTATTTTTACTTTTGGGCGGCAAGTTACTTACCCTGGGCCAGTGCTCCTCAAACTGAGCACACCGCCTCAAATGCTTGGTGTATCTTCTTGGGGCATATTTTACTTAGAAAGGAAGTAGGACATTGGAAAATGTAGACAAAAATCTTTGAAAGAAGTATTTTTAGCTTAAAGCAAACATGTAAATATCATGGACTAGAATGAAGTATCCATATGCATTTTTTATTATATCACAGGTGTACCCCTCTTACTGTCTCATTGTGGTTTCTCCTTTGTCTTTGGATGTAGAATACCTTTTTTGGTAGGTTCCAGTCTTTTTTATTGATGGTTGTTCAGCCATTAGTTGTGATTTTGGTGTGCTCATGAGAGGAGGTGAGCTCAAGTCCTTCTACCCTGCATCTTTGTCTCCTATCCTCCATGTGCATTTTTAAGCTGGTGACAGACCATTCATGGCGACTCATGGTTGAAACCAGAGGCTTTGGAGCAAGACTTTGAATCTCAGCTCTACCGTTTTCTAGCTGCGGGCCTTGGGAACTTGCTTAACCTCTTTGTGTGTCAGTTTCTCAATCTTCTCATCTGTAAAATGGGAGTAATAGTGTCACCTGCCTCATGGGGTTATCGTGAGAATAAAGGACAAGCACATGTTAAATGTGGGGAGAGCAGCTGGCATAGTGAGCTCTCACTGATGTGAGGAATTTTCACTTTTATTTATACTCTGCATGTCCCAGGGGCCATTCTCCTCTCCTCTTTCGCTGGGGTGTTGGTGTGAATGTCTGAGACGCCCTTCCCCAGGATTCTCTCCAGTGTGCTGCCCTTGCTTGTCTTCTGTTGGTCTTTTGTAATGTCTCAGGAATGCACTGTTTTCTTTTCTCTTTTCTTTTTATTTTTTTTTGGAGCACCATTAAAAACAACAAGTAGCTGTTTCAGGAATTTGGGAAGTGAAGGGGGATGACTCTCAGTTTCTCTCATGTTTAAAATGAAATAACCTAATAATTAGGAATAGTGTGCCATAGTTAAGATTTCAGAGCTAGAGACGTGAACAATTTCAAAGTCTCAACTCCCTTTGGACCCCCTGCTCATAAAATATGAAGTCTGCAATTAGAACTTTCTCTTGTAAGATTTGCGGTATGTATAGTCTCATCTGGTTATGGCTCATTTGGGAATGGCTTTTCTGACGCAAATGAGGTTTTAAAAAAAAGCATAGTATCTCTTTATTTGGTCAACATTATTTCTGCACTTTGTTTCTCCTTGTCAGCTTTAAAAGGAAGAGGAAAAAAGCAAAGCACGCTGCCAAAACCTGGCAGTAGAATTTCAGGGAACAAAATCTCTCCGGCTATAGCAGCATTTGAAGTGGCTGCACAAGGAGGGCCCCACAGACCATTCTTGATGCCTCAGAACATGACGTGATGCAAAGTGAAGAAAGCCCCAGAGCCCGGAAGCCATGGGGCAAGACCAGTGTAGGACCAGAGACACCTGCCCCTGTTCTTTCTTGCCTCTTCCATCTGATATTGTCTTTGGCTCAAGGGTCCAGGAACCCACAGGGAGACACTCCAGTTTACCATTGGCTCTGCTGCACCCAACTCCAGCTCCTCCTCCATGGCCAGAACCTACACATGCGGAGGGCAGAGGGTAGGACAGGGGCAGCCTAGGGGGCTGGAGGGAAGTGGGAACTGGCCCATCCTCTGCTGCCCCCCTTCATCCACAGTATCTTCCAGGGGCATTATTTGTGCACCTAGAAATAAAAGCATGTGTATATGGACCATAACTCATAGTGATCAAGTGCTTCTGACTCGCCTTGTGGAAATTTATTATGAGGAATTGTGGAGCCTGAGAAGTCCCCTAAGAAGGTGGTATCTGCTGTCTGCACGCTGGAGCCCAGGAAAGCCAGTGGTGTGATTCAGTCCAAGTCCAAAGACCTACAAGCCAGGGGAGCTGATGGTGTAAATCCCAGTCCAAGGGCAGGAGAAGATAAGGTGAGATGTCCAGCTCAAGTAGTGAGGTGGGGGGAAAAATGATGAATTCCCCCTTCCTCTGCCTTTTGTGCTATTTAAGGGCCTCAAAAGTAGATGCTGTCCACTCACACTGAGGGGAACAAGTTAGTCCACTGATTCAAATGTGAATCTCACCTGGAAACACCCTCACAGACACACCCAGGACTCATGTTGAATCTGGGCACCCACAGCCAGTCACGGTGACACATAGCTTTAACTGTCACAAGTACTGGACACTGGACCAGATCTGCTGAGCCAGAGCCTGTCCTAGGGACTTGCTATCAACGCATAGAAAACCACATCATACAAACAAGCACTTATTTCTGTGGTGACTATGGGCCACCCTGGGGTTTGGTGGGTCTACACTGGGCTTGGCCTGGTGGCTGGTCTGGTCTGGTAGCTGTGCTCTAAGTGCCTCTCACCTTCTGCCTGCGCCCAGCAGGTCAGCCTGCACGTGTATAAGAAGGAGATTGGAAATATGCAAGGTCTCTTGGAACTGCACACTCACTTCTGTCTCATTCCACTGGGCAAGGCAAGTCACACAGGCAAAGCCCGATGTCAAGAAGCAAAGACACATCCTCTGCCTCTCTAGGGTGGAGTAGACACTGTGCTCTTCCTCCTGATCCCTGGTCAGAACCAAGGCTTTGATTCCCTCTGCAGCTGGGAACAGTGCTTGCTGATGATGGCCCCCAGACAGCCCCACCCCGACTCCCACCCTCTTACTTCCATCCTCACCCCTGGCCCCCCATCCCCACTGCCTACCTGGCATGGCCCTTGGCTGAAGCACACGGCCTGGCCCAAGGGTGCCCCCCATGGCAGCCCACACTCTGGGCTGAGCGGTCAGATGCGGGAAGATAAAGACCCGACCCCTTGCCTCAATTCAGAACATATCTGAAGGGCCACCCTGGTTCCAGAGCTTCCCATGGGATTGACCAAAGCCTCAGTTGCATCTAAGTTAGCTCCATTTTTCTTTCTGCCCGATCTTGCTTCCTCACTCCATAAAAAGTGCTGTTCCTAACAGCACTCCTCAATAAAGACCACATGTGGGACTTCCCTGGTGCCACAGTGGTTAAGAATCTGCCTGCCAATGCAGGGGACGTGGGTTTGATCCCTGGTCCAGGAAAATCCCACATGCCGCGGAGCAGCTAAGCCTGTGCACAACTACTGAGCCCGCACTCTAGAACCCGCGAGCCACAACTACTGAAGCCCGCGTGCCCTAGAGCTGGAGTGCCGTAACTACTGAGCCCGTATGCTGCAACTACTGAAGCCCGCAAGCCTAAAGCCTGTGCTCCACAGCAAGAGAAGCCACTGCAATGAGAAGCCCGCGCACCACAACAAAGAGTAGCCCCCACTTGCCGCAACTAGAGAAAGCCCACGCACAGCAACAAAGGCCCAACTCAGCCCAAAAATAAATTTAAAAAAATAATAATAACCACATGCACATCTAGCCTTTGGCATGGGAGGAATTCTGAAGACAGTGACAGAGGGCATGGATGGAGTGTAGGAAAGAATCACACCAAGAATGTGGTTTCCCGCAAACCACACCTCAGCATTCAACAACTAAAGTGCATCCCAGCTTAGAACAAAAAGTGTGTGTTAGAGAAACACTGAACCTCTGTCTGAAATGTCCTAATAAGTGTTTGGACCCTTGATTGGAGCTGGAACTCAGTTTGCAAAGGCAGGTGGTCCTGAAGAGTCGTGGGCAAATGGAAACTGTAAATTGAATCAAATTTCAAGTGCATGGTGGGAGTTTGGTATTCTAAAGTGAAAAAGGCACTGAACTGTTTTGTGGCTAATCACTTTAATAACGTATTGATTTTTCTATGTCAGGTTTTCTAGATCAGCATTTATTTCATTTTTAAAAACCCATTCCAGTTTTTTTATAATTCCATGTATGAAATTATAGCATGTTGTCATAAATTTGGGGGCTTTGATTCTTAGTAGATTTCCTTTGTATCAACTGATAGGAACCTTAGTGGATTCAAGGGACTCTGGGGAAAGACATGGGTGTAGGATTGTTGGAAATGCGGGCTATGGATATAGTGAACAGAGCAGACAAACATCCCAGGAGAAGAGATTTTTGGCCAAGTAGTTATTTCTCTGGTAAACAAGCAGGAACAGAGAAAGTAGAGATTTTCCTCGCTTCAGGGATGGTGTTGATAAGATAGCTGCAGCAGGAGGACAAGTCAGCAAGAAAACCAAGAATTCTGATAGGATAGTTCCTACAAGGCTGTTTGCGACCCCCAGGGGTGAGAAGGTCTCACTGGCGTGACCTCCAGTGAGAGGAAGGGACCGGCTCACAATAGTGATTTACTCAGTGCTTTCATGATATGCAAGTCGTGCTTACATTCATTTCCCCCCCACTTTCTGGGAAGGTTGGGGTTTCTGATGTGAGTTTCCTATGTCAGTCAGGGTCCAGCAAATAGTCTTGATGTTTTAAATAGACAGAATTTAGTATAAGGGATTCGTTACAGGGGAGATGACAGAGCAGAGAGGCCTGAAGTGGGACAGAGAGGCATCCTTGAGGTCATTCAGAGCAAGACGCTGCTGCCACTGCCTAGAGCTTAAGGGGCAAAAGGACCTGGGGCGGCCAGGAAGAAGCTGGGACCACAGCAGGTCTTGCAGCAAGAGTTGGGTCCATGGGAGAGGCAGCCGCTGCTGTAGACAGCACCCGAGGCACCAAGAGAGGAGAACATGCCCTGGCTTCTCCTCTCCTGCCCCAGAGTCTCCGTCAGGGCCTCCCTCTGGCTGAACTGATGCAGAAAACAGAGGGCAAAGGAGGCTGGGAGCAGTGATCCTCTGTGACATAGGACAGGGCAGAGTAGGGCAGGGAACGGCCCAGCCCAGCATGTGGCCTCAATGTCCCTTCTCTCCATGGAAATGTCTTCCTTCTCCTCCGTCTCTGTGAGTCTCCCATCCCTGCCGCTGCCTGCCTCTCCCAGGCTCCCCGACAGCGGGTTTCCAGGGGGCACAGCTGGTAGGTGGCAGGGGCAGATGGGGAGTGAGAGGAGAGATCAGATTATCCTTCCCCACTCTCCCTGCTTTGCTGCTGCATCTCTGGCGGGGCCATGTCCTTCCAGGATTATGGATGTGGCTGGTGGCCTTTCTTCCGTGGCTCCACGTCCCACTAGGACCCACTAGGACTGTAATGGCTTCCATCTACTGCAGGCCTCTGGCTGACTGACTATCCCCTGTTGGTTCTCTTAATCCTGCCCACAGCTGTGTCAGTAGTATCTTTATTTGTCTCTTCATTCAAACAACTTGGGTTGCATTCTGTTTCTTGCCAGGACCCTGGCTGGTGTCCTGACCTACTGCAGTCTTTTCCAAACTCCTTGCAAGTGTCATGCTTTCCCCCTGCCTAGATCAGCAACTGTGGAATAGCAGCAATAGCACAGACCCTAGTGGCAGACAGACATGGTTTTTTGTTTTTGTTTTAACGTTTTATTTATTTATTTATTTATTAATAATATTTATTTAGTGGCACCCGGTCTTAGTTGCCACACGTGGGCTCCTTACTTGAGGCATGCATGTAGGATCTAGCTCCCTGACCAGGGATCGAACCTGGGCCCCCTGCATTGGGAGGTCCACCGCGCCAGCAGGGAAGTCCCGGTTTTATTTCTGATTCAGTCACTTGGTGACTGGGTAACAGGGTGGGAAGGTTATTTAACCTCCTAAGCCTCAGTCTTCTGACCTGTAAAGTGGGGATAATGATGGGTTTCGGTTGAATTAAGTGGGAAAATCTGTCCTAAGCAGTGTGTTCCGAGCCTCATCAGCCTGCTATCTCCAAACAAGGTCTCACATTCTATTCATATTCTAATTTTTATGGCACGAATTCTTATCATACTTGGCTGCAGGCAGTTAACTCCCTTCAAAGTATTTCCAGCTAGTTCTAGAAGTTCCCAAAGATGCTCACTTGCCGACCTGCCTCTGTCGCAGTTGCCATGGGCCTCTGCCCTCCTCTGTCCTCCTGCCCCGGCTCCCATACGTCCACCATCTGCTTGCAAGGCCACCAGCTGTGGCTCTGCCAAGGCTGGAGTGTCTCCAGGGTCACTGTCCGCTGTGAGAACACAGCTCACGCCCAGGATGCTGACTCCTGCTGCTCCCAGAGAGCCTGGTCCTTGGATGCCTCCTCGTGGCCCGGTGCTTTGGGAGGAAAGGACAGTGGCTTCCCTGGCTCGAAGCTGTCTCAGCCCCAAATGCAGAGGCTCCGGAACCTCTGACTGCTTCCTCACCGGGTTTCAAGTCAAAACAAAACAGCTCACAGAGGTTCTGGAACTTGCTTCCATCCTCTCTTCTACAGGGGGCTCATGGCCAGGGCTAGGATGGGAACAGATACTTTGCCATCTGCTCCATTTCCGCCCCCTCCCTCCACAGCCCTCCCCAAACCCCACCCCTCCTTCCTCTTCCATTTACCAAACTGAAACTTCTATGTGTATCAACCATTGTGGGGTGGAGCGAAGGGTCAGTTAGGGAGGTGAGGGCTACATGTCCACGCCAGTTACATACGAATGATTCCTGGTACTATACTTGGCACATGGTGGGTCCTCAAGAAATGGTAGATGCTATGATCATATAAATAGGAAATCCCATTTCCTACCATCCAGTTGCTACAAGTTCTTCAAGGTTCAGTTTAGATGTACTTCTTACAAGAATCTGTTTAGTAGGAAGTGTTCTCTCCCTCCGTATTAGTTTTCTAGGGCTGCAGTTACAAAGTACTAATAACTGGGGGGCTTAAAACAACAGAAATTTATTCTCACAGTTCTAGAGTCTAGAAGTCTGAAATCAACGTGTCTTCTCCTTGGTCTGCTCCAGGGACGGATGCAACCTTGCCTCTCCCTGGCTTCTGCTACTTCTCTCAACCCTGGGCACTCCTTGGCTTGTAGCCGCACCCCTCCAGTCTCTGCCTCTGCCGCCTCGCGGCCGTCCTCTCCCTGCGTCTCCATCTCCCACGGCATTCTCCTCTCCTGTAAGGACACCAGTCATAGCGGATTAGGGCCACACTGATGACCTCATTTTAACTTCACTGTATTTGCAAAGACCCTATTTGTAAATAAGGTCGCATTCTGAGGTACTAAGGGTTAGGATATTTTAACATATTTTTTTGGGGGGACACAATTTAGCCCGTAAGACCCTCCAATAATCTAAAATCTAATAGCAATAATCTTATTTCTCTTTTGATATCTGTCACATTCTAGCTTATTTTATAGTATTTATCTTTTATTTCTCCTTACAGCACTGAACACTCTGAAGACAGAATCTATTCACTTCTCTGTCCCTGACAATACCTGCCTGACTATAATAGTTTTGATAGTTAATAAGTGACTGGGCTGCTCTCCTGACTCATGACCAATCCATTAGACTAGAGCCTGTTGCCACGTGCTTGGGACATGCGTTTCTGAGTTCCTTGTGTTTTCCACTCTTTGGTTGATTTCTTTTCTTAAAAGCACATAGGTCAGGGAGTTCTCTGGTGGACTAGTGGTTAGGATTCGGCACTTTCACTGCTGTGGCCTGGGTTTAATCCCTGCTTGGGGAACTGAGATCCCGCAAGCTGCACGGTTCAGCCAGAAAAAAAAAAAAAAGGAATATAAATCAGGAGGATGGCTTTGGTCAGCTGAAATAGCTGGTTACAGCCTGCCTCGGGTGGTTAAATAGTTATGTTTTCCAGGAGTGAACAGTGGGCTTCACGCTACCAGGAAACAATCTTGTTTGTCCCCAGTTTATGACTCTTTTTTCTTCTTTTGCATTTTCAATGTCCTAATGATGTCCTTAGTTACAGTTGCTATAGAAGTATTTTGGTGTTTCCCGCAGTGCTGGGTGGGGCAGTGCCTGGCACCTCTTTAGTGAGGGTTCCTGACGACGCCCGAGCCAGGGGCTTCATTTGCTAGTTTTCTGGCCTAGTAACTGGTTGTCACGAGGGGAGTCATGCATGTTTATTCTGGTCCCCTGATTTATCACACTGAGTTTTTTTCTTCTTCATTGGTTCTGGAGTGCTCATCATCTTCTTGAATAATCAACCCATCATTTCATAGAATGTAATGACGGAAACAGCCTCATGTCCTTGACATTGAATAAACTGGTAAACAGATACAGTCCCTCTGATATCAGTGTGGTGAGAGGCAATCTAAGTGAAAGCAGTTGAAATCTCTTAGGGACGTACAGTTTAAGAGTTGAGCTTGAGGAATGGTTAGAGGAGAGAAAACTGAGCTATCTGGAGACTTGGACTCTAGTCTCTTCTGTAAAATGGGAACAGTAATAGTGATACACGTCCACCTGCTTGACAGGATTGTTATAAGGGTCACGTGATTAATGTCTCTGAAAGCGATCTGTAAGCTATACAGTGCTATAGATGCTCACAAATGTCATTGTGTGTCACAACAAGTAGAATCTTGACAGTCTTGGCTCTGCCTTTGAACTGGGTGACCATGGGAAGCAGCTTAATCTCCCGTGAAGACCTGAGTTGGCCTCCTTCCTAAACCATCCAGGCAAACAGGCCATTTTGCAGCATTTCAAGGTCATTTTGTGTGTTAACCTTGTCTATCCTTTCCTCATTTTTTATTTTGGGGAGGGAAGGGATAATGTGACTTTAATTATTAGGTGGAAAAGGAGGAAAAATTGTGATACTTTGGATATCTTTTTTCAAGTTAGTTGTTTAATATACAGTCTCTGTGATGCATCTGTTGCTTGTTTGGCATGTTGGCATATGCCATTATAATTTTGCTCCTCTAAAAAGGTAGTTTGTTTTTTTATTTCATGTACTTTGTTTTAGCAGAGACACTCAGCAACTTACCAGAACACATTTAGGCATGCAGACTCTGACATTTCTAGGGAAAAGTTCTGAATGCATTTAGTGATATATTTTAGTTTAAAAAAAATCTATCAATTTAGTCTAGAGATGCTCCAGAAATTGAGCATCTCTTTATAAATTCTTTATAAAGAATTTCCTGCCTGACAACTCTAGATATATTTATTATGCAGCTTCTCTTGACGCATTTTCAATTTGCTCCTTTGGAGCAAATCTTGTGTGTTGAATGCAGTTGGTTCCTAGACACTGACTCATTTTCCAAATATGAGTACACTTTTTTTTTTCCAATTGACTTTCTCCTGCCAGTATGTCATCCAGCTCTTTTTAAAGTACTGTCAGAATATGGTCAACTCATCATTAACAGGGAACAGGCTTTCTGCCCACTTTTACAAAAGTAGGATGAAGTCAGATAATTTGATTTTTAAATTATAAGAAAAAAAAAAAAAAGAAAAAGAACAGCCAGAAACCTAAGTAATTTCCAGGCTCGGGACTACTATTCTAAGAAGACTGAACAAATGAGACACCCAGAAACAAAAGGAAAATCTGCCATTTGCATGGTTTTGAGTAGAATGCAGCAAATTTTCCATTTTATTTTAAATATCAAGTAGCTGTAATGTGAGAATATAAATAAACCAAGGAACCAAGGCTTCATGGAAGACAACAGCAATTTCATGTGGGCAGACAAGTGTTTAAGCATCTTGACATGAAAACTTGGCCATACACTCAGGACTATTTCTCTATATTTAGAATTTTGGTGCAAATTCCATCTCTGTATCTAGAAAACAAACCCAGAAGTCGTACAAAGTCAAGAATAAACAACTCATTTTATTAAAATTCTAATAATGTCAGCTCTAAAAATACCCGAATTTTCTGTTCTACCTAATCAAATAATCACCTTGACAGTTTTTGCAGCCACAGTTGCTTATGGGACTGATCACAGTGACCATTTGTTTAAGATGAAGTTCAAGGTTAGCTAAATATAAAATATATAGTGAAGATTTGATTCAACCACGTGGATAATTCACCCCCAAAATGTTCTTAAGTTGCGGAGGAAAGGGATAATTTGTCACTGTTGAATTATCAGGTTACCTGCCCCCATCTTCCTCTTCACTTCAGGTGTGTATTGTAACCTTCATTAGAATAATATTTTGTAGGGTAAAAATAGTTTATCTTGCCAAAGCTTCTCTCCATTTGCCAGTTCAGAACTTTGAAGTGGGTATAATAACACCTCTAAAATAATATAAGGTTGTTGCAATGGTTAGCGGGATGATGCAAAGTACTTAACACAGGGCCTGACATATAGTAAATGGTCAATAAATCTTAACTATTTGTACCTTTACTGTTAAAGATGGGAACTTTAGTGAGGGTTCATCGCAGAATCCTCACTAAACCCTTTTACAATGCAGAAGTCATTAAATCTTCTGCAAACTTGTTCTTTAGCTATGAAAGATAGTGTCTCGATATAAGTCAGGAAATGCCCTTAAAATGAATATAGTACCTCCACATGCAAAGTGAAGTGTAGAATTTAAGCAATTGCCTTCATTAACTAATCAAGACACTGTTTACTTTAGTGGTTGTTACATGCTTTGGAGAAGGGCTTAATGCACAAAGGTTTACTTTGATATTATTTTTATTACCATTTTGCCAGTTATTTTGGTATTCATTATTTACTAGGATGTGATAAGAATTTGGGTGCAAATAGCTTATTTGGGCGGTAATCCCAGCTAACGTGATCAGGGAGTGGGAAGTGAGACTGGCAGGAGAGGAATGTCATCAAGGGCACCTTGGTGAGCAGTCACTGCAGTGGGCAGGTAGGCCCAACCCCACTGGGGTCCCTCTGAGAGAGTGCAATACATGAACCTGTGGGCTTTGAGCAGTCTCGTCCATCTAGCCCAGCGCTGTGCAAATCTCATCCCGTCCCATGAGTGCTACCACATGAAGAAGTTTGGGAAGCGTTGATATAAAGAATGGCTGAGAGAGATGTAGAGCCCTAACTGGGAGAGGGGAAAATCTGTGTTAAGTGGGGGGTCAGAAGGTGTGAGGTCAAAGGTGGAGGATTATGGTCTTTGTCTACTTGGAAAACTGTCTGGGAAAGAGGAATTAGGGTAAAAACAGTGTCAACTGGTGGAAAACACATGGAGGCAAATACAAGTTCCTATCAGAGCCGTCTCAAGGTGAAACGGACTGCTTGTGAAGGGCAGTGTTCTAGCTCATTTGATTCTATAACAATCATGGCGATTGGGATCTTTACTTTTTCCCTCAACCCCCAATCAAACTATACTATAGATGAGAAAAAGGAGGTTTCAGAGGTTTTGTTGTTCACCCACGGTCACAAAGCTAGTAACAGCAAGTGCACAGCTTAGGACTTGAGTTTGTCTGTGTTGGAGCCCATTCCCTTTTCTTTATTTGAGACTAAACTTGTTCTCTCTCCCAGGAAGTGTTCAGGCAGAGACTGGTTGACTACCTGGAAATTAGGAGGGGTTGCTACCATGGTAGAGAACCAGATGACTTCCAAGCTTTCTGCCATTAACGATTCCGTAAATTGGTGAAATAGCTGTCATATGCTAAGCCCTCAAAATTCCTTCCTTTAATTTAAGAATTGTTTATTTCTTAAGAATTTAAGTTCTTGTTTATTTTAGTGGATATTAAGGATTTTTGAATTATCTTTGATTTGATACTAATAACACCTGTTTTGTTAATTGTTTACAGCAACCATTATTAACATCTCTTTTTAATTAGACTGAAATATGCTGTTTGAATCAGTTTAGGGAACCAGAGGTGATTACAAATAATCAAGCAAGAAAAGGTTGTAAATTAATAAAGGCTAGAAATGGAAACACAAGAGAAGTCCAGACAGAAAATGCAGAAGGACAGATTACATTGAACTGTGTCTCAGAAAAGATGTGAGAGTCACACAAAACAAGCCCGATGTGAAGAGAGACAGCTGAGCTGTAGGAGGTGGGCGTGTGGGGGCAGAAACACCATCCTGTTAGTGGACTCTGTGCTGTTTAGACTTGAAAAGAATGACGGCTCTTGTTTCTGGCTTTGCAGTTTAAACGAGATAGGTTTAGAAGAGCCCAACGAAGGTTATAAAAGTGTTGCGGTGGGTGGAAAGTTCTGTGAATCAAGTAAGCTGTTACTCTGTCTCCAGCGGTTGGGAGGGGGGGGCATCTTCCTCCTTGGTCCAAAGAAACTACTTTATTACTATTCCCTCAGTGCCCGCTGCATGGTGCTCCAATTACTGCAGAGAATTCGGTGCCATCTAGTGGGATCTAAGGATGTTACATGTTAGAACCAAAGGCAGGACGTATTCTTTTGAGCTCATGTGAGGATTTAATCTATTGAGAGGACTATCAAGGCTTTTAAAATACCATGTGACATTAAAATGTCTATGCATAAAAGGTGAAAAAAATGCTACCTCAGAGTCAAGGTTAACATTGTGGGTAGAAAAGTGGATTTCATTCAATATTTTTTTCTACTGAGCTTTCAGAAGAATCCTAATACACCAGGTTCTGGGGCATTTAAGAGGATTTTAACTTACATTAGTATATCTTTTGGCTACCAACACTGCTAAGGAGTTGTTTTTCCATGTTTATACATAGTCTTTCAATGTCATCTCCAAAATGGATAAGTCGTGGATCAGTAATTCTGTCAAATGCAATGATTTGGAGGAAAAAGAGAAAAAGGCAAGCAGAATGAAATTCCAGTTGCAGAACTAAGAAGAGAAGCCTAGAGTTAAAAGTAGACAGTGTTACTATTAGAGTCCAAGTTCGTACTGCTTGCTGCTTGACAGGCCAGTAAATGGAGAGATGAGGTGTTGGGGAAAGGATTAGTGACTTTATTTGGAAAGCCTGCAGATCAAGATGGTGGACTCGTGTCCCAGAGAAGCATCTTACCTGAGTTAGAATTCAGGCTTCTTTTATACTAAAAGGGGAGGAGGTGTGGCTGGTTGTTGCAAACTTCTTGGTGCCGGCCAGACCCCAGAGGATATGTGATAATTCTTTGTTCTTGCAGCTGTCCCCATAGGTCAGGTCATGATGTTCCTGTAAACCTCCAACAAGACAACTGTTATTATCTGTTCTGCAACTTTTTATCTCTATATGAATGAAAAGTGTTAGACCTTTAAAGATTAGAGCCCTGAGAATAGGCTATCCTGTATATTTCAGGCTATAAGCAACATTCTTTTACAAAACCTGCAGAGCCAGCATGACTAAGCACAGGTAACAGAGCACAAGGGTTAGAGCTAAGGGAATAGATCCAATGTGGAGTCAGGTTTGTTCTTCTCTGTTATATTACTACTGGATGGTTTCAGACTACTTGAGGCACAATCTTAAAATAATTTTTTTCTCCGAAACCCAATCCTGGGCCAATCCAAATATTTGCTTTCTCCAGTCCTGCACTTGAACTGCCAGGCTCCTAGAAAAGCATCTCATAGCAGGGTAGCTTGGTGCCATGACAAAGTCAAAGTTTTGTATAGAGGGTTGGAAACATGACAACTTGAATGCATTCCTCCTTACTGTCACTGCCACCCCAGCACATCTCCCTCTGAGCCACTGAGTTCCTGGGTCTGAGGTGGCTGGAGGGTGCCGGCTCTTTCTGAGTCCTCATGAAAAAGCCAACTGGACTTTCTCCCCAGGGGCCAACTGGAACCCCCTCTTTGCTCCCACCTAAGGGTAGCAAAAATGTGCATAGCAAAAGTGTTCCTAATAGCAAAATTGAAAACCACCTACACGTCAATTAGTAACAAAGTGAATTGATCAGCTGTGATATATTTGTACAATGGAATGTTATATTATACAGTAGTGACAAAGAAACATGAAAACAAGCAAGTATTACTTATACAATAAGTTAATAACTGTGAAATAATACTATATACATATACATATATATGTAGTAAAAAATAAAGGATAGCAGCTACTTTTAGGAAGGGAAAAGCATTTGGGGGTAGATACATACAGGGGCTTCAATTATAACCGTAAACCTTGATTTGTGAGCTGAGTGGTGGGTGGAGACAGGATCACTAAGATATAGTTTATGATTTTTTGCATGTCTCAAATAATTAAAAGGAGAAAGGGGAGAAGAAGAAAGAGGAGAGGAGGATGAGGGAAGATGAGGAGGACATTAAGAGGGGAGAAGAGGAGAGGAAAGGAAGAGGAAGAAGACCAACTCGGAAGGACCAGGAATAGGAACTAGCAGGCCAGTGAGTTCCAGGAAGTTTATGGTTTAGTCAAGAAGTCACCATCACAGAGACTCAGCACAGAAAGAGGGACTACTGAGAGGATGAGTCTGCGGTCAGAGTGTGTGACTGCTAGGAAATCAGATGAAATAGGAAGGGTAAGAAGGCAGTCTTTCAAATGGAGCAGATTCACTCATTCAACATGTATTTGTTAACTCTGTGGGGTCCGCCCTGTTTCAGGATACAGCAGTGGACAAAACAGCCAAGAATGTACCCTGATGGGGCCGAGATGTTGCAGACAAATTCATTCTGTGTCCAACTTGTTGTGAACTTCCCAGCTAGGCACCCAGGAAAGGAAGGAGATTTATTCATTCTACAAATATGTACTGAACACTTCAGAGATGGCAAACATTGTTGGGTACTGGGGAGATGGGATGAGTCCTTGTCTTGAAGGACCTCGCAGTGCACTGGGGAGAGCCAGGTATGTACTTACACGTTGAAGTTCAGGGTGCTGGAGGAATGCACGAAGTACCCTGGGAACTCAAAGATTTGGGGGGGGGGGTAGTGTTGGGAGTCAGCTTCTGCTTCGAAATAGAGTTGATGATCTTGTGGAATCATGATGGGAATTGAGTCAGTTCATTAGCGTGGATTAAAGAGTCTGCCTGTGGAGTATATAGGTAAGGTTAGCTGTATGCACCAGGGCACTGGGAGAATCTGTTACCCAAAACCTGTTCCCTTACCCTCATGTCTGCTCTCCTAACACCAGAACTTCACTCCATTGCCTCAAGATATTTCTCCCTCTCTCTTCCAGTTTTATTGAGATATAATTGACATACGGGACTGTATAAGTTTAAGGTGTACACATAATGATTTGACTTACATACATCATGAAATGATTACAATAGGTTTAGTGAACATCCATCATCTTATATAGATATAACATTTAAGAAATAGAAAAAATATATATATTTTTCCTTGTAATGAGAATTCAGGGTTTACTTTCTTGACAACTTTCATATATAACATACAGCAGTGTTAATTATATTGATCATGTTGTACGTTATATCCCTAGTACTTCTCTATCTTATAATTGGAAGTTTGTACCTTTTGGCTGCCTTCATCTAATTCCCCCTCTCCCCACCCCCCACCTCTGGTAACCACAAATCTGACCTCTTTTTCTCTGAGTGTGTTTGTTTGTTTGGTTTTGAAGTATAATTGACCTACAACACTATGTTAGTTCCTGGTACACAACAGCAAAAATAAACAAATGGGAAAATGCTTTTGTTTTGCAAATGTTTTCCATTTGTTTATTTTTGGGTTTTTTTGTACATGGTGTGAGAAAGTAGTCCAGTTTGATTCTTTTGCATGTACCTGTCCAGTTTTCCCAACACCACTTATTAAAGAGATTATCTTTCCCCCCCCATTGTAATATTCTTGCCTCCTTTGTTTTAGATTAATTGACCATGTAAGTGTGGGGTCTTCTGGGCACTCTATTCTGTTCCATTGATCTGTGTCTGTTTTTGTGCAAGTACCATACTGTTTTGATTACTGTAGCTTTGTAGTATAGCTGGAAATCAGGGAGCATGATGCCTCCAGTTTTGTTCTTCTTTCTTAAGATTATTTTGGCTATTTGGGATCTTTTGTGTTTCCATACAAATTTTAGAATTATTTGTTCTAGTTCTGTGAAAAATGTCATTGGTATTTTGATAGGTATTGCATTGAATCTGTAGATTGCCTTGGCTTGTATGGTCATTTTAACAATTTTAATTCTCCCAATCCATGAGCATGGTATATCTTTCCATTTATTTATGTCATTTTCAATGCCTTTTTATCAGTGTCTTATAGTTTTCTGAGTACAGGCCTTTTACCTCCTTAATTAGATTTATTCCCAGGTATTTGATTCTTATGGATGGAATTGTAAATGAGATTGTTTCCTTGATTTCTCTTTCTGACAGTTCATTGTTAGTGTATAAAATTGCAACAGATGTCTGTATATTAATTTTATATTCTGCAACTTTACTGAATTCATTGATGAGCTCTAGTAGCTTTTAGGTGACATCTTTGGGATTTTCTATGTATAGTATCATGCCATCTGCAAACAGTGACAGTTTTTCAATACATTTTTATTATTTTGAATGCAAGCTATTGTATTGAAAGATATTTTATAAAATAAAGTTTTTATATTCTAGCTTGTAACTTTAATATTTTGACAAGAACTATGCCCTAAAATGTCTCATTAACAAAATCACATAAATATATGTGACATTCTGAGAGATACACTATAATATAAAATATGGACACGATGTGTGTTTGCTCTTGTTTTCTTGGGAGCTGTGGATGAGGGAGTGGCTTCAGCTGGGAAAGGATCCATGATGGAGGTGGGAAAGGGTATCAGCAGTTGGGGAAGGAAAAGGGACCTAGTCGTGAACCATGATGGAAAGGAGACCCTTTCCATCAACATTGCTCTAGAACTCTGTAGAGTATTTTTTCCTCCCTGAGTGACAATTGTTTTGATACATGAAGCAAATAAGAAAAAACCCTCTATGTATGCATTCAGTGATGATTTTTTGTGCTTACTACTTGCCAGGTATGTTTGGGTCCCTGTGATAGGCCCAAGGGGCAGGGCCCAAAGAACTTTAGAAACAGTAGGTAGTTACCACCTATAGTGTCTGTTCTGCTGCAGGAGTGAAGTCGTGGTCTGTGAAAACCTAAGCCCAACTCATCAAAGCCATAGTACTAGACATTTAGCTTCCAAAATCGTTTAAAATCCTGTTTCCAAGTCCCGTCTTAAGAAGGACTTGAGTTCGTAAAGGTTTTTGTATGGGGGAAACCACCCATTAGAGCTGGAAAGTCTTACTGCTTCCTTTACTGGTTTCTCTCTCTCACTCTTTTTTTAAAAACTTCTGGAAACTGCATTTTGTAGGTCTGAGCGGAAAAGTTAATCTCTGCTTCACTCCTCTGCAATTCTCAGATGGGATAGTTTGCTTTTAAGCTGCAGGGAAATAGCTTAGGGAACTACTGGAGAAGTTTCTCTCAGCACTTTGAACACAGAAACATTTTGTGGATGAGTAACTGCAGTGCCCTTGGGAGAATTTCCAGGTATTCATGACTGCTGGATTTATCTACCCCAGGCAAGATGCAGTCATCCCCTTTTTGGAGAACTATAAGACTAGATCCAGGCAAGTTCCTCTTTGCATATAGGGACTTAGAGGAAAGCAGGGTGGGGTGGGCTAGAGGGGAAATAATGAATACAGTGAATGAAATTCGTGTCATTCACAAAACATTTGAGGCCCTCCTCTTTGCCAGCACTGTGCTAAGCTCCAAAATGGAAAGTAACACTGAGTCTTGTCCTCAGGGAGCTCATAGACAAGTGGGTAAGACATTTCATGTGAAGCTTGAGTTGACTGCGTGTCAGGGAAGGCCTGAGCCGAGTCCTGAGGGAGGGGTCTTTGACCGGGGGAGGTGTGGGGAAAGGGCTTTCCAGCTTGCAGACATCCTGCACATACAAGGGTGGCTGGGGCCTGTGAGCGACCAGAGGAAAGAGGAAGAGGAGGCTGAAGGGCGAGGCGGAGCCTCGGTACCACCTCTGCCGTGCTGAGAAATCTGACAGCCTCCTCGGTATTCCACAGAGATGCAGGGATCCTGAGTGAGGCGATGAACTTTCAGAGGAGGCTTATTTCTTTAGTTTTTGTATTTTCTGTTACAAAATTTTAAAATCTCATTGGAGAAAATGTGGAGGTTAGAAAGGTGTCAAGAGAAAATATAAAACCAACTCTAATGCTACCACACAGAGATAACCATTGCTACTATTTTGGTATATTTGGTATAGAAGTTTTTACATGTATGTTTGTGATCATTTTATATAAAACTGTATTTTTCTTTTTTCATTAATACTAATTCCTGGACATTTTCTTACTTTCTATTTTTTTAATTAATAAAATTTGAAATGTGAAATGGGAATTCCCTGGTGGTCCAGTGATCAGGACTCTGTGATCTCCCTGGTGAAGGCCTGGGTTGGATCCCTGGTGGGGGAACTAAGATCCCTCAAGCCATGGGGCATGGCCTAAATAAATAAATAAAAATGTGAGATTATTTTAGGTTTACAGAAGTGTTCCAAAGGCCATGCAAAAGTTCCTGTATGTCTTTCACCAGCTATCCCTAATGTTAGCTTTTAACTTTCTAACTCTCATCTCTGTCAAAATGTACTTATCTCCCTCATATTTCCCCTGAGATTTCTAAAGTGACAGATAACTAGCCTGGAACACTGACCCGTAGTCCTGTGAGTCAACGGACACTCCCGGCCTGAAACACAACTGCAGTTGGACAGGGCATTGCTGGAGTCACCAGGCATTGACCTGGAGGAGGGGATTCTGGTTGGAAGCAGTGCTGGGCGGGGAGGTGCTGCTGAGCAGATGGGACCCCAGGACCCTCAGCTTGGCCTGGCGGGAGCAGCTGCCAGCACAACTTCTAGATAAATCCTCACTCACTAAGATATTAAGTGATCTGCTCATGTTTCTTCTGATATTTTATTATAGAAAAGTAATAAAACAGAGTTTCTGCATGATCTTGACCAGCTTAGACCCCGAGTCTGATCCAACATTTACCTGCATTGCTCAAAGCCAATACTAAATGATTTCCGATCTGTTCTAAAGTCCTGGGGTAAATCACTCTGTCCTCACAGATCATCCAAGGAAAACATCAAGTACTGGCAAGAGTCATCACTCATGATGGAAATAAACCATCCCCAAGCCCCAGTCCTGGACTCTGTCTGTACATTTCACCATCCAGTGTGAGCTCTTCCTTTTAAAAACACTCTTAGTACTTATTTGTTCTCTCTTAGGATCATTTTTGTTATGCGGTGTGTGTGTGTGTGTGTGTGTGTGCGCGTGTGTGTGTATTTCTTATTATTGTCTTCAGTTTTGCATATTGCACAGTGCTCAGAACAGTACCTAGCTATTACATGCTAAATAAAAAATTTTTTCATTTAAATTTATTATCTCTATACCCTTTCCCTTGGAGAAGTTATGGAGTCTCACAGCTTCAATGAATACATTTTAATACGTACATTTTAGTACATAAATTCTGGGATCTCCAACTGCTTCCTAACTGGTTCTACTTTAATAATCTAATTTAACTGCAAATTATAAAAGACTAAAATTGGGATAATCCCCTCTTTCAGTCTCTTCCTGTGATGGGCTGAATTGTGTCCCCTACCCCAAATTCAAATGTTGAAGTCCTAACCCCTCGTGCCTTAGAATGTGACTATATTTGGAGATGGGGTCCTTGAAGAGGTGAATGAGGTAGAATAAGGTCACCTGGGTGGGCCTTAATCTACTATGACTGGGTGTCCCTGTAAGAAGAGGAGATTAGGACACAGACAAGCACAGAGGGAAGACAGCCGTCTACAAACCAAGGAGAGAGACCTTGGAAGAACCAACGCAAGTGACACCTTGATTTTGGACTTCTTGCCTGCAGAACTGTGTGGAAATACCTCTCTTATTTAAGCCACACACTCTATGGTACGGCAGCCCAAGCAAACAAGTACACTTCCCTCACCCGAACTCTGAACTGGCTTTCCCGGTGAACCTCCGTATTTCTGCCACCTGCCATCCTTCTCTCAGGCACACATATTTGAAGTCTCTTTTCCAGCTCTCAGCTCATTTGATCATCACTAAACGTGTGTTGTGCATTCTTTCTCCCCTTCATTGGCACTGCTGTTGTTCTAGGCCAGCTCAGTGTCGACCCTTACTTAATAGCCTTTATACATTTCTCTTCATACACAGATCTTGGTCTCTGATTTCTCTTTTATGATATGGGCCGAAATGTACTCTGAGTGCAGCTCACACTGAATGATTGACATTGGACCACATCTTCGCCCACGTTGTTGCCTCTGCTGGGGGTGCTCTTTTCTCTCTCCTCCAGGACTTGGTCATCTGTGGTTCTGGACGTGTAAGTCCACGCCTTCTTGCTCACCTCTCATCTGACCTCTACTCCTGACTTTGGTGTATGTCCTTAACATCCCTAGTCTCAGCCTCCTAATCTGTCTTTCTGCTCTTTTTCCATACCAGCTAATAGTTCAGAATATTAAATTAACATTGAATACCCCCTGTAACCGACGAGGGACTTTTCCTTATATTCTATCATATGTACAGGAAGCAGACACTAACAATTCATGTGGGGTCATGTTAGAGGTTTTGCTTTAGCCTCAGTGTTTTATTAGTTTGGAGTCTTCGGGAGAGTCCTATGACTTTTTAAAAATCTCAGCTCTAAAGCAAAGCTAATAGTATTTAATTTCACTTGAGCATTATAAAGAAAAATAGATTAAATGTATTAAAGATTTTTAAGGCACTAAGAAAGCAATATTCAGGTTATTTGCTGTAGTTGGCTTTCTTGAAATTTCCCATATTGCTTTTTATTGCCACTGGTCCTGTCTTCAAGTGCCTGGTAACCTCTCTGCAAGCTGATTTTGTGTGTCATGTATTCTTTCTGATTTCTACAGCACCTAGCTGTTTCTTAATAAATACTGAAAAAATTAAAAAAGCTAACTCCTAAAATCACAGAAGTTGAAAAGCCTTATAAGGAGGGTGACTATTCAATCCACTCTGCATGAGATGGTTCTGTTTCCCCAGCCTGATTATTATAGCACCTCCCTCCACTCTCAAAAGTGTGCTTATTGGACAATAAATTATATGGTCACCCTCCCCATGAATGACTCTGCTTAAACAGAATTGTGGTAGTTTATTTCACAAAGATACAAGGGGCACAGGGCAAACTTCCTAAAAGGAAGGAAAGCCTGAAGATAAAGACAGTTGAAGCCAAAAGTAAAAGTTCTACTTGGGAGACTATTTCAGCTAATGGACATTATAAACCCCATGGGTAAATGGATTTTCCTTAAATGTTTGACTATCAGATGAGATAAACCAGCTGCACTTCTCTGCAATATTGCCAAGTTTAGTCTTTGAGTTAACTCTTGGCAGATACACTTGGAGTCTGTACATCTCAAAAGCTATTAATCAAACTGCTAAAGCGTGTGTTGTTAAAAGTTAAATATGTTGTCTATACCTGATTTTAATAGTTTTTGTTTGTTTTTAATTACCCAAGTAATCCGTGTATACATTTTTGTTATTAGTTAAAATGTCAAAATATAGAGTAAAAAAAAAGTCTCCCCTCCATTACCTCTCACCTAACCAATCTCACGTTTCCACATGTAAGCCAATTTTAACCAGAAATGATACAAAATAAAGATTGAGTACAAGTAAATTATAAATATTAAATATTCTATAAATATAACAAATTAGTAATTTAAAATAAATAGTCCAACTTCAAGAAGACAATTTGGCAAAAACATGCTACTAAACAAACAATGGGTCACTGAAAAAATCAAAGTAGAAATCAAAAATTGGAGAAAAATGAAAATGGAGACTCAACAATCCAAAAACTATGCGACACAGCAAAAGCAGTTCTAAGAGCAAAGTTTATAGTGATACGAGTCTATTTCTGGAAACAAGAAAATTTTCAAATAAAAAAATCTTTACACCTTAAGGAACTAGAAAAAGAAGAACAAACAAAACCCAAGGTTAGTAGAAGGAAAGAAATAATAAAGATTAGAGTAGAAATAAATAAAATACAGACTAAAAAAATAGCAGAATAGACCAATGAAGTATGAGCTGGTTCTTTAAAAAGATAAACAAAATTGACAAACCTTTAGCCAGACTTAACAAGAAAAAAAGAGAGAGGGCCCAAATAAAATCAGAAATGAAGAGAAAGTTACAACTGACACCACAGAAACACAAAGGATCATAAGAGACTACTACAAACAATAATATGCCAATAAAATGGGCAACCTAGAAGAAACGGATAAATTCCTGGAAAAGTACCATCTCCTAAGACTGAATCAGGAAGAAATAGAAAATACGACAGACTGACTACCAGTAATGAAATTGAATCAGTAATCAAAAAACACCCAGCAAACAAAAGTCCAGGACTGGATGGTTTCATGAGTGAATTCTAGAAACATTCAAAGAGTTAACACATATATTTCTCAGACTATTCCAAAAACTGAAGAGGAGGGATTGCTTCCAAACTCATTCTAGGAGTACATTACCTTGAACCCAAACTGGATAAAGACACCACAGAAAAACAAAATTACAGGCCAATATCACTGATGAACATAGATGCAAACAATCCTCAACAAAATATTAGCAAATGAATTCAACAATACATTAAAAGGATCATACACCATGATCAAGTGAGATTTAGTCTAGGGATGCAAGGATGTTTCAACATGTGCAATTCAACCAACATGATACACCACATTGAATAATAAAAATCATATGATTGGACTTCCCTGGTGGTGCAGTGGTTAAGAATCCGCCTGCCAATGCAGGGGGCACGGGTTCGATCCCCGGCCCAGGAAGATCCCACATGCCGCGGAGCAGCTAAGCCCGTGCACCACAACTACTGAACCTGTGCTCTAGAGCCCGCGAGCCACAACTACTGAGCCCATGTGCCACAACTACTGAAGCCCACGCACCTAGAGCCTGTGCTCCACAACAAGAGAAGCCACTGCAATGAGAAGCCTGCGTACCGCAGCGAAGAGTAGCCCCCACTTGCCACAACTAGAGAAAGCCCACACGCAGCAACGAAGACCCAACACAGCCAAAAGCAAATAAATAAAAAATAAATAAATTTCTAAAAAATAAAAAATAAAAAAATCATATGATCATCTCAATACATGGAATAAAAGCTGATTACAAAATTCAACATGCACTCATTATAAAAACTCTCAAAAAAGAGGGTAGAGAGGGAACATACTTCAACATAATAAAGGCCGTATATTACAAACCTACAGCCAGTATTACACTCAATGGTGAAAAGCTGAAAGCATTTCACCTAAGATCAAGACAAGGGTACCCACTCTTGTCACCTTTATTCAGTATCGTAGTGTGAGCCCTAAATCTCTCTTGTGCCAAAGGAAATAATTGGCATGAGGAAAGGCCAGTTATATATTTGGTTCATGGCATACTGTGGTTAGAATTACGATCTTTAGCTTTGTTCTTAATGAACTGACTGATTTTAGGGAAATAAAAAGAAAGTGCACGGAGGGGATAAAAGAAGATACAAAATTTCCAGACACTAGCAGAAGGACTGTTTTTCTCCTGGCTTTCCACTTGGTTGGCAACTCTTATTTGCCAAAATCCTGGTGCTCGTCCTCACATGAACAGGTCCACAGGCACCTTGACTCCTCATTTAAAAATCAAATGCATCACTTTCTTCCCACAAATCTGCCGTCTATTATTTGATTCCTCAACATACCTAAGAGAAAACCATCCTCTCCAGCACCCAGATTAAGTAACCTCTAAATCTGGATGGATAGAATAGAGGAGTGGGCACAACATCTTTTGTGGAAGGACATAATCCTGCCCAAAGTGTACAACTTGAATTCAATCATGAGGAAACCTGGGCGAGGAACAGAATCACTGGCTAGTCCTCTTCAGAAGTACCAAGGACGTGAAGGACAAGAAATGGCTCAGGAGTTGTCCCGTGTAAAGGAGACGGAGGAAGCAGGACAACTGAATGGAATGTGGGATCCTGGATGGGAAAGGCAGACAGCAGCGGGAAAATGTCTTTGGGGTCAGCTGATGAAGGTCGATAGGTAATTTTCGGTGCTATTTTGTACTTTTTAATAAGCCTGAATTATTTCAAACTGAAAAGTTTAAATTGAAGTATCAGTTTAAACTATATATCAGTTTGCAGACTGGCACTCAGTGCTGACAGAATGACAAGACCGGAGAGCTGAGTGGAAGTGTGGAGTGGCTGTGGGTATGCTGGGTGCCTGAAGGAGGTGGTCCTGGAAGCAGGGCTGGACCAGATGCGAGAGGGGTGAAATATCACACTGGGGAGCAGAGTTTTAACAGAGACAAAACTGGGCCTTCCTGCAAAGCAGTGGACTTCTCTTCATTCTCCTCTCCCTCCAAATTATGAGAAGCGTTTTCTTCTTTTATTTTTTACTTATTTTTTACAATAAATTTATTTATTTTATTTTTGGCTACGTTGGGTCTTTGTTGCTGCGTGTGGACTTTCTCTAGTCGTGGTGAGTGGGGGCTACTCTTTGTTGGGGTCCGCAGGCTTCTCATTGCAGTGGCTTCTCTTGTTGTAGAGCAGGGGCTCTAGGCACGCAGGCTTCAGTAGCTGTGGCACATGGGCTCAGTACTTGTGGCGCATGGGCTTAGTTGCTCCATGGCATGTGGGATCCTCCCGGACAAGGGCTCGAACCTGTGTCCCCTGCATTGGCAGGTGGATTCTTAACCACTGCGCCACCAGAGAAGTCCCCTATTTTCTTCTTTTAAACAGTAAAAATTGTCATTTTATTAAGTTACTTTCATTTGTGTAAGATGATTGTCAAGCCCAAACTCACACATTGCTATGGAAGTTAAAGGTAACATACAGAAAATGTAAAAATAATGTTCAGAAAGTGCATTTTATAATAAAGCATAGGAATAGTGAAAGAGAACACCAAACAAACAAATCTGAATCATCTGGACTCTGCACTCTCTTCCCTGCCTCCCTGTCCTGGTCTCCCTCATCCCATCTGTCACTAGGAGCTGCCAACTCTGCCTTCACACTAGTTCTTGCACTGGGATTGGAATCAGAAGGTTTGGGTTCTCGTCCTGACAATTCCATGCCTGAGTGTCCCCATGTGCTGGATTTGGGGACTGGGCCATAGATGGGGTCCGGTCCCTGTGTGTGGGGTAACATGTATCTACTTGTTTGAGTTCAACCTTCCTTCCAGTAAGAGTAAGGAGGCTGTTGGTTTTTTGATGAGTTGACAATAAGTGAGCACATTTCTCAAACAGAGATGTTAGTTTTTCTGGATAAATCTTGGTTTAAACTTGTCTTGCTATTTTCCCTCCTGGCAGAGTTCTGGTCCTACCTTTAGAAACAACAGTCCTCATCCTCAAGCTGAGATGCAAAGTTAGACATCTTCCAACTTCACCCCAGGTAAGGCAGCAGCAGAAACAGGGACCCTTAATGGTTGCTCTCTGCCTCAACTTGTACAAGGTACTGATCTGTATTAAAGTACCTCAATTAAAAGGATTTCCCTCTTATCAAAAGGGAATAGGGAGGGTTGCCAGTTATCTTTGCCATCCAACTATTAATGTTGGTGAGGCTAGCTGATTTTGGAGAAGTAGGTAGGTGGTTTCAAACACGTGATGTTTTAAGTATTTTGTTTGTTTGTTTGTTTTAGTTTGTTTTTTTTGTGTGAGTACAGGTATTCGTTGCAAGAGACAGAAGCGATGTCTGTCTACCCCAAGCAAAGGATAGCCATTGTTTTGGTACCTGGTCTGGGTAAGACCCCTTTTCTTCTGGGTTTCATTACCCTCTCCTTTTAAAGACTGCTGCCAGTGCTGAAACTCATGTTGGTCCTGAGCTCAAATCATCGACTGGTATGGTAGTCCTAAGAATGGGAGAAACAGCCCTGGAAACATCATACCTGATGATTTGAAAAATCAGTATTAAGAATGAAGTGTAGGGGCTTCCCTGGTGGCACAGTGGTTAAGAATCCACCTGCCAATGCAGGGGACGTGGGTTCAAGCCATGGTCTGGGAAGATCCCACATGCCGCGGAGCAGCTAAGCCTGTGTGCCACAACTACTGAGCCTGTGCTCTAGAGCCCGTGAACCACAACTACTGAGCCTGCGTACCACAACTACTGAAGCCCACGTGCCTAGAGCCCGTGCTCCGCAACAAGAGAAGCCACCACAATGAGAAGCCCGCACACTGCAACAAAGAGTAGACCCCACTCGCTGCAACTAGAGAAAGCCCACGCACAGCAGTGAAGACCCAATGCAGCCAAAAGTAAATTAAAAAAAAAAAAAAAAAGAATGAAGTGTAGAGGGACTTCCCTGGTGGTCCAGTGGTAAGAAATGCACCTTACAATGCAGGGGATGGGGGTTCAAGCCCTGGTTAGGGAACTAAGATCCCACGTGCCACGGGACAACTAAGCCTGTGTACCACAACTACTGAGCTCACTCGCCTCAACGAGAGAGCCCGCGTGCTGCAAGCTACAGAGCCCATGCTCTCTGGAACCCAGATAGCACAACTACAGAGCCCACATGCCTGGAGCCTGCCCGCCACAACTAGAGAAGAGAAAACCCACATGCCACAACTAGAGAGAAGCCCGCACACCACGAGGAAGAGCCTGTGCGGCCACAACGAAAGATCCCGCATGCCTCAATGAAGATCGTGTGTGCCGCAACTAAGACCTGACGCAGCCAAAAAATAAATAAATAAATAAAATAAATAAATAAAATAATAAATAAATCTTAAAAAAAAAAAAAAAGAATGAAGCGTAGAAACCTGCCAGCCAGAGTCTGATCTCCTGCAGGTGGGTGCTATCAGGTAGGAGTTTACCTAAAAAGACTCCTGTGGATTATTTGTTTTACGAGTGTTGAATCAAGGCTGAGTTAAGACTGCATCCTGACGCAATTCTGGTTCTATTTTCCTTTACCTTCTCCGTGGCAACCACTCAAGACAGACACTTCAGAAGACACTCCCAGTTACTGGCTGGGATAGAACCTTCTAGCACTACGATAGTACCTTCAGCCTCCACCCTCAGAGGGACACAAGATTCTTGCTTCCAAATTTGAACTGACTTCACTTCCAAATTTGAGACACCAAATATGAAACATTGCCTCACCTGGGCCTTTTATGATGACAATATAAAAATTTTTTTAGGTAAAAAAACCTTTAAATATGAATATCTGTTAAATAATTTAGTTAGTATTTAGTTCATTTTTTTAGCAGATTACATTTTAATATATATAAAAGTAGAATTTATTTATATATATATATTCTTTCCAAGCTGTTTAACTCCTGAATTTTTAAGTATTCCATTTAAGTACATCCTTGAATCATTAGCAAACATTTTTGGTTTTTGAATGTTTTCTCAGAGATTCATTGATTTCAAGGTAGCTGTTGAATTTTAAGCAGTATGTTAAAAATTATATGTCCATAAGAGATATGAAAATTGTTGCTTGGTTATTCATATATGGCTAAGAGATAAAGATATCAAATCTCTTAGCAATGAAGGTATTATCTTTATCTCTCAAAGACACAACTACTGAAACACATTTCTCTTCCTTAATATTTTGTAAATGCATTAAGGTTAATGGATGTTCTAAACAACCTTGAGCCTTTTGGAAGAGTGCTTTTAAACAACATTGTTTATCTCCCACAAAATAAGCACTCCAAAGGCCTTGTACGTCTATCCCTAAGCCAATACATTCTGGAAATAACTCAGTCATAAAATTCTATTATCCCTCATTCAAATAAAATAATCTCTGGAGCAGAAAGGAATAACTGACTTTTAAAATTTTTTTAAATTTTAAATTTAAATTGATTTTACATTTCTAAATTTGTTGAAAATTGTTTTAAATCACTGTGGGAAAGTTATCCTAAGTAGCATAAATCAAAAGGCTTACTGTTAATCTAATTTATGATTAGGCTGGATTTCTCAAACTTGAGTAATGTAAAGAAGCCCTTAAGAGGAAGAAAATTTTTGAGGATACCCAGAGTTGATGTATACCATTTTGATGTCACTGTTCTTGTTATGATAGTTTTTATATGTGCATAGCTAAGATACCCCCGAAAAACCTAAATACATTTACATGTTAGACACAAACAAAATTATAAAGCTGATAGAATTCCAATGAACAATATTAATTTAATTTGCTGGCTGAGGTTTTGAGAAAATTAAAGAGCATATGATAAGGTTAATGATAGAAAGATTTTGTCACTTTTTTACTAGATGATTTTTATTTTGAGCACAGTGGATCGTCATCTGAACCACTGTCATTACTATAGTTGGTTATTTATTTCTTTTTTAAAAATGAGTTTGTTTTTAGTCACTACAATTGATTGGAGGACTGATCAAGTTAATTGTTCACCGCAAAATGCAGGAGAGAAAAATTTAGAAGTACAACTAACTGAACATCCTTCATTGTAGATTGACTTTTCTTTTTCTTTCTTTCTCTTTTCTTTTTTTTTAATTGAAGTATAGTTGATTTACAATGTTGTGTTACTTTCAGGTATACAGCAAGGTGATTCAGTTACACATATAAATTTTTTTTCAGATTCTTTTCCCTTATAGGTTATTACAAAATATTGAGTAGAGTTCCTTGCGCTATACAGTAGGTCCTTGTTGGTTATCTATTTTGTAATTATGTTAATCCCAAACTCCTAATTTATCCCTCCCCCGCCCCCCTTTCCCCTTTGGTAAGCGTAAGTTTGCTATGTCATTGTAGATTGACTTTTCTATATATTGCATGTACACTGCTGCAGTTGATCCGTACAAAGGCCGAATCAGAGCAATACTTCTACTTGCAATACTGATGGAGCACTGGCTGGAGGAGCGGGGTGTGTTCTTTGGAATCACTAAGTGTCTTTTGAATTATAAACCCTGTGGAAACCCAAGTGTCTCACCACAAATCTCTATTCCAAATGCTGTGAAATCTTCCTTTGTTCAGTGAACTAAAGTATCATTTACCTTATTTGGCACCAATGAATCCTCTTCATGTTTAAGTTCACCTCTATTATGCTTTCAATAGTACTTGACTTTTCTACACTGGTTTGTTTTCACAATATCAAACTAAACCTCGACTTGTTGAATATCTTAAGAAACTAAAGGCTTTTTCATGAGAATGTCTTACAATTGCAAATAATGACTGCAAGACAGAAGCTAGTTTTGTCTGTATAACTGTTGATAAAAATCTAAATTAAGAACAATGATGACGCAGGGTGATGACTAGTATTTTGACTTTAGAACCTGCTAATAATCTAAGAGCAGCTGGACACACTTACCAATACAGTCATCCCTCTGTATCCGTGGAGGGCTGGTTCCAGGACCCCCAGTGGATACCAAAGTCCGAGCATGCTCAAGTTCCTTGTATAAAATGGTGTGATATTTGCATATAACCTGTGCACATCCTCCCATATACTTTAAATCATCTCTAGATTACTTATAATACCTAATACAATGGAAATGCTATGTAAATAGTTGCCAGCATGCGACAAATTCAAGTTTTGCATTTTGGAACTTTCTGGAAAATTTTCCCTCCAAATATTTTCCATTCTCAGTTGGTTGAATCCAAGGATGCAGAACCATGGATATGAAGGGCTGACAGTACATGGCAAGCCAAACTGTGTCATTTCAGATGATCACATGACAGCAACAGGATTGATGTCACAAGCAATGGCTGGACTGAGGGCTATTTGGAAATAACACAGGTTTCCAGATGACTCAGAATATGTTTTAAAAAAAGTCCTTTAAAGCTTATTGTAAACCCAACTAACATGATTCAAAATGGAGTAACACCTGTCAAGGACCCCTATTAAGTCTCTTTCAGACACCCAAGAACTGGAAAATTACTGAAGACTGCAGGTCTATTCTCCAAAAAGCACATCCTATAGAGACACAGCCAGCCCCGGGTACTGCTGTGGACCAGAATAGACATAAACCCACCCTCTTTTCCTGCACCTTGCCCTTTGAAGCCCAATAAAAGACTCAAACCCCCACCCTTCAAGTGCCAATGCCATTCTACGTGTCTGGCCCCTTTCCTCCCTTGGAAAGTGAATAAAAACTTTCTTTTCTTCCTTTGCTAATATTTCTATGAATTCTTTCACAACCTGGGTCAGCTCACCTAACACTTATCATAAAAAAATGTGAGGAGAAAATGGAAAGAAAAAAATGGAAATTATATTTGAATGAAAGGACCCCAGAAATTCAATGGGTTTGAGAAATCCTGGGTTAGATCATGTAAATGAAATTGCTGTGAAAACAATAATGTGTTCCACAAATGCCCATACTGTGATTGTTAGGAAACAAACATATTGGAAAAGTCTGGAGTTAATGTAACATAAAAAAGATCGGATAAAGTCTACATAGCAGACAGAAAATTCCCACGGTGAAGGTCATTAAACTGAGTTTCCAGGAAAACAGCTGCTCCTATCACTCCCCTGGAAAAAGGACAAAATAACCTAATTCCTTCATAAATGTACTCTGGGAAACACTGACCTTGGTTCTGAGCATAGCCTATGTGGCCTGAGTGTGTGTGTGGGTCGGGTGAGGAGGAAGTGGTGGTGAGTGTCCCTGAGGAAAAGGCTGAAGCCTTTGATTTGGGGCTGTTGTCTGGCACCTTGTAGGGTAGAGAGGCTGGAAAGAGAGCAGTGAGAAGACAATTCTGGGTCCCAAGTACACACCACACTGCTTCTGGGGCAGCGACCCTGAAATACTAACCTCATAAGAAATAACCATGTTCCCTGTAGATGGATGAAGTTTTTACCCCACGGGCCCTTGGCTGACAGGTTGTTTTGTTGCTCAAAGAGAAGAAAATGCAGATGAGGTGATCACACGTGTGCCTGGTAGGCCCCTTCTCTTTCCTCACTGAAGATAACCCTGAGCATTTCTCCTCAAGTGTCTAGATTAGTCAGAGTAAAGGAAGATTTATTTTTATTTTTACATTTCCATTTTCTGAAATGTTAAAATCATTTTCTAGCTGAGGAGGCTAACTTTTGGACGTGATTATCAGTCAGCCTGTCAAGCTGGAATTAAATCTTGGCATCACAGCAGGATCATATTTACAACTACTTCAGTTTCCAAAAACCAGCCAATGGAGAGAAAATATTTTGTTCAGGAATTTCAATGGGAAAGCCAAAGTCTAGAGTGAAAACACATCTCCTGTGAATGATTACATCATAAGGCATATGAGAGCCCATCTGGAATCAGGAATAAATACAGAAGAGTTCAATTCAGTTCAGCAGACACTCTGGAATCTCTGCTGTGTGCCGGGAGTTGGTTGGCTTGGCCTCGAGGAGCTCATGGTCTAATCATCAGTCTCATATTAAAAATTCATATATTCAGAAGAGCTTGGGCCCAAAGAACAATGGATGTTGCCAAGACCTAGTTGAATTCATGTAAAATAACCAATTCACTTCAGAAGTTCACATTTAGCAGGTTGAATAGACAGTACATTGAAAATGACATCAGTTATAAAACATAAGACAAAATTGTGTCTGAGGTGCGCTCCTTGATTATTTAGATTCTTTTCTTACCTCCCCTTCCTTCAACTACATTCATTTTAATACCAAAAGATGATTCTAAGTAGACGGGTCTAGCACAGTGATTCCAATCAGCTTAAATTTAAATAGGGGAAGAAAAATAATACTAAATTGTTAGGCTCCAAATTGGGTTGTGTGCTGACCTAAGATAAGCATTTCTTGTCTTTGGATGCTCTGAGCTGGCATGAATAATAAGTACTCTGATAAAATAAATTCTGCCAAAAAATTAATCTGACACAGAGTAATCAAATGCCTAAAGTTATGGTCCATAAGTAATTATCCATAACTGGTAAGTGGAGCTCACAAATACCAGTATTGAAAACACTTCCATGTGGCTAAACCGAGGTCACATCTTTTCCTGTGCTCTTTGTTAGTCTCCTGGTTGTATAAACAGCACCAAGAGTGAACAGCTTTACTGGATACTATGTTCATTGTGAGTTCATTTCATGCCCATGTCCCGCTAGCCGCCACACTTACCAGACAGATAAACTCGAAGCAGAGGCGTTGGATTAGACCCCATATAGTTCCCATCCCATCTCTCTTCCTTCCATCCCAGGCCCAAATTCAGGATTCTGTGCTCTGGTCCACACAATGTTACCCCAAGTGAGAGGGTCAGACTAGTAATCTACCTCTCCTGCCCCCTGCAGATGTGTCCAGATGCTGAGAAGCTCCTGGCAGGACGAGCTGCTTGGGGGGCTCAGGCAATCCCCCTCCCAGGTCATTACAGGAAGGGGTGAATTACACTAGCAAGTGGGGGTGAGAATTTAGGCAAGGCCGGTGACTCTCAGTGAAAAGGACTCTGGATGTGGGCACCTGAGTGGTTCAGAGACAGAGAGACAGGTAGGCAGGAGGAGGACCTGTGTTGCCAGGGTGAGCACCTGGTGCCAGGACCCTGGACAGAAGACAAGGGACATCAGGTATGAATGGTTGTCTGCAGGAAACCCACACCAGGCCTTCAATGGTCCCTGCTCTGAAACCACAGTCTCTCCTGCCACGTCAGCCCTGTCTTGGGGCTAATAAGAGAGAAGGGAGAGAACTTATGGGTTTGGAGGGATAGGAAGTGGGGATGAGGTGTGGGGTGGAGGGAGCAGAAAATAAGAGTGAAAACTACTGTACTCCCAATGGGATCCCACGAGGAGGATGACTGACTGTGCTCTCCTATTTCTTGGGCTGTCCCTTTTCCTTTTTAGATGTCCACTCTACATATATGTACTGCTTGAAGAAGAATATTAAAAGGAATGTTCGTGTGCCCAGTATTGAGCATAAGCCCCAGAACCATACCAGAACCTTCGAAGGCCCATGTGCCTCCAACAGTGCATCCTCTCCCTCCCCCCAGAGCCAACTACTATCTTGAATTTGGTGTTAATTTCTCTCTTGCATTTTTGACAATTTCCACCTGCAGTATGGATCCCTGAACAATATGTTATTTCACTTTTTTTAAGCTTTCACATGAATGCTGATATGTATCCATCAGGTTCCAAGAAGAGACAGATGGCACACTCAAAACAGGCTGATTCAAAGATGATTTTTTGCAGAGACCATTTGTGAAGGTGTGGAGGTAGGGAACCATGAGGGTCGATAGTTCAATCAGGTAGGGCCTCACCAAAGTCAACATGTTATGGGGTGGAGACCTGAAAGGTGGAGGAAGGGAGTCCTTTCAAGGCGGTCACCTTGAGGGGCACAGTGACAGGTGGAGGGACATAGGCAGCCTTGCGGGAAGGCAGCTAGGGGAACAGATACGTGGTCTCACTTCCTTCTCTCCTTCCCACATCCTGTTGGGGCTCTTAATTGCCTTCAGAAGGTCTGGAAGCAGAACGCACAGGAGGACGATTCACACAAACCAGGAGCAGAGAGCAGGAGGGAGGGTGAGGGGTGGTGTGGAAGGTACCAGCACCTATGGATTCTCCTATGACTTGCTTTTTCAGTTAACATTATCTTTTTGAGATTCATCAGTGTTGATGTGTTTAATTGTAGTTATTCAGTTTTGCTGTTGTTTTTTATATTCCACTGTGTGAACTGACTACAATTTATTTGTCATTTTCTTGATGATGGGTACTTACCAGTGTTTATCCTGATGTTGCTATGAACATTCTTGTCAGTGTTTTTTGATGTCTATGTACAAAAATCTCTCCAGAGAGTATACTTGCAGTAGAATTACAATACTGGGACAAAGGGTCAAATTTGCCAGAAGATGTCAAATTGTTTTCAAAGTAGTTTCATCAATTAACACTTCTACTGGCAGTATATGAGTTCTTTGTCAACACGATATTTTCAGACTTAAAAAATATTTGTTCATCTGGTGGGCTTACAATATTTATCTCATTGTGGTTTTACTTTGCATTTCCCCAATTACTAATGTGGTTGAACATATTTTCACACTTTTATTGGTCATTTATGTTTCCTCTGTTATGAAACATCTGTTTAGGTTTTTTTTTTCCCCTCTTTTCTACTGTGTTTTTACTTTTCTCTTATTGATTATAGTTGGATACTAACTCTTATGTTAATTATTTCTTACAACTTTCTTTTCCCAACTTGCAGATGCTTTAAAAAATGTATTTTTAAAGTTAAGTTCTTAATTTTAGAGTAGTTAATATTATCAATCTTTCTTTTGTGCTTGTGCTTTTTAAAAAGAAATTGTGCTAAGATATACATAACACAAAATTTACCATTTTAAAGTGTACAGTGCAGTGGCATCGTTGTGCAATGATCACCACCATCCATCTCCCTAACTGCTGGTGCTTTTTCTTAATGACTTGTTTAAGAAATTCTTTGCTGGGAATTCCCTGGCCATCCAGTGGTTAGGACTCACTGCTGAGGGCCCAGGTTCAATCCCTGGTGGGGGGACTAAGATCCTCCCGAAAGCCAAGCGGCTCGGCCAAAAAAAAATTTAAAAAAAAAAGAAATTCTTTGCTACATCAAGGCTATCTATACACTTGTTCTAAATTCTTAGTTTTGCCATTCACAGTTAAGTCATTAAATCATCTGGAATTGATTTTTGTGTACAGAGGGAGGTAGGAAGTATAATTTCCCCCCATAGCCAATTGTTCCAGCACCATTTAGAACTGTCCATATTTTCTCCATTGATTTGTACAGTGGACCTGTCAGATGCCAGGTTTCTTCATAGGTGTTGGCCCATTTCTGGGTTCTCTGTTCTGTTCCAGTGGTTGATTTGTCTATCCCTATACCAATATCACATTGTCTTAAATACTATGGAGTTATGACAAGCCTTCCATCTGCCTGAAATGCTATTCTCTTAAAGATACGCATGACTAAATCCCTAATTTTCTTCTGGTCTCTCCTTCCTGGTCACATTCTTAGCTAGCATTTCCTGGCTACCCTTTCTAAAATTTCAATGCCTCCTCCAAAAACTTAATATCCTCTTCCTCTGCTTTATGTTCCAGCTTAGAATTTCTTATTTAACATAGCAATGTGTACAATTCTCTTGTTTATTATTTCTCTTTCCCACTAGAATATAAGGTTTATGAGGGCAGGGATTTTGGCAGTTTCATCACTCTTGTATTCCCAGCAGAGAAAACATTGCCTGGCACTTAGCAGGTGCTCTGTTAGTATTTCTGAAACAAATCATGCAATGTTGATATATGGAAGGGTAACCTGCCCTCTGTGTACTTTCTTTTAAGATATGTTTTTTCTTTAGTTCTCTTGCTTCTTGATGCTAGGCTAATAAAAGCAATCTGAAACAAAGGGAGAAAGAAAGAGGTTTTAGGTTTCTTCCCAGAGCTGGGCAGTGAAATGGAAAGGGTGGAGGGACCAGGATGGAAAGGGCTGGATTGGTACAATGCTTAGCCCTGGCAACCAAGATACATATAAATTACAGACCCCGACCTCACAACCTACGTCTGGCTAAGTGTGCATTAACTTTCATGGGTCAGCTGTCCTGCTGGGAATGCCTCCTGTTCCTCTGCTTTCCATGGCAAGTGGAGCTGAAAGGACCCAGAGTTTATAGCATCCTCACTGGGTAAAGAAACTTACCAGGCCTTTGGTTTTTAGGGCAACACACCCTGCACAGGGAAAGAATGAACATTCGCTTTGATTCACCAAGCATGGCAACTAAAATCTCAGCTGTAAGTGTGACATACGACAGGACAGAACTCCTGGAGATGGAGTCGTAAGGGTGAAAGCTCTGTGGGACAGCCTGTCAGTAGCTGGGTAATGCCCAGGGCAGGCAATGAATTGAGCAGTGATGATTCATGGAAATTCCGTCAGACAAGGTACTCTGTGCTTTATTGCAGGCTAGACTAGGGAGCCAAGTCATTCTGGAAGGAATGTGTACAAAGTTTTCAGATGAGGACTTGAAGTTTTATAGGTTGGAATCCCATTTGATTCAAACCATCTGTTGAATATCCAGCTGAACACATCACTTTTTTTATACATCTCTCATATTTACATCATCTCAGGATAATAAATATTTGTTGAGGGCCCATGGAGGGTTATAAAGATGAATGACACAGACACCAGGGTTACAAAGATGAATGACACAGTAGTCCCTGTTTTGGGGATGGTTATGGTCTAGTGGAAGTAAAAGTTATACGTTTATATGTGTTTTCTTCTCCCTGATTGTGAGGTTGGGGTCTGTAATTTATATTCACCACAGTTGCCAGAGCTGAGCATTGGGTCAATCCATTTGGTTGGTGAAATAAACACAGGAAGAGCTCACAGTGATTTACCAAGTATGGCTGACTGAAATGTATCATTATCGTGCATTATTGGTCTTGTGATACGTAGATTCGTATTGTAATTGCCAAAAACACTGTCCACAGTGAGATAGTGACCAAAACCGTGGCATGGGGAAACAATAAAGATGCTAAAACAGTTGGAACAGACACAGGCTATTTTGTACTCTGAAGTTTAAAGCATCTTTAACACTGTGAAAAGGCAGCTCTTACGTGACGTATTTAGTAAGTTGTTGGTAATGTGAAACGTGAGCATGTTTTTCCAGCTCTCTCTGAAATGGTCATAAAATGACATTAATTACCTCATCTTTTAATTTGGAAGATACTCTGGTAGGCACTTTAGGGATCACAAAGACAAAAAAAGGGGCCTGTCCCAAAAGAGCTGAAAATCTGGTAGTGCTACACAGTCAGCCACACATGTGTTCACAAACCTTTTGAAAGAGTGAACAAAGTTGGTGTGTAGGTGCATTTTTCTGAGGAGTGCATTCATTAAATCATCCAGCAGTTCCTGTTCCCCAAAGACGAAGACCTTCTATAGTAGAGGGGTAGAGCTGGAGAAGGAATTATACAATTCGGAAGTACTGGGGGTTTAAACCATGCGGCATAAGCAAAGGCTCAGCAGGACAGAGGAAGGTAGTATTTGACAACTGAAGTGCTGAAGGACAGGCAGGATTCCAACAGGAGGGAAGGTTAGGGCTGTTGAAGTGGGGAGATCACCACAAAGATACATGGGTAGGGAATGCAAGGCCTTCTTTGGAGAAGAGCTGGTAGTTCAGCTTATAAGCTGGGGGCAGCCATAGGCAAGAAAGTCATCGAATCCTGGGGCCATGCTGTGAGAAGCTTTCAAATGTTTCTTGAATTAAAATGAATATAGAACTTTATATAAAATTAAAATAGAACTTTAAAAATACTGTCAAATGTTCCATTGCCAGTGTCTTAGTTCCCACTTATGTAAGCATTTTTCTGTTTGCAATAGACTAATTTTTTAAATTGTCCAAAGAAGTATTTAATATCACCTATTGTAGAAAAAGGGTCATTGACATTTAAGTTAAAAGAGGGCCAGTTTAAGACCAGGCCAAAGATGAAGCCAATAAAAGTGAAATAAAAACAAGACTAGCACAGAGGGGCGGTGTTGCACATAAAATTCTGATTGCAACGGATAACACATGTCTGGATTGTAAGATGAGGATAGGAGTTGCAGAGGGCAGCCTATTCGTAGTAGTCAGAAATGCTGCAGAAAATTGTAATGCTGTGTTCTTGCAAAGTTGGGATCATATGGCATATGTGGTTTTACGTATTCTGCTCTGTTAACTTCATAGTATCCTGAACATTTTCCCAGGTCAATGGTGTTCAAAAAATATGTATTTTAAAAGTCTGTGTAATGTCTCATGATATGAACATACCATCATTTATTTAGTTTCCTGGGTTTTTATCCTTATAATGGTGCAATGACATTCCTTGGACACAAATTTTTGTGTCTATTTCTGGACAGATTCATGTAAGTGAAATACTTTGGTCAAACTGTATGAATTCTTTTAGGGCTCATAATACATATAACTATAGTATACTCCGCAATTGTAGCACAGCAGTCAATTCCTACGTGAGCCCATCGTATTGTGCTTTGCCCGATACTGAGTATTTTCATTGTAAAATCTTTGCCAGTTTTGTAGGGGAAATTTTCTTTGCTGCCAATGATAAACATTTTTCACACTTTATCATTAGTTGTTTTGTCTATGAATTATCTATTACCATTGCAACAAAAAGAATAAAATATCTAGGAATAAACCTACCTAAGGAGACAAAAGACCTGTATGCAGAAAATTATAAGACACTGATGAAAGAAATTAAAGATGATACAAATAGATGGAGAGATATACCATGTTCCTGGATTGGAAGAATCAACATTGTGAAAATGTCTCTACTACCCAAAGCAATCTACAGATTCAATGCAATCCCTATCAAACTACCACTGGCATTTTTCACAGAACTAGAACAAAAAATTTCACAATTTGTATGGAAACACAAAAGACCCCGAATAGCCAAAGCAATCTTGAGAACGAAAAATGGAGCTGGGGGAATCAGGCTCCCTGACTTCAGACTATATTACAAAGCTTCAGTAATCAAGACAGTTTGGTATTGGCACAAAAACAGAAATATAGATCAATGGAACAGGATAGAAAGCCCAGAGATAAACCCACACACATATGGTCAACTTATCTTTGATAATAAAGGAGGCAAGCATATACAGTGGAGAAAAGACAGCCTCTTCAATAAGTGGTGCTGGGAAAATTGGACAGGAACATGTAAAAGTATGAAATTAGAACACTCCCTGACACCATGCACAAAAATAATCTTTTTCCATTTGTATCTTATGATTTTTTTCCCGATTAATTTACATAAGTTCTTTACATCTTGATGGTATTAGTCTTTTTTATATTATTATTATTTTTTTTTTATATTATTTTTATTTATTTATTTTTTTAATTTTAATTTTTTAAATATTTATTTATTTATTTATTTGGCTGCATCGGGTCTTAGTTGCGGCAGGCGGGATCTCTCGTTGTGGTGTGCAGGCTCTTTGTTGTGGCGGGTGGGCTTCTCTCTAATTGTGACGTCGGCTCAATAGTTGCAGCGTGGGCTCTAGAGCCCAACCGGCTTAGTTACCCTGCAGCATGTGGGATCTTAGTTCCCCCACCAGGGATGGAACCTGCGTCCCCTGCATTAGAAGGCGCATTCTTAACCACTGGACCACCAGGGAAGTCCCTGATGTTATTTTTATAGTGAACTTTTCCCCTATTGTTATGACTGAAAAAATTTTTGTGATTTTTTTTTTTTTAGGTGCACAATTTTATATTTGTATAGTCAAGTCTTTAGGTATTTTTCTTTGTAAGTTGTTATATTTAAATTCCTTCCCTATCCAGAGATCAGCTAAACATTCATATAAATGTTCTTATGGTCTGTGCTCCAGGTTTCTTCAGGCAGTCCTTAGGCTTCAGGTGTCTTTTTCAGGCCAGGTGATATTAGTTATGTGTTGAATAAGGAATTAAGGGGAGGCGCTGATATATTAGTGGAATTGGTACAGTGTGGTGGTTAGCACTGTGGTGCTTGGCATGTCTCCCAGACTTTGAACCTGGCTTTGCCATTTACTATGCGATCTTTGAAGTCACTTAACTTCTCTGTTGCACGGTTTCTTATCTGTAAAGCTGGTTAATAATAGAACCTACCTTAAATGGTTATGGAAATAAAATGAACTTATGTGTAAGTCACTTAGAACACGTCCTGGTACAAGGTCAGTGCCAGCCACAGTTTGGTCCATGCTGGGTAAGTGCTCTGAAGATTTACGTTATTTCAGTGCAGTTTGCATCTCTAAAACCTTGAGCATTTCAGAGGGCTCTTCACCTCCCATCTTTACTAGAGCCTCCCGCGGCCCCTTTTGTAAGCGAGACACGCCTCCTGGAGGCCACAGGCGAAGTTTATTTCCAGCTCTGAAAACCTTACGGCCCGCAGTCGGGAGCCGGTGTGGCTCCGGGTCCGCAGCCCTAGGGCACCTTCTCCCCAGCGCTCTGCACGTGCTCGCCGCTATGCCCCTCTGGGCCTGCTCTACTTTAGACGCCGAGCGATTTCTGGGTGCACGTGTGCATGATGCATGCGTTCTAGTTACTGCAGATCTTCTGCGGGCGCCCTGCACCAGGTGTGTGTAGGGGGTGCACTGGACGTAAATCTTTCCCCAGGGGAGGGCCTGCCGTCTAGGAGAAAACCCGACTAGGCACTGTACGTAGATGACCTAGGCATTGTACGTAGATGACCTAGAGTCGGCCTCCCCATCTGTAAGACGCGAGCCGTGCAGCTCCAAACCCTCAGAGATTACCCAGAGTCCCTAGCGGGGAGCCAGTGCCGGGCCTGCTCTCCGCCCACCGGCCCAGACAGCGCGGCTCCATGCACAGGAACTGCAGCTTACAAAGTGGACACAAATCCCGCGGCCCCCAGAGCGCCCCACTGAGCAAGCGCGGGCCCGCGCAGGTGGGCGGGACCTCTGGGGCGGGTTTGGTGATCCAGCCACTTCCGCTTCCGGTCCTGTACGAACTCTCCCGCCATCCGGGGAAAGCGCTTGCCGGGGTTTGTGTGTTTTCACGTCTGGTGTGGTTGGAGGTAGGAGAAGCCCCCGCGGGTTTGGGACGGACAGTAATCCTGGTTTTGAGGCTTGCGAGTCCAGAGAAGGAGGAGAGCACTTTGGGGCTCCGGGCGCAGAGGGTGGGTATCGAGTATTGGTGGCTTGTCCGGGCAGAGCCGCCGGTGCCGGGGCTGACAGACCGCACTGCGTGGGGGGCGGGAGGGCGGGAGCGGGGTGTCACTAGGCACCTGTGGACGGTCCTGAGAGGAGCTCCGACAGACAGGACCTGAAAGACAGTTGTTTATTTCCCGGGGATGTAAGGGAGGAAGCGAGTAACTGGACCCTGCCCATGGAGTCTCTTATCTAGCCGGAATCTCCCGCGCTGTCCTCCAAATTCAGGATTGCTGCCCGTGTGAAATATTAAATTGACTCTTGGGACTGCAGAGACCTAAGGGCTAAGGCACACAGACCTCTAGTGAGCAGGCAGCATCGCCTGCCGTTGATGTTGCAGGAGGCTAGGACCACTGCCTGCGTCTCCTCCAGCGCACACCTCTCCCCACCCCCTTTGCACAATTGTTACAGGTGTATTGTCGAAAGTCTGGAAGATACAGAAGACATCACTCAGGGACACTACTGTTAACACTTCGTGCGTGCTCTTCAACCTCAGTTTTTTTCCCCTTTACATGTGGAATTATTTTTTTGCATTTTTTTTTTAAAACTCCACTTTCCATCATTTCAACCATTTTATGTGCTTCCTTCCAAGGTAACAAGATGCAGTTTCTTGGAGGAAATCGGAGGAAACTGAGGTTGGCAGATGACCAGAGGAATGCTTGCTACCCACATAGCCTTCAGTTTTACTTGCAGCCGCCTTCTGGAAACATATCTTTAATAGAATTTGAAAACTTGGCTATCGATAGAGTTAAATGTGAGTGATTTGAATTAGAATTTGTATATTCTTGAGAACCTCACTTATACTTTGTGGGAATGAATTAGAGTAATTTATTTCCTTCATTCAACAAATATTTACTGAGGGTTTTCTGTTGAGATTTTGCTATTCATTCATTTATTCCTTGTACAGTGCCTGTTTATTGAGTGCCACTTTATTCTAGGTGGTAGGGATTTTGAGCTGAATAATGTAATTCTCATTTTCGTTGAAGCTGTATTCTAGTACATGGAGACAGATGCCCAAAATAATAATTATAGTTTAGTATTTTAAGTGCTCTAGTAGAGGTAACTAATAGTGCTACTGAAACATAGAGATTGGAGTGATTGTCCTAGTCTGATTAAGTAAAACTGAAGAGAAGTTGAAATGTGATCTGGACCTTGAAGGATGAGTAGCAATTTCTCAACAGAGAAGACGTGAAGGGTTTTTGAAAGCTGGGATAATGGCCTGTACAAAGGCTTGGAGGCATGAGAGAGAGTGTCATATTGGAGGGAACAGTGACAAGTTCAGGGTAGATGGAGAAGTATGGGTAAGCAAGGGCATTTTGTGCCAAGCTAATGGTGTAATATTGGGGTGTAAGAAAGATGTAGCAATTTTACTGGGGACCTACTTCTGTGTGTTGGTGGAAGAAAGAAATAAGTTAGGTGTAAATGGAAACAAATAACAGCACTATCTGTAGAGTTTATGTTCCACGATATCCTGGTGGGAAGATCAGAAGTAGAGGTGAGATACTGTTAATCATTCTTAGAGGAGCAGGGTGAGAACTGGTAGTACAGAATATCTGTATTACCTGTTTGTTGAATGAAAGGGAAGGCAAGGGAGAACGGGTTCTGGGGAGCTTAGCAGTGTCATATGCCTCATTGAGATTAAGGTGATGATTGAAAAGCGTCCCTTGGGTTTGGCACTTAGGAGGTGAGGTGGTAAGGCAGTGACAGGAAGGGAGAGATTGAAGGGATACTAAAGAGGTGTAATTGACAGGGTTTGGTGACTCTTGGGTATGAGGAGTGGTGGAACAGCGGGGGGTGGCTGAAGTTCCAGTGTGGATGATCTGGTGGATAGAAATTCTGCGGATGGAGGTGGGGTGGCAGGAAGAGGAGTGGGATTGAGGGGCAGAGAATGAGTTTGGTTCGTGATACCATAATACGGAGGTACCTGGGGGACATGGGTTTATGTTCAGTATTCATTTTAGAAGTTTTTCGTTCTTGGATTAAAAGAAGTCTCTTTTCGGGCTTCCCTGGTGGCGCAGTGGTTGAGAATCCGCCTGCCAATGCAGGGAACACGGGTTCGAGCCCTGGTCTGGAAAGATCCCACATGCCGCGGAGCAACTAGGCCCGTGAGCCACAACTACTGAGCCTGTGCGTCTGGAGCCTGTGCTCCGCAACAAGAGAGGCCGCGGTAGTGAGAGGCCCGCGCACCGCGATGAAGAGTGGACCCCGCTCGCCGCAACTAGAGAAAGCCCTCGCACAGAAACGAAGACCCAACACAGCCAAAAAAAAAAAAAAGTCTCTTTTCATACCGATGGCAGAAGAATTCATCTGAGGAAGGGTTGACAGAGGCTTCAGGAACCTTTGGCCAGTGTGTAGCGTCTAGTCACGGTGGCTTGTTTGCTTCTTCACTGCTGTGTCTTCTCCTTTTCCATTTCATCAGGAAGGGAAGGGCTGTCTTCTGAGGAGCCTGTGCTGAGTCAGTGAAGCAGACTGTCTCACAGACGGCTCCACACGAGGGCTGCACATGCAGACACACTTCTGCATCCCTCAGCAGTGGTGCTCAGTCCATCAGTGATCTCCCCCCACCCCTCTCTCCCTTCTGGTTGAGAATCCCTGGTGTGAGATTATGCTGTGGGATGTGGGTATTTTCTGCACATGGTGGAGATTATCCTCTGGTAAACATGTATAACTTATATAATGTACTTGCAGAAAATAAAGCTTAAATATTGTCATCTTTTATAAACAAGTAATTATGGAATTGATAGCCATAGATTTTGTTTGTCTTGGATTTAGTTTTTTAAAATTATCTTGCATTTATACGTTTTATACATTTCTTCTGTTTTTAAAAATTTTTCTAGTGCTAAAAGCAGTCGAGAATCTTGGTGTGAGCTATGTGAAAGGAAGTGAGCAGTACCAGAGTAAGCTAGAGATCGAGCTTCGGAAGCTTAAGTTTTCCTACAGAGTAAGTAAAAGAGGGAAAAAGATGTTTCTTTGGTTTGTGTATATTTATGTACTGGGTATCAGTTGTGGGAAAGGTCTTGTATTAGGCATAGGGCTTTAAAAAAGACTCTTCTGAAGGAACCTACTGTCCACTACGGGTGATTGACATTCAGTCAGACTACAGTGCCGCAGGGTTTCTTGACCTCGGGACTGTGGACATTTGGGGTCTGATGATTCCTTGGTGCATTTAGGGGGCTCGCTGGCATCTCTGGCTTCTACCCAGTCCATGTCTCCAGACATTGCCAGATGTGCTTTGTGCATTACAGGGTGACGAACTCCCAAGAGCACAGAGAATTAGCTCAGGTTGGGGAGGTTTGGGAGGGCTTCCCAGACAAGGTGGTGCTGGAACTGAATCTTGATGGATGTGATACAATTTTTATTTTGGGAAGATGACTGCCAACAGCAGATGGACAGGGTCATCTTTGGTGGGGAAAACTAGTTAGGAACTTGGAGATGACGAGAGTGAATTGAATGGAGGGAAGAGGACTGATTGGAGAGATAGTGAGAGGGTAGAATCGGAAGATCTTAGCGACTGCAGAGAGAAGGGAGAGAAGAGTTCTGAATGACGCCCGGGTTTCTGGTGAGACAGCTGGCTGGATGGTGATGATATACAGGAGGGGAGGCAAGTCTTTTTAGAGGGAAGACGCTGAGTTTAGTTCTCGACATGACTTTGAGGTGCTTGTGGAGCTGTCTGAGGCCAGCAGGGTGTGCACACGGATCTGGACTTGGGGACCCCTGGGGTGGGGGTGCACATTCAGGAGGAAGGTTGGCATCATCAGGGGTAGGTGAGGCACCCAGGGAAACATTTGAGTAAGAAGAGAAGGGGATGGAGGCCAGGATGTGAGGGATACAACATTCAGGTGGAGTGGAATGGGGGAAGTCTGGGAGGGCAATTGAGGAGGAGCTGCCTTGGGGTGGAGATCAGCCACCCTGGCAGCCAGGGAAGCTGGGGTCTCAGTACTGATGATCATGATACACAGGTAATGATACAACAGCACACATTCATATTCTTAACCATGTCCCAGAGTCTGTTCTAAGTGCATCACGTATATTAACTCATGTAATCCAGACAGCAGTCTTAGGAGGGTGGGTTCTGTCATCATCCCTCTTTATAGACAAGCAAACTGATATTGATAGGCTAGTAACTTGCCCAATCTCATAAGATGGAAAACGGTGCAGCCAAGATCTGAATCTAGACCTCTTGTCTTCATGGTGGAACAATTTCAGACACTTAGAACCAATAAGATGAGTTGTATAGAATCATCGGATTTATCAGCGGGGTGGAACCTTGTAGGTAGAGGCAGAAGCTGGAACAGTGGCGGTGTTTGGAGGAGAGAAGTGAGAGCTTGATGTGGAATACATCCTCTTCTAACGTGTAGCTGAAAAGATGGGGGAAGTAAGTCTGAGTGTAGAAAAAATTGAGGGAAAAAGAGAAGATACACACACAACAGCGGTTACTTGAACACGTTTATAAGCTGAGCAGAAAGATCTAGAAGAGAAAGAAGAGGAGGGAGCTTGAAGATACTTTGAGAGAGCATTTGATAAGTCAGGGTCCTTAGGAGGCAAGAGCAGATGGGCCATGGGGTTTCAGTGTAGGGATTAGCTTTATGTAGGAGGAAGGAGAGAGATTTGTCCACAGAGATGGAAGGGAAGGCAATACAGCACGTGGCGGCAGGAGCTTGGGGCTGAAGGAGTTGGCCTGGGGGCCTTTATCTCCTATAAAGTAGGTGAGGTCATGTGATGAGAGAGAAGAAGGTGGTGTGGCGGGGAGCACTGGCCACCTAGTGAAGATGGAAACAGCTTTCCTAAGACATGGGGAAAGAGATGGTTACGGGCCAGATCCCAGCTCTGCTGCTTACAAGCTTTGTGACCTGGACAAAATTATATAACTTCTTTCTGCCTCAGTTTCCTCATCTTTAAAATAGGGATATAGTGGTGCCCACCTCATAGGGGTTTTCAAAGGATTATATGGGTTAATGGATTAAAAATGCTTATAACAGTGCCTGGTACCTTGGAAGTGCTCAGGACGTGTTTGCTCTGACTGTTGAGCTTGAATAAAGATGCCTTGGTGTTGGTAAAGGTCCAGTCGAGGTTAGAGGCTGTGAAATTTTAATGTTCCAAATTCCTGTAGTTGTATATATCTTTCCCAGAGGTTCTCAGCACTTGGGAACAGGACTGCAGAGTGTAGCTTTGGATTTATTTAGAATCTAGGTTTTGCCGAATGGTTGAAGTGAAAGCAGTTGAGGGTTGATGTGAGAAGTAGTGGAAGAGGTGAGTGCCTGGGTGTAGGCTGGATGAGGAGGAAAGTTAAGAAGAGGAAGAAAATAGTGGGGTCCAAACCCAGGAGGTATTGTTGTTCAGTTCTGTTTCATCTGATTGCTAACCTAAGTAAAATGGTACTCATCCTGGGGAGCATATTATGAAATCTGTGTTATTGAAACTCCTGCTTTACCATTGGCTTATGCTGACTCAGTATTTCTTTACACCTTTTACTGTTCCGATGCATTTGTTTTCTTCATGTGCCATTGTTTTTAAGGAAAACTTGGAAGATGAATATGAACCCCGAAGAAGAGATCACATTTCTCACTTTATTTTACGCCTTGCTTACTGCCAGTCGTGAGTATACCTTTGTCCTCCATGGTCAAGTCTGACATCTTGGGTTGTAAACTGGTTCAGGAGGGCTGACAGGTATTGTACTGATCATAGGAAATCCCAGAATAACGTCAGAAACCAGTGGCTCATGGGCGGAACACTGTTGCAGAGAATTGTTTGAAACAAGTTGTTTACTAAAAAATAAAAAAAAAATTTTTTTGCAGGTTTTGCCTGTTAAAACACTTTTTACTTTATGGGAGAGACTCTTCATTTAGGATTTAAAATTAGAGGAGATTTCATTAGGAAGGAATTTTGATTTTTTTTTTCCCCAGAAAAAAAGTGGTAGTATTTATAAGAAATAATGAATCAAACACATACTTGAATCTGCACAGGTTTTTAGATGTTGACATGTATGGGCTGGTGCCCATTAGATTAAGACCTTTTCTTTGGTAGTTGGTTTCTTATAAGTCAATAGCACCACTCAGAGGGAGAAGGAGTTAGTTGCTTTTTTTTTTAACTTTTTTTCCTGTATTAATTTTGGCTAAATTACATACTTATTATTATGTTTCCTTTCTGTTTCTTTTTGGTAATAGGCTTATCAAATGGGAATCTTGAATTGGTGACTATCCCAAGATAATAACTGAGAAATTATTGACCAGCTTTAGTCCCAGAGTTTTTCTTTTGTAAAAAATCACATGCAGTTTATGCAATTTATGCAGTAAATGAATTGCTGACAATGTGAAAGTCATTTGGGGAAAGAAAATTAAATCATATTTTACATGAAGTAGCATAATTATTTTACAACAACAATAATGCCCATCTGTCTTATAAATTAATGTTGTATGTTGACTTAAAAAATTGAGATATCCTAGTGCATATTAAATTTTGTGAAATTAGAAACTATAAAGCTGTAAGCAAAGTTTACTTTGCATAGTTTATCTGATCATAATCCATTCAGAGATAAAGTTACCTTTAAAAACTTTTGATGTTTATTTGGCATTGACCGAAGGGATACCCCATTTTCTGATGTAAATGACTATTTTGCAGTTACATAAAAAGAAGTGCACTGTTTTATGTTAGTTGATAATAATGCAGCTAGGCCCGAAGTATTCTGTATTTAATTCTTTTAATTTTATGTTCATAACACCTTTCTCCGCCATATTCTACTTATCCCAGGGCGATTGTGGCATGTGATATGTATTCACACTCTTATCATAATAGAGGACTTGATGCTTTTAACTTCAGTCTTTTGGCATCTTGCTCATGTTTGAATATTGTTTCATAGAAATTTCTTGGATTTAATAATCAGTGGACTTTTAAAATAGCCAGTGGACTTTTCACTTATAATTTTCTTGTCTCCATTTTAGTGAAGAGCTTAGGCGCTGGTTCATTCAACAGGAAATGGATCTCCTTCGATTTCGATTCAGTATTTTACCCAAGGACAAAATTCAGAGTTTCTTAAAGGATAGCCATTTGCAGTTTGAGGCTGTAAGTATATTTTTAGTCATTCCCGATTGTTATCACCGTTCGTCCCTCCATTAAGTGTTGGTGTTAATGTGTGGGGTTTGTTCTCTTTACATTTTCTTCCTAAGTACCCACCTGAAACAATAGCTATTGGCTTTGCACAACAGTGAACCTCTCCCTTCCATAACTGGAAGAAAAGAGGCTCCTTAGTACCAGAGCTGCACATTTATTCAGTTGCTGTATTAAATATGTGATTTATGAAAGCACAAAAAGGTTTAATTTATAAAAGTTTATCTTTAACCAGAATCTTCCAGGCCAAAAATTTAAAGCTAATAATGTTCTAAAGAAAACAGAGAAGTGGTAGTACTTATTTCCAGCAATGAGGTTTGGGCGATAATACTTTATTTTAGAAGTCAGGTGTCGGTAAAATATCTGAATAGTTTTAAGGTATAATTTTGTAGACAAATCTGAATGAGTTACATGTAGTAATTAAACAAAATAGAAGAAATGTTGGGCACATATTTAGCAGGGATAATTATTGTGGGTGGAAATAGAATTTATGTCTTTTAGGTGAGTGTGCTGCAGTGGGAAGGGAGAAAAATTCTGTTTGGAAAACTTAGAGCAGTCAGATGGCAGTAGGATGGCTTGGGACTCTATTTGGGTGTTAGAATGGGTGTCTTGAGGCCAAATAAAGTAAAAAAAGTAGAAGTTGGAGTAGGTGAAGGACATTGTCCTGCTGAGAAGTGGATGTGCCCACTGCAGCAAGAACCAGGGTGGGTTATTTTGTTGGGGAAAGGAGATTGTGTGAAGGGAAGTAAATAAACCTTTGGTGGACATTGAGTGTCTGTCATATGCCAGCAAGGCACTTTCCACAGTTTGTATCACTTCTGTGAACCCTGTGAGGTTTCTGAGTAACATCTACCTGGGCAGAGAAAAGTGCTGGTCGCAGAACCGTCTCACTCAAACCTCCTGCGTTTTCCACTTGGCTTCGAATGCTGATCCTTAGTGAGTCCGTTATTGCTAATATCAGTTATAGTCCATTTGTCCTCTCATATTAAAAATAATTTTTTTCGCTGTTGTTGAAATTATGGTTTTATTAGGTCGAGAAAAAGTGTTTGTGAGATTTATTCTTTACTCTAGATTGTCTCAGTAGATCAGGTACATTTTTTAAAGCAAAAACCATAATGTTTCTTTCTTTTTTTTTTTTTTTTTTTTTTTTTTTTAAATGTTTTTTTTTTTTTTTTTTTAATCAGGATCTTGAATCAGATGCGTATGTTTGATTGATTGATTGATTGATTTTGGCTGTGTTGGGTCTTCGTTTCTGTGCGAGGGCTTTCTCCAGTTGTGGCAAGCGGGGGCCACTCTTCATCGCGATGCGCGGGCCTCTTTCGTTGCGGAGCACAGGCTCCAGACGCGCAGGCTCAGCAGTTGTGGCTCACGGGCCCAGCCGCTCTGCGGCATGTGGGATCTTCCCAGGCCAGGGCTCGAACCCGTGTCCCCTGCATTAGCAGGCAGATTCTCAACCACTGCGCCACCAAGGAAGCCCTCTTTCTTTTTTTAAAAAACTTTTTTATTGACGTATAACATATATAGAAAAGTGCACAAATCATAACTGTCCAGCTCTGTGAAGTATCACAAAGATTAAGAAAGAGAACATTGCTGTCACCCTGTGCTACCTTGTGCCTCCTCCCATTACTAACCCAGTCTCCCTCCTGATAACCACTATCCTGACTTTTAATATCATAAGTAATTCTGCCTGTCTTTGAACTTTACGTAAATAGTATTACATGGTATGTTTTTTTTTCCCTAGCTTTATTGAGATATAATGGACATACTAATGTTGTGTCACTTTAAGTGCACAGTGTGATGATACACGTATATGTTGTGAAATGTTTACCACAATAAGGTTAGTTAACACATCTTTCACCTCACGTCATTACCATTTTGTTGTTGTGGTGAGAACCTTTAGAATCAACTCTCATAGTAGCTGTACGTGAGATCCCTAGAGCTTATTCCTCTTATAACTGGACGTTTGTGCCCTGTGACCAGCATCTCCTTGTCTGCTCTGCCGCCCAGCCCCTGGCAACCACTGCTTTACTCTCAGAGTTGGACTTTTTTAGATTCCACATGTGAGATCACAAGTATAATTTTTTATAATCGCCTTATTGAGATAGAATTTACATACCTTGAACTTCACTCTTTTAAAACGTACAATTTGTTGGTTTTTAGTATAGTCATAAAGTTGTGCAACCATCACCATCTAATTTTAGAACATTTTCGTTACCCTAAAAAAGAAACCTGTGCCCAGTAGTCGTCCCTCTTGATTTCTCACTCTGTCATCCCTTGGCAACAGCTAATCTGCTTTCTGTCTCTGTGAATTTGCCTATTCTGGACATTTCATATAAGTGGACATTTCATATAACTTGCGATCTTTTGTTACTGGCTTCTTTTACTTAGCATAATATTTTCAAGTTTCATCTATGTTGTATATGTAGCATGTATCAGTACTTCATTTTATATTCATTTCTCTATTCAATAGTTGATGGGCATTGGGTTATTTCTACATTTTAGCTATTATGAATAATGCTGCAGTGAATATTTGCATACACATATTTGTGTGGATATCTTTTTATTTGTTTCAGATATATATAATACTTGCGAGTGGGATTGCTAGGTTATAGGGTAATTCTGTATTTAAACTTTCGAGGAACTGCCAAACTGTTTTCCAGAGTGCCTGCACCATTGTACGTCTCACTAGTGTGTGAGGAGGGTTCTAGTTGCTTCACATTCTCCAGCAATTGTTGCTGTCTTTTTTTTTTTTTGAATATAGTCATCTTGGTGGGTGTGAAGTGATACTTCATTGTGGTTTTGATTTTCATTTCCCTAGTGACTGATGACGTTGAACATCTTTTCATGTGCTATTTGATTATTTGTATATTTTCTTTGGAGAAATATCTATTCATATCCTTTGTCTGTTTTTTATTTGAGTTATCTTTTTATTGTTGAGTGTTACATATTCTTTCCATATTCTGGATACCAGTCCACTATAAGATATGTGATTTACAGATTTTTTCCTCTCATTCTGAGGGTTGTCATTTCATTTTCTTGGTAAGATCATTTTTTAAAAATACATTTTATTTATTTATTTATTTATATTTTTGGCTGTGTTGGGTCTTTGCTGCCGCGCACAGGCTCTCTCTAGTTGCGGCGAGTGGGGGCTATTTTTTGTTGCAGTGCGCAGGCTTCTCATTGCGGAGCTCAGGCTCTAGGCACGAGGGCTTCAGTAGTTGTGGCACGCAGACTTCAGTAGCTGTGGCTCGCAGGCTCTAGAGTGCAGGTTCAATAGTTGTGGCTCACGGCTTAGTTGCCCCGTGGCATGTGGGATCTTCCCGGACCAGGACTCTAACCCGTGTTTCCTGCATTGGCAGGCAGATTTTTAACCACTGCGCCACCAGGGAAGTCCCTGTTTTTATCTTTTGTTACTTGTGTTTTTATTGTCGGATCTAAAAAGGATTTGCCTAATGGAAGGTCGTGAAGATTTATTTACTCCTATGGTTTTTCTCTAAGAGTTTTATAGTTTTGGTCCTTATATTTAGGTCTGTTTAGGTCTATTTACATTTTGAGTTAATTTCTGTGTATGGTGTGAAGTAGGGGCCCAACTTCATTCTTTTGCATGTGGATATCGAGTTGTCCCAGCATCATTTGTTGAAATGGCTATTCTTTTCTCTTTGAATTGTTTTTTCACTCTTGTCAAAAGTCATTTGACCATAAATGGACTCAATTTTGTTAGTTAGAGCTGTGTGTCTCTCCTATGTCGGTACTGTGTGCTCTTGAATATTGATTCCTGTAGTTTTGTAATAAGATTTGAAATTGAGAAGTGTGAATCTTCTCACCTTGTTCTTCTTTTTCAAGATGATTTTGGCTCTTCTGGGTTCCTTGCATTTTATGAGTTTTAGGATCAACTTGTCAGTTTCTACCAATAAACCAGCTGAGGTTCAGGTTTAGGATTATGAAGACTATGTGGATCAATTTGGGGAGCAGTGCTATCTTAATATTAAGTCTCCTGATCCATGAACATGGAAATTTTTTCTGTTTCTTCAGATCTTTAATTTTTTTCAACAAAATTGTGTTCTTTTGTTAAATTTATACCTAAGTATTTTATTCTTTAATGTCATTGTAAGTGGAGTTGTTTCTTTTATTTCATTTTTGAAATGTTCATTGCTAGTGTATAGAAATCCAGTTGATTTTTGTATATTGATCTGGTATCTTGCACCCTTACAAAATCATTTATTCTAATAGTTTTTAGTGGATTCCTTAGGAGATTACGTCTCTTATAAAGAAATAATCCTTACTTTTCAATCTGGAGGCTTTTTATTTATTTTTGCTTATTTTCCCAGGCTAGGATCTCCAGTACAGTGTTGAATAGAAGTGGCAATAGTGGACATGCTTGTCTTGTTCCTGATTTTAGGGGGAAAGCATTCAGTCTTTTTTTACCAGGACATATGATGTTAGCTGTGGGGTTTTTGTAGATGCCCTTTACCAGATTGAGGAAATCTCTTTCTGATTTTAGTTGAGCATTTTCATCATGAAAGGGTGTTGGATTTTGTGCTTTTTCTGCACCTTTTGAAAAGATCATAGGGCTTTGTCCTTTATTTTATTAATATGGGGTGTTACATTAATTGAGTTTTGGATGTTAAACCAACCTTGTTGGGATATTCCTGGGATAAATCCCCCTTGGCTGTATTGTATGATCCTTTTAATATGTTGCTGCATTTGATTTGCTAGTCTTTTGTGGAGGATTGTGTTTATTGTTTATTGGTAAGGGATATTAGTCTGTAGTTTTCCTATGATGTCTCTGTCTGGTTTTGGTATCAGGGTAACATGGGTCTCATATAGTGAATTGAGAAGTGTCTCTTCCTGTTCTATTTTTGGGAAGAAGTTGTGAAAGATTGGTGTTAATTTTTTAAAAACATTGCTAGAATTTACCAGTGATCTGTCTAGGTATAGGCTTCTCTTTGTGGGGTGTTTTAAAATTGCTGATTCATTCTTTACTTGTTGTCGATCTGTTCAAATTTTCTAATTCTTTAGACAGTTGTGGTAATTCCTGTTTTCTAGAAATTTGTCCATTTCATCTGTTATCTAATTGATGCATACAGTTGTTCATAGTGTTCCCTTATAATCCTTTTCATTTCTAAAGATTGGTTATGATATCCTCTCTTTCATTCTTGATTTTACCCGTTTAAATCTTTTTTTTTTTGATCGTTTAAGTACAGGTTTGTCAATTTTGTTGATCTTTTCAAATAACTTTTGGTTTTGTTTTTTTCTCTATTGTTTTTCTATTCCTTATTTCTTTAATTACTCTTTATTATTATCAATTACAATTTTCATTATTTCCTTCCTTCTGCTTGCTTAGGGTTTAGTTTGCTCTTCACATCTAGTTTCTTAAGGTGGAAGTTTAAGTTACTGATTCAAGGTGTTCTTTTTTTTCTTTTTAATTGTAGTATAGTTGACGTACAATATTAGGTTAGTTTCAGGAGTCCTACATAATGATTTGGCATTTGCATATATTATGAAATGATCACCACAATGTCTAGTAACCATCTGTTCCCATAGAAAGTTACTACAACATTATTGACTATATTCCTTAATCACATCCCCATGACTTATTTGTTATCTCTTAATCCCCTTTACCTATTTCACCCACCTCCTGCCCCATGCCTTTTGGCAAACAGGTGTTTGTTCTCTGTATCTATGAGTCTGTTTTCATTTTATTTTCTTTGTTAGTTTTGTTATTTTAGATTGCACATGTAAATAAGATCATACCATATTTGTTTTTCTGTTTGACTTATTTCACTTAGCATAATACCCTCTAGATCCATCTGTGTTGTCGCAAATGGCAGTGGCTGAGTAATATTCCATTGTGTATATATATGCATACACACCGTATCTTCTTTATTCATTCCTCTCTCAATGGATACTTAGGTTGCTTCCATATCTAGATTAAGGTAAATAATGCTGCAATAAACATTGGAATGCATATATCTTTTCAAACTAGTGTTTTTGCTTTCTTCAGGTGACTACCCAGAAGTTAAATTGCTGGATGATGGAAGTTCTATTTTTAATTTATTGAGGAATCTCCATACTGTTTTCCATAGTGGCTGCACCAACTTATAATCCCATCAAGAGTGCACAAGGACTCCCTTTTCTGCACATCCTCACCAACACTTATTACTTGTCTTTTTAATGGTACCAATTTTGACAAGTGTGAGGTGATATCTCCTTGTGGTTTTGATATGCATTTCCCTGATGAGTAGTGATGTTGAGCATCTTCTCATGTGCCTGTTGGCCATCCGTATGTCTTCTTTGGAAGCATGTCTATTCAGCTTGTCTTTTCATTTTTTAATCTGGTTGTTTGTTTGTTTGTTTCTGTGATGTTGAATTGTGTGAATTCTTTGTATATTTTGGATATTAACCTTTATCAGCTATATTGTTAAAATATCTTCTCCCATTCAGTAAGTTACCTTTCTGTTTTCTTGATAGTTTCCTTTGTTGTCCAAAAGCTTTTAAGTTTAATGTCACATTTGTTTATTTTTGCTTTTGTTTCCCTTGCTTGAGGAGACATATTCAAAAAAATATTGCTAAGACCAATGTCAAAGAATGTACTGCCTATGTTTTCTTCCTGGAGTTTTATGGTTTCAGATCTTACATTTAAGTCTTATTCCATTTTGAGTTTATTTTTGTGCATGGTGTGAGAAAGTAGTCCAGTTTGATTCTTTTGCATGTACCTGTCCAGTTTTCTCAACACCACTTATTGAAGAGGCTATATTTTCCGCATTGTATATTCTTGAAACTTTTGTTTTAGATTAATTGACCACATAAGTGTGGGTTTATTTCTGGATGCTCTATTCTGTCCCATTGATCTATGTATCTGCTTTTGTGCCAGTACCATACTGTTTTGATTACTGTAGCTTTGTAATATAGCTTGAAATCAGGGAGCATGATACCTCCAGTTCTGTTTTACTTTTTTAAGATTGTTTTGGCTATTTGGGATCTTTTGTGTTTCCATACAAACTTTAGAATTATTTGTTTTAGTGCTGTGAAAAATGCCACTGGTATTTTGATAGAGATTGCTTTGACTCTGTAAGTTGCCTTAGGTAGTATGGTCATTTTAACAATATTAATTCTTCCATTCCATCAGCATGCTTTATCATTCCATTTGTTTGTGTCATCTTTAGTTTCTTTCATCAGTGTCTTATAGTTTTCTGAGTACAGGTCTTTTACCTTGGTTAGATTTACTCTCTTAGGTATTTTATTCTTATGGATGCAATTGTAAGTGAGATTGTTTTCTTAATTTCTCTTTCTGATAGTTCATTGTTAGTGTATAGAAATGCCATAGATTTCTGTATATTAATCTTGTATTCCACAACTTTACTGGATTCATTTATTAGTTCTAACAGTTTTTCAGTGGCATCTTTAGGATTTTCTGTATATGCATCACGTCATCTGTCAACAGTGACAGTTTTACTTCTTCCTTTACAATTTGAATTCCTTTTATTTCTTTTTTTTGTCTGATTGCTGTGGCTAGGACTTCCAACACTATGTACAATGAAAGTGGCGAGAGTGGACGCTCTTTTCTTGTTCCTGATCTTAAAGGAAATGCTTTCAGCTTTTCACTGTTGAGTATGATGTTGGCTGTAGGTTTGTCATATCGGGCCTTTATTATGTTGAGGTATATTCCTTCTATACCCTCTTTGTTGAGCGTTTTTATCATAAATCGTTGTTGAATTTTGTCAAAAGCTTTTTCAGCATCTACTGAGATGATCATACAATTTTTATTCTTTGTTAGTTGCACATCACATTAATTGATTTGCAGATACTGCAGCATCCTTGCATGTCTGGGGTAAATCCCATTTGATCATAGTGTATGCTCCTTTTACTGTATTGTTGAATTTGTTTTGCTAATATTTTGTTGAGGATATTTGTATCTGTGTTCACTGATTTTTTTTTTTTTTTATTTGTGGTGTCTTTGTCTTGTTTTGCTATCATGGTAATGCTGGCCTCATTGAATGAGTTCAGAAATATTCCTTCCTCTTCAGTTATTTGGAGTAGTTTGAGAAGGATAGGTTTTAGGTCTTCTTTAAATCTTTGGTAGAGTTCACCTGTGTTGCCATCAGGTCCTGGACATTTGTTTGCTGGGAGATTTTTGATTACTGATTCAATTTTAATACTGATAATTGGTCTGTTCACATTTTCTATTTTTTCCTGATTCAGTCTTGGGAGATTGTACATTTCTAGAAATTTATCCATTCTTTCTACGTTGTCCATTTTATTGGTGTATAATTGTTTGTAGTAATCACTTATGATCCTTTGTATTTCTGTGAAGTTGTAACTTTTCCTCTTTTGTTTAATATTTTATTTATTTGGGTCCTCTCTTTCTATCTTGATGAGTCTGGCTAGAGGTTTGTCAATTTTGTTTATATTTTCAAAGAACCAGTTCTTAGTTTCATTGATATTTTCTAATTTTTTAGTTAGTCTCTATTTCATTTATTTTTGCTCTGATTTTTATTATTTCTTTCTTTCTACTAATTGAGTTTTGTTTGGTTTTCTACTTCCTTTAGGTGTAAGGTTAAATTGTTTTGAGATTTTTCTTGTTTCTTGAGGTAGATTTATATCACTATAAACTTCCCTCTTAGAGCTGCTTTTGCAGTATCCCATAGATTTTGGATTGTTTTGTTTCCCTTTCACTTGTCTCCATGTAATTTAACTTTCTCTTTGATTTCTTCAGGGACCCATTGGTTGTTTAGTAGCATGTTGTTTAGACTCCATGTATTTGGGGTTTTTGGTATTTTTTTTCTTATACTTGATTTCTAGTCTCATAGTGTTGTGGTCGGACAAGATGCTTGATATGAGTTCAGTCTTCTTAAATTTTTTGGAACTATTTTGTTGCCTAGCATGTGATATGTCCTGGGGAATGTTTTATGTGGACTTGAAAAGAATGTATTCTGCTTTTGGATGGATTGCTCTCTATATATCTGTTAAGTTCATCTGTTCTTCTGTGTCATTGAATGCCAGTGTTTCCTTACTGAGTTTCTGTATGGATGATCTGTCCCTTAATGTGAGTGTTAAAGTCCCCTGCTATTATTTTGTTACTGTCTCTTTATGTTTATTAATACTTGCTTTTTTGTATTTAGGTGCTCCCATGTGGGGTGTATATGTATTTACAGTTGTTATATCTTCTTACTGGATTGATCCCTTGATCGTTATGTAATGTTCTTCTTTGTCTCTTCTTAGAGTCTTTGTTTTAAAGTATTTTGTCTGATATAAGTATTGCTACCCTAGCTTTCTTTTTGTTTCCATTTGAACTGTGTCTCACTTTCTGTAGTTTGGCCCTCCCACCGTTTGTGAAATTTCATGATGATGTCTGAATTGTTTTTTGTTCTCGGATGGGAACGCCATGGGCCCTTTAATCTGAATACTTGGGTTCTTCTGTTTAGAACATTTCTTTTTGTTATGGATTTGATCATTTCTTCCCTTTTGTTTTTCATTTCTCTTTCTTTATAATTCCTTGTTTGTTAGAATTTGGACCTCCTGGATTTCTCCTCTTATTTTCTTTTTTGTTTTAACATCCAGTTTATCTTTTTATTTTATTTTCTAGGAAAGTTCTTCAACTGTTTTATAAATCTTTTTTTCCCCCTGCTCTCCTGTCTTTAATTTCTATATATTTATTTTTTATTTTTATTTTAAACTTTTTATACAATTTTTAAAGGTTACTTTCCATTTACAGTTATTACAAAATATTGGTTGAATTCCTTGTGTTGTACAATACATCCTTGAGCCTATCTTATACTCAATAATTTATGTCTCCCACTCCCCCACTCCTATATTGTCCCTCACAACCCCCCCCCCCGCCCCCCTTGCTGGTAACCATGTATAAATGATATCATAACAGTATTTGTCTTTCTCTGTCTGACTTATTTCACTTAGCATAATGTCCTCCAAGTCCATGCATGTTGCTGCAAATTGCAAAATTTCATTCTTTTTCATGGCTGAGTAGTATTCCATTGTGTGTATCCATTCATGTGTTGATGGGCACTTAGATTGCTTCCGTATCTTGGCAATTTTAAATAATGTTGCTATGAACATTAGGGTGCATGTATCATTTTGAATGAGTGTTTTTTTTTTTTTTTTTTCAGATATATACCCAGGGGTGGAATTGCCAGGTCATCTGGTAGTTCTACTTTTAGTTTTTTCAGAAACCTCCATACTGTTTTCCCCAGCGGCTGCACCAATTTGCATTCCCATCAACAGTGTACAAGGGTTCTCTTTTCTCCGCATCCTTGCCAACATTTATTGTGTTTTTTTTTGATGTCCTGTCTTTAATTTCTTTTTATTTTATGCTTTCATTTTATTTTTTTATACAGCAGGTTCTTATTAGTCATTGATTTTATACACATCAGTGTATACATGTCAATTCCAATCTCCCAATTCATCACACCACTACCCCACCCCCCCAGCCGCTTTCCCCCCTTGGTGTCCATACGTTTTTCTCTACACCTGTATCTCAATTTCTGCCCTGCAAACCCGTTCATCTGTACCATTTTTCTAGGTTCCACATACATGCGTTAATATATGATATTTGTTTTTCTCTTTCTGACTTACTTCACTCTGTATGACAGTCTAGATCCATCCACGTTTCAACAAATGACCCAATTTTGTTCCTTTTTATGGCTGAGTAATATTCCATTGTATATATGTACCACATCTTCTTTATCCATTTGTCTGTCGATGGGCATTTAGGTTGCTTGCATGTTCTGGCTGTTGTAAATAGTGCTGCAGTGACCATTGGGGTACATGACTCTTTTTGAATTATGGTTTTCTCTGGGTATATGCCCAGTAGTGGGATTGCTGGGTGCTATGGTAGTTCTATTTTTAGTTTTTTAAGGAACCTCCGTACTGTTTTCCATAGTGGCTGTGTCAATTTACATTCCCACCAGCAGAGCAAGAGGGTTCCCTTTTCTCTACACCCTCTCCAGCATTTGTTGTTTGTAGATTTTCTGATGATGCCCATTCTAACTGGTGTGAGGTGATACCTCTTTGTAGTTTTGATTTGCATTTCTCTAATAATTAGTGATGTTGAGCAGCTTTTCATGTGCCTATTCGCCATCTGTATGTCTTCTTTGGAGAAATGTCTATTTAGGTCTTCTGCCAATTTTTGGATTGGGTTGTTTGTTTTTTTAATATTGAGCTGCATGAGCTGTTTATATATTTTGGAGATTAATCCTTTGTCCGCTGATTTGTTTGTAAATGTTTTCTCCCATTCTGAAGGTTGTCTTTTCGTCTTGTTTATGGTTTCCTTTGCTGTGCAAAAGCTTTGAAGTTTCATTAGGTCCCATTTGTTTATTTTTGTTTTTATTTCCATTACTCTAGGAGGTGGATCAAAAAAGATCTTGCTGTGATTTATGTCAAAGAGTGTTCTTCCTATGTTTTCCTCTAAGAGTTTTATAGTGTCCAATCTTACATTTAGGTCTCTAATCCATTTTGAGTTTATTTTTGTGTATGGTGTTAGGGAGTGTTCCAATTTCATTCTTTTACATGTAGCTGTCCAGTTTTCCCAACACCACTTATTGAAGAGACTGTCTTTTCTCCATTGTATATCCTTGCCTCCTTTGTCATAGATTAGTTGACCATAGGTCCGTGAGTTTATCTCTGGGTTTTCTATCTTGTTCCATTGATCTGTGTTTCTGTTTTTGTGCCAGTACCATATTGTCTTGATGACTGTAGCTTTGTAGTATAGTCTGAAGTCAGGGAGTCTGATTCCTCCAGCTCCGTTTTTTCCCTCAAGACTGCTTTGGCTATTCGGAGTCTTTTGTGTCTCCATACAAATTTTAAGATTTTTTGTTCTAGTTCTGTAAAAAATGCCATTGGTAATTTGATAAGGATTGCATTGAATCTGTAGATTGCTTTGGGTAGTATAGTCATTTTCACAATATTGATTCTTCCAATCCAAGAACATGGTATATCTCTCCATCTGTTGGTATCATCTTTCATTTCTTTCATCAGTGTCTTATATTTTTATGCATACAGGTCTTTTGTCTCCCTAGGTAGGTTTGTTCCTAGGTATTTTATTCTTTTTGTTGCAGTGGTAAATGGGAGTGTTTCCTTAATTTCTCTTTCAGATTTTTCATCATTAGTGTAGAGGAATGCAAGAGATTTCTGTGCATTAATTTTGTATCCTGCAACTTTACCAAATTCATTGATTAGCTCTAGTAGTTTTCTGGTGGCATCTTTAGGATTCTCTATGTATAGTATCATGTCATCTGCAAACAGTGACAGTTTTACTTCTTCTTTTCCAATTTGTATTCCTTTTATTTCTTCTTCTTCTCTGATTGCCATGGCTAGGACTTCCAAAACTATGTTGAATAATAGTGGTGAGAGTGGACATCCTTGTGTTGTTCCTGATCTTAGAGGAAATGCTTTCAGTTTTTCACCATTGAGAATGATGTTTGCTGTGGGTTTGTCATATATGGCCTTGATTATGTTGAGGTAGGTTCCCTCTGTGCCCACTTTCTGGAGAGTTTTTATCATAAATGGATGTTGAATTTTGTCAAAAGCTTTTTCTGCATCTATTGAGATGATCATATGGTTTTTATTCTTCAATGTGTTAATATGGTGTATCACATTGATTGATTTGCATATATTGAAGAATCCTTGCATCCCTGGGATAAATCCCACTTGGTCATGGTGTATGATCCTTTTAATGTGCTGTTGGATTCTGTTTGCTAGTATTTTGTTGAGGATTTTTGCATTTGTATTCATCACTGATATTGGTCTGTAATTTTCTTTTTTTGTAGTATCTTTGTCTGGTTTTGGTATCAGGATGATGGTGGCCTCATAGAATGAGTTTGGGAGTGTTCCTTCCTCTGCAATTTTTTGGAAGAGTTTGAGAAGGATGGGTGTTAGCTCTTCTCTAAATGTTTGAAGCCATCTGGTTCTGGACTTTCGTTTGTTGGAAGATTTTTAATCACAGTTTCAATTTCATTACTTGTAATTGGTCTGTTCATATTTTGTATTTCTTCCTGGTTCAGTCTTGGAAGGTTATACCTTTCTAAGAATTTGTCCATTTCTTCCAGGTTGTCCATTTTTTTGGCATAGCGTTGCTTGTAGTAGTCTCTGAGGATGCTTTGTATTTATGCGGTGTCTGTTGTAACTTCTCCTTTTTCATTTCGAATCTTATTGATTTGAGTCCTCTCCTTCTTTTTCTTGATGAGTCTGGCTAATGGTTTATCAATTTTGTTTATCTTCTCAAAGAACCAGCTTTTAGTTTTATTGATCTTTGCTATTGTTTTCTTTGTTTCTATTTCATTTATTTCTGCTCTGATCTTTATGATTTATTTCCTTCTTCTAACTTTGGGTTTTGTTTGTCCTGCTTTCTCTAGTTCCTTTAGGTATAAGGTTAGATTGTTTATTTGAGATTTTTCTTGTTTCTTGAGGTAGGCTTGTATAGCTATAAACGTCCCTCTTAGAACTGCTTTTGCTGCATCCCATAGGTTTTGGATTATCGTGTTTTCATTGTCATTTGTCTCTAGGTATTTTTTAATTTCCTCTTTGATTTCTTCAGTGATCTCTTGGTTATTTAGTAACGTATCGTTTAGCCTCCATGTGTTTGTCTTTTTTACGTTTTTTTCCCTGTAATTCATTTCTAATCTCATAGCGTTGTGGTCAGAAAAGATGCTTGATATGATTTCAATTTTCTTAAATTTACTGAGGCTTGATTTGTGACCCAAGATGTGATCTATCCTGGAGAATGTTCCGTGTGCACTTGAGAAGAAAGTGTAATCTGCTCTTTTTGGATGGAATGTCCTATAAATATCAATTAAATCTATCTGGTCTATTGTGTCATTTAAAGCTTCTGTTTCCTTATTTATTTTCATTTTGGATGATCTGTCCATTGGTGTAAGTGAGGTGTTAAAGTCCCCCACTATTATTGTGTTACTGTTGATTTCCTCTTTTATAGCTGTTAGCAGTTGCCTTATGTATTGAGGTGCTCCTATGTTGGGTGCATATATATTTATAATTGTTATATCTTCTTGATCCCTTGATCATTATGTAGTGTCCTTCCTTGTCTCTGGTAACATTCTCTATTTTAAAGTCTATTTTATCTGATATGAGTATTGCTACTCCAGCTTTCTTTTGATTTCCATTTGCATGGAATATCTTTTTCCGTCCCCTGGCTTTCAGTCTGTATGTGTCCCTAGGTCTGAAGTGGGTGTCTTGTAGACAGCATATATATGGGTCTTGTTTTTGTATCCATTCAGCAAGCCTGTGTCTTTTTGTTGGAGCATTTAATCCATTCATGTTTAAGGTAATTATCAATATGTATGTTCCTATGACCATTTTCTTAATCATTTTGGGTTTGTTTTTGTAGGTCTTTTTCTTTTCTTGTGTTTCCCACTTAGAGAAATTCCTTTAGCGTTTGTTGTGGAGCTTGTTTGGTGGCGCTGAATTTTCTTAGCTTTTGCTTGTCTGTAAAGCTTTTGATTTCTACATTGAATCTGAATGAGATCCTTGCCGGGTAGAGTAATCTTGGTTGTAGGTTCTTCCCTTTCATCACTTTAAGTATATCATGCCACTCCCTTCTGGCTTGTAGAGTTTCTGCTGAGAAATCAGCTGTTAACCTTATGGGAGTTCCCTTGTATATTATTTGTCGTTTTTCCCTTGCTGCTTTCAATAATTTTTCTTTGCCTTTAGTTTTTGCCAATTTGATTACTATGTGTCTCAGTGTGTTTCTCCTTGGGTTTATCCTGTATGGGACTCTCTGCGTTTCCTGGACTTGGGTGGCTATTTCCTTTCCCATGTTAGGGAAGTTTTTGACTATAATCTCTTCAAGTATTTTCTCTGGTTCTTTCTCTCTCTTTTCTCCTTCTGGGACCCCTGTAATGTGAATTTTGTTGCGCTTAATGTTGTCCTAGAGGTCTCTTAGGCTGTCTTCATTTCTTTTCCTTCTTTTTTCTTTAGTCTGTTCCGCAGCAGTGAATTCCACCATTCTGTCTTCCAGGTCACTTATCCGTTCTTCTGCCTCAGTTATCTGCTATTGATTCCTTCTAGTGTAGTCTTCATTTCAGTTACTGTATTGTTTATCTCTGTTTGTTTGTTCTTTAATTCTTCTAGGTCTTTGTTAAACATTTCTTGCATCTTCTCGATCTTTGCCTCCATTCTTTTTCCGAGGTCCTGGATCATCTTCACTATCATTATTCTGAATTCCTTTTCTGGAAAGTTGCCTATCTCCACTTCATTTAGTTGTTTTTCTTGGGTTTTATCTTGTTCCTTCATCTGGTACATAGCCCTCTGCCTTTTCATCTTGTCTATCTTTCTGTGAATGTGGTTTCTTTTCCACAGGCTGCAGGATTGTAGTTCTTTTTGCTTCTGCTGTCTGCCGTCCTCCTGTCTTTAGTTTCGAATAGTCCTTTCTGGTTCTCCTTTTTATAGCCTTCTGTTTTTGCTTCATGAATATATTTTCTCCTTTCTTTTAAAGATTATTAGTTGTCTTCTGCTCCATTAATTGTCTGTTTACCTCTCATTCCTTTATTTAGTCATCCATTTTAGATAGTCCTTCACGTTGAATTTTTCTTTGAATGTTTAATGATCCTTGACTATTTGTTTTTATATAAGATTGAGATATGAAAAAGTAAATTGGAAGATTGGGTTTTATGTGCTCTTTGCAGGTGTATATGATGCTTATTTACTATTGGATCTCATTTGATCTCTCTTTTTTTTTTAATATTTGATTGTTGGATGAGCCCTGCCAAAGTCAGTGTTTCAGAGGAAGCCTCCAGTGTTCTTCCACAGTGATTTATGTCTTAGTGCTGATGTTCTTGTATCTGAGAGCAGGAGGCCACTGCTCACTGTGGTGACTTTATTTTTTTTGCATTCCCTGACTTACATCTTTCCTCTTTTATATATGGTGCTTCTAATTCATGATTTTTTCTACTCTCTGCAGTCATATTGGCTTTCTTCTTTTCAGTATAATTTTCTCCAGGGATTAAGTTGTAGGTTCCTCTTTTTTTCTAAATCAGTTAATGCACTTTCATCTCCTTTCCAAAAATATGTAGACCTTTCTCTTCCACTATTTTGTTTGTCCTTTGTGGCTTATATTCTTTTTACACTTTTATTGTCACATTTTAATTTTGTTGTGGAGGTAGTGGAAATAAATATTTATGTTCAGTTTACCATTTTTAACCAGAAGCCTCAACAATCTCAACAATTATAATTTTAAATTTAGGGAAAAAAGTTAAACTTTTGGAATGTATTTTATTAATGATAGTTAGCAGTCCTGCACATATCGGTGTCGGGAAAAACCCTCCTCCACGGGTCTCTCCTGCTCTTGCACATTTTGCTGGGTATGTTAGGAATGCAGGGTCCTGAGCAGTCTTTACCTGGGCCATTTCTCACAGCTGTGTTTTTAGCAGGCAACCTTGAGGGATGAGGTAATGCCTTCCTGGTACATAGAGGAGGCTTGCTTACTGCCTGCTATGAAAGTGACTGGTTCCCAGGGCTCCTTAGCTGCAGTGCAACCTCACTGTACTCCAGGCATCTGTCTGTGCTGTGTCATGTTGCCCCTGGGGGAAGGAGAACCACACAAACATGCTGGTTCTTTTGCTGCTTCCTGCACTGTGGATAATAAAGGTCTCTGTCTCAAATGCAGGAATCTGTGTCTTCTGCCTGCCTGCATTAAACAGTAATAGGCAAACTTACTGGTTTATAAGTAGCATAAAATTCAATCCAGACTTGACAGTCAGCTATGTAATTTTGAATCTGTATTTCAGTTTCCTCATCTTCAAAATGGGAATAATCACAGTCCCCACTTCACAGATTTGTGAGGTTTAAAGGAGATAGAGTGTATGGTGTATTTAGTACTGTGCCTGACATGTATATTCTCTAGTGATGTTAAGGAGGACACAGAGGCAATAAATGCCTATATGTTGGAGAACTTTGAGGTTATTAGATTGGTATGTTTTGTTGCAATTAAAAAAAAATCTATTTTGGATTTTTATTTTAGGAAACAGTAATTTATGGAAAATACATGCATACTTTTAACAAGTGTGTTGGCAATCATGATTGGTTTTTAACACTACTCTGGTTGTTTCTAATCTGCTTGCTATAATTATTTATTGTTTCATTCTCCATGTCATTTGAGGTGCATCTTAATAAACATATACATTAAAGTAAGGTGTAGAAATATGTATAAAATGGGAAGCTTGACTGAAGGGAACATTACTGTCCACATTTGTACTGTCCATCGTGATGGATGGGCATCCCGTATAGTTTCTAAAAAGAACAGTAACTTTGGCTTCTTTGGTGACTGTTTTGGTTTTTCTAGTTCAGTGATTCTAGGTGGGGGGATAAGATAGAGCTAGTTGTCTGAGGGAGTTTATCAGAACCTTGGATGAAGGTGTGGAGAGTGTGAAAAACATTATGCCTTTTCTTTTTGAAATAAACACTATAGATAAAACTTGATCAAGTGGTTGTAGCTGTTGGGGATTCATGGCAGGTAGAGTGAGAAAGTGTTGTAGGGTGCCTGGCAGAAAAGTCATTCCTGGGGCAGACGTAATCACTTTCCTGGCAGAGACCTGTTCCCCTCTTCTCCTGGTACTCTCCCATGGCACCTCATCCTGGCAGGTAAGGCACTTGAATTCAGGTGCTGTTGATTAGCTTGCCCCTTGATCCCTGTAGTCCTTCCAATTTCCAAACTTTTATAATTAGTAGGAACACGCACATTTCCTTCACTTTGGTTAGCATATTTGGTTTGCTTTGAGAACTATTATGTTAAAACAGGTGTCAGTGATGCTTTTAGGCTCAGGACCCATGTTTTAGACTCAGGACAAAGCAAGGTGTAGGGAAAAGTTACTAGCATTTGTCACATAAGCTGGTCTCGGATGTATAATAGGCCCTGCCGCCTAAGCCGAGGCAGAAGGAAACAGCAGCAGGTGGAGAGCCACAGGCCATCTTGGTTTTCATGTCACAGAAGCTGGACCACTGACATACACATCTTAGAGTCTGTCTGGTCTTCAAGTGCTTGTGTGCTGTGTTTGTGTGCATTTTTCCATCTTTTCAGTTTCATTAATGCTGCAGTGACATTTAAAAAAAATATTTATTTATTTGGCTGCGCCGGGTCTTTGTTGTGGCATGTGGGCTCTTAGTTGTGGCATGCGGGATCTAGTTCCCTGACCAGGGATTGAACCAGGGTCCCCTGCATTGGGAGCATGGAGTCTTAACCACAGGACCACCAGGGAAGTGTCTGCAATGACATTTTTACATTAGGAGGACATGCAGTGTTATAACTAAATTGCATTATGTTTGCTTTCATGGAGAAATATGTATGGAAAAAGGGATAATTAATTTCTTTGCATAGTTTTTTCTTTTAAATTTTGTTTTTGTTCAGTTTGACATGGCTGATGTAATTTTATTGGATACAAATTTGGAGGAGGTGAAAATGGGGCTAGTTATCAGATGTGGGACTCTTGTGTTCTCTTTCTGGCTCTGGCAGTCCTTTGATACTTTGGCTCATTTAGTCTATATTTGGGTTTCTAATATCTGGTAGATTTTGAATCTTCATGACATACAACAGAAAGCCTTAATATGAAGTATTCAAAAAGGAAAAACTGATATTTTTCATTCTTGGACTTATGTGTAAATAACTTGGATTTTTTTTTTTTATAATATCAGTCTTTATTTATTTATTTATTTGTTTATTTTTGGCTGTGTTGGGTCTTCGTTTCTGTGCGAGGGCTTTCTCTAGTTGCGGCGAGCGGGGGCCACTCTTCATCGCGGTGCGCGGGCCTCTCACTGTCACGGCCTCTCTTGTTGCGGAGCACAGGCTCCAGATGCACAGGCTCAGTAGTTGTGGCTCATGGGCCCAGTTACTCCGTGGCATGTGGGATCTTCCCAGACCAGGGCTCGAACCCGTGTCCCCTGCATTGGCAGGCGGACTCTCAACCACTGCGCCACCAGGGAAGCCCTAACTTGGATTTTAAAACTGAAATTTCTTGGAAGGATAAGAAATGAGTAGATATTGCTGTCTGTGGGGACTGTTTTGGACCTCTCATTGCTGAGTTGATTGACTTAACCTTGTGTCACGTTAAAGATGAATGGGAGAGGTTAAACAGATTGTGTTAATGCTTCCTTAGCTGACCAGTTAGGCAAAGGTCAGGCTTTGACAGCTGACAGCCTCCCAGACAAAGGGTCTCTGTGCTACTGCAGTTCAGAGTCTGACAGCAGCTCCTAATTTACCTTGATGTTTTTAAAAACCTTCTCAGGACAGTCACATATTTTTTTATTTGATTTGAAATGCCAGTGGCTAATGGCAGGATGCTTTTCACGAGAATAGTACTGAATGGCAGGGACAGTGAAGCTGAGCATCCAGGTTGGAGAGGATTTTGTGTGTCACAGATGAAAACTCCACTGCGTGTTAAATAGAACAAGTGTTGGTCAGTTGCCAAATGTGTTCAGGGAGTGAGGGTTTTGAGAGAAGGCAAGCGTGGTTGGTAGCCTTATTGCCTGGCTCACTGAAAATGAGTACGTGTAAACTTTGAACTGCTTATTTTTGCTTATTTTAAAATAGCTTTCCTTATCGTGAACCTGACATTTATAATTTGTTTCTTATCCCCTGTAGTTTGAAATCTGAATTTCATCTATCTTAGAAGTTATTTTATATCATTTTTGGCTGATAACTTCTTTTCAGTGAACATGAATTAAAGTTTAAGTTGTCATTTGTTATTGAAAACGTCAGTTATACGAATTTACTAGGAACTTTTGGTTGCTTTTTTCCAGTTAACATTGGAACATTGATTTTTACATTGATTTAATAGTTTAATTTGTGTCGAATTTTAAAATAGTTTTTGGTGTTCCCTTGTGTGTGATTATGTCTTAGATATTTGCGAGTTGGCCTTGAGGTGGACATGGTTTTCTGATCATTTTGACCCTTACACTGTTTCCATTGTTAGTTGATCTCATTTGGGTTGCTGAAGCTCTTTTGGAATCTGCATCCATCATGTGGTCAACTCTATTCCTATTACTTAAAATATGAAAATGTCATTTCTGTGATGTACATGAATGTCTTTGTACCTTACCCTCTGTGACATGTTTACAAATTACTATAAGCCTATCAGTAAGTCACAAAGTGATTTTAATGTGGTGCCTGCAAAGTGGAGAAATATGTGTACCTTTAATCTCTCTCTTTGACACAGAATAAATTTTAACCAATAGGGAGTGTGATGGTACAGCTGAGGCAGGACGCACAGACATAAGAACAGAACACACTAGAGAACATGTGTGTGATAAGCCTGGATGCCTTCCACAGGACTTCTGATGGGGCATTGCCCGTGATGGGAGTGGAGAGGGGCCTGGAGGAGGGCGTAACCGTGGTTGGACACACTCTCAGCACTCGGTGGACGTCCAGGTCTAAAGGGGACTGAGGAGGGAAAGGATTAGTAACCAGATGAAGGGGCATGTTTGTCTTCAGAGTGGGGAAGTAGGTTGTATGTTCCAAGAGCGTGAAGTAGGCAACTTGGAGTTCAATTGCCTAAGGGTTCCAAGCATGGTGTTCTCTTTGAGAGTTGAGTAAACATATGAGTTAATTTTGAGAGAAATAGTAGTCATTTCAAAAGATTTGCCTCTGTTCTGTTTCATGAATACTGGATAATCTTTAAGATCAGTACAGTAACATGGAGTACTTATCCTTTCTCCGGGTTAGTATTATTATAAATCACCGTATATATATTATATATTAAACGAACTTTTTGTGTTGAACTGAATTTGAGGGATTATGCTGGTTAGCAGATTTCAATTTGTTCTCTTTTTTATTTAGAAAAATTTGATTGAGACAGAGCTCTTTGTGTTTCTGTTATAATTGTACCTTTAACTTCTTTCCAAATGATTTAAATGAAGGCATTAACACAGGGCTTCCTTTATATAGGCAGACTCCACAAATATGATACTTTTATTATTCTCACAGTGGTTCTTTTTTTTTTTTTAACATCTTTATTGGAGTATAACCGCTTTACAATGGTGTGTTAGTTTCTGCTTTATAACAAAGTGAATCAGTTATATATATACATATATCCCCATATCTCTTCCCTCTTGCATCTCCCTACCTCCCACCCTCCCTATCCCACCCCTCTAGGTGGTCACAAAGCACTGAGCTGATCTCCCTGTGCTATGTGGCTGCTTCCCACTAGCTATCTGTTTTACATTTGGTAGTGTATATATGTCCATGCCACTCTCTCACTTTGTCCCAGCTTACCCTTCCCCCTCCCCAGTCCTCAAGTCCATTCTCTAGTAGGTCTGCGTCTTTATTCCCGTCTTGCCCCTAGGTTCTTCATGACCATTTTTTTTTTTTTTAGATTCCATATATATGTGTTAGCATACAGTATTTGTTTTTCTCTTTCTGACATACTTCACTCTGTATGACAGACTCTACATCCATCCACCTCACTACAAATAACTCAATTTCATTTCTTTTTATGACTGAATAATATTCCATTGTATATATGTGCCACATCTTCTTTATCCATTCATCTGTTGATGGACACGTAGGTTGCTTCCATGTCCTGGCTGTTGTAAATAGAGCTGCAGTGAACATTGTGGTACATGACTCTTTTTGAATTATGGTTTTCTCAGGGTATATGCCCAGTAGTGCATATGCTGGGTCGTATGGTAGTTCTATTTGTAGTTTTTTAAGGAACCTCCATACTGTTCTCCATAGTGGCTGTATCAATTTACATTCCCACCCACAGTGCAAGAGGGTTCCCTTTTCTCCACACCCTCTCCAGCATTTATTGTTTGTAGATTTTTGGATGATGGCCACTCTGACCGGTGTGAGATGATATCTCATTGTAGTTTTGATTTGCATTTCTCTAATGATTAATGATGTTGAGCATTCTTTCATGTGTCTGTTGGCAATCTGTATATCTTCTTTGGAGAAATGTCTATTTAGGTCTTCTGCCCATTTTTGGGTTGGGTTGTTTGTTTTTTTGTTATTGAGCTGTATGAGCTGCTTGTAAATCTTGGAGATTAATCCTTTGTCAGTTGCTTCATTTGCAAATATTTTCTCCCATTCTGAGGGTTGTCTTTTCGTCTTGTTTATGGTTTCCTTTGCTGTGCAAAAGCTTTTAAGTTTCATTAGGTCCCATTTGTTTATTTGTGTTTTTATTTCCATTTCTCTAGGAGGTGGGTCTAAAAGGATCTTGCTGTGATTTATGTCATAGAGTGTTCTGCCTATGTTTTCCTCTAAGAGTTTGATAGTGTCTGGCCTTACATTTAGGTCTTTAATCCATTTTGAGTTTATTTTTGTGTATGGTGTTAGGGAGTGTTCTAATTTCATTCTTTTACATGTAGCTGTCCAGTTTTCCCAACCGCACTTATTGAAGAGGCTGTCTTTTCTCCATTGTATATTCTTGCCTCCTTTATCAAAGATAAGGTGACCATATGTGCGTGGGTTTACCTCTGGGCTTTCTATCTTGTTCCGTTGATCTATATTTATGTTTTTGTGCCAGTACCATACTGTCTTGATTACAGTAGCTTTGTAGTATAGTCTGAAGTCAGGGAGCCTGATTCCTCCAGCTGCGTTTTTCTTTCTCAAGATTGCTATGGCTATTCGGGGTCGTTTGTGTTTCCATACAAATTGTGAAGTTTTTTGTTCTAGTTCTGTGAAAAATGCCAATGGTTGTTTGATAGGGATTACATTGAATCTGTAGATTGCTTTGGGCAGTATAGTCATTTTCACAATGTTGATTCTTCCAATCCAAGAACATGGTACATCTCTCCATCTATTTGTATCGTCTTTAATTTCTTTCATCAGTGTCTTAAATTTTCTGCATACAGGTCTTTTGTCTCCTTAGGTAGGTTTATTCCTAGGTTTTTTACTCTTTTTGTTGCAGTGGTAAATAGGAGTGTTTTCTTAATTTCACTTTCAGATTTTTCATCATTAATGTATAGGAATGCAAGAGATTTCTGTGCATTAATTTTGTATCCTGCTACTTTACCAAATTCATTGATTAGCTCTAGTAGTTTTCTGGTAGCATCTTTAGGATTCTCTATGTAGAGTATCATGTCATCTGCAAACAGTGACAGCTTTACTTCTTTTCCGATTTGGATTCCTTTTATTTCTTTTTCTTCTCTGATTGCTGTGGCTAAAACTTCCAAAACTATGTTGAATAATAGTGGAGAGGGTGGGCAACCTTGTCTTGTTCCTGATCTTAGTGGAAATGGTTTCAGTTTTTCACCATTGAGGATGATGTTGGCTGTGGTTTTGTCATATATGGCCTTTATTATGTTGAGGTAAGTTCCCTCTATGCCTGCTTTCTGGAGGGTTTGTATCATAAATGTGTGTTGAATTTTGTCAGAAGCTTTCTCTGAATCTATTGAGATGATCATATGGTTTTTCTTCTTCAGTTTGTTAATATGGTGTATCACATTGATTGATTTGCGTATATTGAAGAATCCTTGCATTCCTTGGATAAATCCCACTTGATCATGGTGTATGATGCTTTTAATGTGCTGTTGGAATCTGTTTGCTAGTATTTTGTTGAGGATTTTTGCATCTATGTTCATCAGTGATATTGGCCTGTAGTTTTCTTTCTTTGTGACATTTTTGTCTGGTTTTAGAATCAGGGGGATGGTGGCCCCGTAGAATGAGTTGGGGAGTGTTCCTCCCTCTGCTATATTTTGGAAGAGTTTGAGAAGGACAGATGTTAGCTCTTCTCTAAATGTTTGATAGAATTCGCCTGTGAAGCCATCTGGTCCTGGGCTTTTGTTTGTTGGAAGATTTTTAATCACAGTTTCAATTTCAGTGCTTGTGATTGGTCTGTTCATACTTTCTATTTCTTGCTGGTTCAGTCTCGGAAGGTTGCGTGTTTCTAAGAATTTGTCTATTTCTTGCACGTTGTCCATTTCATTGGCATATAGTTGCTTGTAGTAATCTCTCATGATCCTTTGTATTTCTGCAGTGTCAGTTGTTACTTCTCCTTTTTCATTTCTAAATCTGTTGATCTGAGTCTTCTCCCTTTTTTTCTTGATGAGTCTGGCTAATGGTTTATCAATTTTGTTTATCTTCTCAAAGAACCAGCTTTTAGTTTTATTGATCTTTGCTATCGTTTCCTTCATTTCTTTTTCATTTATTTCTGATCCGATCTTTATGATTTCTTTCCTTCTGCTAACTTTGGGGTTTTTTTGTTCTTCTTTATCTAATTACTTTATTTGTAAGGTTAGTTTGTTTATTTGAGATGTTTCTTGTTTCTTAAGGTAGGATTGTATTGCTATAAACTTCTCTCTTAGAACTGCCTTTGCTGCATCCCGTAGATTTTCGCTCGTCGTGTTTTCATTGTCATTTGTTTCCAGGTATTTTTTGATTTCCTCTTTGATTTCTTCAGTGATCTCTTGGTTATTAAGTTGTGTATTGTTTAGCCTCCATGTGTTTGTTTTTTTACAGACCTTTTCCTGTAATTGATACCTAGTTTCATAGCGTTGTGGTTGGAAAAGATACTTGATACGATTTCAGTTTTCTTAAATTTACCAAGGCTTGCTTTGTGACCCAACATATGATCCATCCTGGAGAATGTTGCATGAACACTTGAGAAGAAACTGTATTCTCTTGTTTTTGGATGGAATGTCCTATAAATATCAATTAAGTCCATCTTGTTTAATGTATAATTTAAAGATTGTGTTTCTGTATTTATTTTCATTTTGGATGATCTGTCCATTGGTAAAAATTGGGTGTTAAAGTCCCCTACAATGATTGTGTTACTGTCGATTTCCCCTTTTATGGCTGTTAGTATTTGCCTTATTATTGAGGTGCTCCTATGTTGGGTGCATAAATATTTACAATTGTTATATCTTCTTCTTGGATTGATCCCTTGATTATTATATTGTATCCTTCTTTGTCTCTTGTAATAGTCTTTGTTTTAAGGTCTATATTGTCTGATATGAGAATTGGTACTCCAGCTTTCTTTCGATTTCCATTTGCGTGGAATGTCTTTTTCCATCCCCTCACTTTCAGTCTGTATGTGTCCTAGGTCTGGAGTGGGTCTCTTGTAGACAGAATATATATGGGTCTTGTTTTTTGTTTTTTGTTGTTAAAGAAATTCACATTCTTTTATTTATTTATTTATGACTGTGTTGAGTCTTCGTTTCTGTGCGAGGGCTTATCTCCAGTTGCGGCGAGTGGGGACCACTCTTCATCGCGGTGCGCGGGCCTCTCACTGTCGCGACCTCTCTTGTTGTGGAGCACAGGCTCCAGACGCGCAGGCTCAGTAATTGTGGCTCACGGACCCAGTTGCTCCGTGGCATGTGGGATCTTCCCAGACCGGGGCTTGAACCCGTGTCCCCTGCATTGGCAGGCAGATTCTCAACCACTGCGCCACCAGGGAAGCCCTGGGTCTTGTTTTTTTATCCATTCAGCCAGTCTATGTCTTTTGGTTGGAGCATTTATTCCATTTACATTTAAGGTAATTATCGATATGTATGTTCCTATTACCACTTTCTTAATTGTTTTGGGTTTGTTATTGTAGGTCTTTTCCTTCTCTTGTGTTTCCTGCCTAGAGAAGTTCCTTTAGCATTTGTTGTAAAGCTGATTTGGTGGTGCTGAATTCTCTTAGCTTTTGCTTGTCTGTAAAGGTTTTAATTTCTCCATCAAATCTGAATGAGATCCTTGCTGCGTAGAATAATCTTGGTTGTAGGTGTTTCCCTTTCATCACTTTAAATATGTCCTGCCACTCCCTTCGGGCTTGCAGAGTTTGTGCTGAAAGATCAGCTGTTAAACTTATGGGAGTTCCCTTGTATGTTATTTGTTGTTTTTCCCTTGCTGCTTTTAATATATTTTCTTTGTATTTAATTTTTGATAGTTTGATTAATGTGTGCCTTGGCGTGTTTCTCCTTTGATTTATCCTGTATGGGATTCTCTGTGCTTCCTGGACTTGATTAACTATTTCCTTTCCCATATTAGGGAAGTTTTCAAGTATAATATTTTCAAATATTTTTTCAATCCCTTTTTCCTCTTCTTCTGGGACCTCTATAATTCGAATGTTGGTGCGTTTAATGTTGTCCCAGAGGTCTCTGAGACTGTCCTCAATTCTTTTCATTCTTTTTTCCTTATTCTGTTCTGCAGTAGTTATTTCCACTATTTTATCTTCCAGGTCACTTATCCGTTGTTCTGCCTCAGTTATTCTGCTATTGATCCCTTCTAGAGAGTTTTTAGTTGTATTTATTGTGTTGTTCATCACTGTTTGTTTGCTCTTTAGTTCTTCGAGGTCCTTGTTAAACTTTTCTTATATTTTCTCCATTCTATTTCCAAGATTTTGGATCATCTTTACTATCATTATTCTGAATTCTTTTTCAGGTAGACTGGCTATTTCCTCTTCATTCGTTAGGTCTGGTGGGTTTTTACCTTGCTCCTTCATCTGCTGTGTGTTTCTCTGTCTTCTCATTTTGCTTACTTTGCTGTGTTTGGGGTCTCCTTTTTGTAGGCTGCAGGTTTGTAGTTCCTGTTGTTTTTGGTGTCTGCCCCCAGTGGCTAAGGTTGGTTCATTGGGTTGTGTAGGCTTCCTGGTGGAGGGGAGTAGTGCCTGAGTTCTGGTGGATGAGGCTGGATCTTGTCTTTCTGGTGGCAGGTCCACGTCTGGTGGTGTGTTTTGGGGTGTCTGTGACCTTATTATGATTTTAGGCAGCCTCTCTATTAATGGGTGGTGTCGTGTTCCTGTCTTGCTAGTTGTTTGGCATAGGGTGTCCAGTATTGTAGCTTGCTGGTCGTTGAGTGGAGCTGGGTCTTGGCGTTGAGATGGAGATCTCTGGGAAATTTTCGCTGTTTGATATTACGTGCAGTTGGGAGGTCTCTGGTGGACCAATGTCCTGAAGTTGGCTCTCCCACCTCACAGGCACTGCCCTGACGCCAGGCTGGAGCACCAAGAGCCTGTCATCCGCATGGCTCAGAATAAAAGGGAGAAAAAAAAAGAAAGAAAAAGATAAAATAAAATAAAATTAAATAAAGTTATTAAAATAAAAAATAATCATTAAAAAATTAAAAAAATAATTAAAAAGAAAGAAAGAAAGAAAGAAGAGAGCAAGCAAACCAAAAAATAAATCCACCAATGATAACAAGCACTAAAAACTATGCAAAAAAAAAGAAGAAAAGAAACGGACAGACAGAACCCTAGGACAAATGGTGAAAGCAAAGCTATACAGAGAAAATCACACACAGAAGCATACTCATACACACTCACAGAAAGAGAATAAGGGAAAAAAATATATATATATCGTTGCTCCCATAGTCCACCTCCTCATTTTGGGATGATTCGTTGTCTATTCAGGTATTCCACAGATGCAGGGTACATCAGGTTGACTGTGGAGATTTAATCTGCTGCTCCTGAGGCAGCTGGGAGAGATTTCCCTTTCTCTTCTTTGTTCACACAGCTCCCAGGGTTCAGCTTTGGATTTGGCCCCGCCTCTGCGTGTAGGTCGCCTGAGGGCGTTTGTTCTTCGCTCAGACAGGACGGGGTTAAAGGAGCAGCTGCTTCGGGGGCTCTGGCTCACTCAGGCCGGGGGGAGGGAGGGGTACGGATGTGGGGCGAGCCTGCCGCGGCAGAGGCTGGCGTGACATTGCACCAGCCTGAGGTGCGCCGTGTGGTCTCCCGGGGGAGTTGTCCCTGGATCAGGTGACCCTGGCAGTGGCGGGCTGCACAGGCTTCTGGGGCGCGAGGTGTGGATAGTGACCTGTGCTTGCACACAGGCTGCTTGGTGGCTGCAGCAGTAGCCTTTGTATCTCACGCCCATCTCGGTCCACGCTGATAGCAGCAGCTCGTGCCTGTCTCTGGAGCTTTTTATGGCGGTGCTGTTAATCCCCTCTCCTCGCACACCGAGAAACGAAGAGGCAAGAAAAAGTCTCTTGCCTCTTTGGCAGCTCCAGACTTTTTCCTGGACTCCCTTCTGGCTAGCTGTGGTGCACTAGCCCCCTTCAGGCTGTGTTCACGCAGTCAACCCCAGTCCTCTCCCTGGGATCCGACCTCTGAAGCCCGAGCCTCAGCTCCCAGCCCCCACCCATCCCGGCGGGTGAGCAGACAATCCTCTCGGGCTGGTGAGTGCTGGTCGGCACCGATTCTCTGTGCAGGAATCTCTCTGCTTTGCCCTCCACACCCCTGTTGTTGCGCTCTCCTCTGTGGCTCTGAAGCTTCCCCCTCCACCACCCACAGTTTCCGCCCGCGAAGGGGCTTCCTAGTGTGTGGAAACCTTTCCTCCTTCACAGCTCTCTCCCACTGGTGCTGGTCCCATCCCTATTCTTTTTTCTCTGTTGTTTCTTTTTTCTTTTGCCCTACCCAGGTATGTGGGGAGTTTCTTGCCTTTTGGGAGGTCTGAGGTCTCCTGCCAGCGTTCAGTATGTGTTCTGTAGGAGCTGTTCCACACGTAGATGTATTTCTGATGTATTTGTGGGGAGGAAGGTGATCTCCACATCTTACTCTTATGCCATCTTGAAGCTCCCCCTCACAGTGGTATTTTTTTAATTAATTAATTAATTTATTTTTGGTTGTGTTGGGTCTTTGTTGCTGCGCCTGGGCTTTTTCTAGTTGCGGAGAGCGGAGGCTACTCTTTGTTGCGGTGCTCAGGCTTCTCATTGCGGTGGCTTCTTTTGTTGTGGAGCACGGGCTCTATGTGCGCAGGCTTCAGTAGTTGTGGCATGTGGACTCAGTAGTTGTGGCTCGCGGGCTCCTGAGTGCAGGCTCAATAGCTGTGGCACATTGGCTTAGTTGCTCCACAGCATGTGGGATCCTCCTGGACCAGGACTCGAACCCGTGTCCCCTGCATTGGCAGGTGGATTCTTAACCATTGCGCCACCAGGGAAGTCCTCTCCCAGTGTTTTTTGACATCAAATAATTATGGAAGCCAACATTGTATTATTTTATAGATATTTGTTGGGTAGCTATAGTATTATATTTGGAGAATTAGGAAAAGTTTCACTGAATTTTCTAGTTAATTGAGGCCTATCCATTATGTATATATTTGTAAAAATACACCTGTCAGTTGGTCTTTAGTGGCAGTATTTTAGAAGTTCACAGAATTTGGATTTTCCTTATCAAGCTACAAAATTAGATTCTGCTCATCATGAGATAGTTTAAACCTAAAGATGCTATGACTAAATGTGAAGCTGAATTACCCTTGAAGGCTAAAATTAATATATGCAAACATTTTTAAAATAACTTGGGGAAGTCATCTTTTAAAAAAATTTCCTGTGGCTTTTCAATCTAGAATTCCTTGTTTTCTCATTGTTGATGACTCCATGCCTGTGACTTTGCTCTTGAAAAAATGTATGATTGTAAATTAGCCGAAGTTTCCACATGTAGAGCTATGCCCTAATTGTCTTACAGTATTATATATATAACATATGTTACTATTTAGATCTTAAAAGAATGAAATTAATTTTATTAAATATCATCTTTAGTGTTCTAATATTTTCTGTAGTTAAACATTTACATTGTAAAGTGTTACTCATGTTTTCTGAAGGTGTTACAAAAAAGATACTTAGTTATTTAATGTTTACATTACTTTTTCATTCCATAATCTTTCTAACCTGTTCCTGTTACCCCCACGTTCCCTGAAAATTTAGTACTTTTCTGTTGAAGTCATGTTCTGGACTAGTTCAGAGCCTAGGTCAGATTGCTTTGTCTTAGTCTGTGGATGAGAATAAGAACTAGGGATGTGGAAGGCTAGTGGAGTTGCCAAAAGAATCATTGTGTTCCCAGTCATTGTGTGGCTAGATCTGAGTTACAAAGGTAGGAGGAAGTAGTTGCAGTAACGACAGTTACCCAGTTAGCCCAGGCCCTGTCAGTGTGTCCGTCCTGCTGCTCCCTCCTCCACCTCCCCACCGCCCACCAAGGCATACTGAAAGAGCGTTAAACCCCTTATTTCTGGGCTTCTCTCCATCCACGCTCTCCCTGCCCCTGATTGCTGATCTCCTTGGCTTTCAGACTACTGGTGCCATACTTCAGCTGTGACACCTGCCAGCTGTCTGGCTGTTTTCCCTATTCATCTCTGGTTAAAGTGTGCTCTCCCAATTTCAGAGTCCCGTGCAGCTTTTGGGCAAGAGAATCTTTCTGTCGTCTGTATTGAAGCCTAATAGCCACACATGTTGCAGCTTCCTTTAGTTGATCCGAGGAGTAAGGCCTCTGCATGCGTGCTAGAAAATCAGGAGGACTGTTTCAGAACTCGCACAGGGTCCTTGCTCCCTAAGGAAGGAATACTCGTTGATGACTGGATGGACAGTGAACTTAATAAGGTTTTGTTCTGCCTGGTGATGTAAGGAGACAGAGGAAAAGAGTTAGTCACTAAGAGGTGACTTTTGTTATGTGTTTACTGAGTGGCAGTCACTAAGCTATATGCTTTCCATGCTTTATGTTATTTAATGCTCACAACAGCTCCATGAGGAAACTGAAGCTCAGAGAGGTTAGGTGACCTCCCCAGAATGGAGTGATAGAACTGGAATGCAAAAATCAGACCTCTAGTTTTTTGAAATGTGTAAATCACAAAGCTTCTTACTAAATATATGTGAGCAGGTGTCTTCCCAGCTAGTCCTTCACTGGCAGTGAAATGAAGTAGAGTAGATGCTGACATGGCCCATCAAAGGCATATACAAACACAGGTGTGAGGTGAGAGATTTACAATGTAGGAAATTAAGGCATTAACCTTAATTTACTAAGATGTTTTATTTTAGCTGCCAGTTTTTGGCAGAAATGGAAACCAAATATTGTGTGTTAAATATACCATAAGTGGTTTTCCCAGTGTAATATGAGTGCTGCCTCTTGGGGAACATCGTATTCCTGCAGCCCCCTTATCCAGCCCATGGCTTTTCTATACCCTTTGTTGCTTTTCTTCTTTGGGATGTTTTAAAAAACATTTCTTTGATCACATTGCATGTTTTAGTTCATGTTTCACAGTAGACTCATGTAACATTCAAAGATGAGTGTAAACCAAAATCCAAGAGCAGATTTTACACTGAGGTGGGAGTGATTGAATTGAACCGGTCAGAAGTTACGGAGGCCACTGGTTGTTTCACGTCGGGCCTTAGGAGGACGGCTTCTTCGTCCAGCCTTGGGGTTCTGGACTGTAGGGGCTGTGTTCCCTATCTGGATATTCTGGACGCCTTTGTGAAACTGTGGCAGTTGTGACAATGAGGGGTGGGTGCAGAGCGCCTGTGATGCACAGTGACTTGTCCACGTCCTTCTCGACTCTTTAATGTCCTTTTTATGTTTATTTGGACCAAAAAAAAAAAAAAACCTGTTTCTGATGATCTGAATCTAGAACCAAACATGTTTTATAAATAAACACAGAATGTTGTTTCCCCCGTGGTGTTTGTACGCCCGGATTGTTCCTGGAATCCCAGACAGAGAGGAGAAAGAATGCTCCTCACTGGTGTGGTGTTCGTGGCCCCCCACATGCCTGTCTGCAAACGGGGCCGCCTGCACGAGCTTCTAGGAGTGGGTGCAGCATCTGACCACCTGCTTGTGTCGCTTAGTGCACGGGACCTCATCATTTATCTACGTCAGTGTTATTTTGTTTTAAATTACTTTGCTTTTCTTGTTATTTTAGTTATGGTATTACCCCACTTTAAAAAGTACATTGTTTACCTTGCTAATACCAAAGTAGCTATCATCCGAGACACATCATTTCCATAACTAAAGTTATATCTGGATGTCTTCCTATTTTTTGTAAAAAATAATCTTCTTAAATTAAACCCACAGTGTTGCATATTTCTAGGACTCACATCAACTTGTGAGCATTGCAGATGCAGGAACCGGCCAAAAGCAGCATCTCAGTCGTGCTCCTTTGTAGTTCCCTCACAGAAGAGTGCAGAGCTCTGCGCACAGGGCTTCCTGGTCTCCCAGTGGGCCGGGCAAGCTCACTCCTCGGATGGGGAGGACTAGGGCTGGCTGGCTGGCTGCTCACAGGTCCTCTGGGGGGCCTGGGTCAGGACATTCAGTTCTTTCTGTTCCTCGCTTCATGGAACATACAATGAAGGTGTCTTTTCCTTGGGATTGTGCTGTCCATATAGTGAGGTTTCTGGTCTTTGGATCACTCTTGAAATGATTCCTAGAAATTATAAATTTATGATTATGACTTAAAGTAGCCAGTCTTGAGGAATGTTAATCCTAAAAAGAATTCTAATTTTTTCAAAATATATTTATATTTTAATTCATGATGATAATGGTGGTGTGTGTAAACAGCACTGCAGAGGAATTCCAAACATCATAAACCATTGAGAGAATGTTGCCTTTGGACCTAGGACCTCTGAAATTCATTCAGCTTGTCAGCCTACAGGTCCTGAAGATAGACCTGAGGGATGCCTGGGGATGGGTTGGGTGGTTAGGGTCGTCTCTTTTTTCTCTTGCTCCCTTGTGGAGGCTCAGTGGCTGCTGGACCTGTGTTCTGAGGACTGGTTGGTGGTGGAGGCCTCGGTCCCTTCCTTTCTCTCTCTAGCGCCATCAGCCTGCTGTTCCTTCATGCAGGGGACTTCTTCCTCCCCTTTCCAGCTGGAACACAGACATGGCTCCATCATCTCGCTTTTCTAATCATAGCGGAACCCCTACCCTCTGGAGGTCTAGATGTCACATACTCTGTGCATTTAATGTTATTTTAATGATTTCTTCCCCCTTTTTATTTCAAGGAAATACATTCATGTATTTCCCATATTAATCTTGGTTTTGGTTGTATGTTTTTACGACAAGGAAGTTTGTCATTAAATTACGGGGAAGAGTGGAAGACGAGGCTAGCCAGATAGGGTAAGGGCAGGAGGACATTGGTGAAGGGTTTTGAGGCGTGGGCTGACATGTTATAATCTAGTATGATGAGGATGACTGAGTGAATAAGGAAGTGGAGAGGTGGGACCCCAATTGAGATTGCAGATTGCCAAGTAATACTGACACCACTTCACTTATCCTATAGTGAAGCTGCCTGCTAACTGAACGTGAGTATGAGTCTTTTAAAGGCTTAATGAGATTAATTAGTTAGCACTAAGACCCTTGGGGTAAAATAATTAGTTGTGGTTGTTTCACAAATGTACAGGTGTGATGAAATGGCATGGAGCTGTGCACATGTGTTGTGCTGAAGTCGCCTGTCCTGCTTTAGATGCTGTACTGCAGTTATGTGAGATGGGGCCATTGAGGCCCTGGGCGAACTGTACGTGGGGCCTCTCTGTGCTACCTTTGCAACTTCTTGTGAGTCTATAATTATTTTAAAATTAAAAGTTGAAAAAAAAAGGATTGCCAAGTAGTAGGGTGTTGAGACTTATGGTAGAGTTCTGTTAGGATATTGCCAGTTTCTTTGTTAATGATGAGAGTTTGTTGAGTGAATGACTGACCTGCTGAAGGCCTGATGAGGGTCTGAACCGTAGCCAGGCTGTGGCAGTGGACAGAGTGGGCAGGGATGGGAAGAGTGGGCAGGGATGGTAGTCGTTAGGGAAGGAACCTGAGGGCTTGACGACTAATGGCCTGTGAGGTGAGGACGAGGCCAAGCTTTTGGTGTGTAGAATACACGGATAGTGTGAGGTTATTGATGGTGGGGAGTATAGAAATAGGAGTACGTTTTTAGGCAGGATAGTACTTTTGGTTCTGAAAATATTGCCTGTGAGTGTTGGTTGGCCAATTAAGATAGGCAGTGGACAGTTCGAAATGTTAAGGTGTGTTCAGGAGGTCGTGGTTGGAAATATATAATCAAAATACCTTATGACAATACTATTTGAAATGGTGGAAAAGATTGCTAAGGGAGAAAGTGTGAGTGAGAAGACCTGGGAAGAGTAATCTCATAGTGGATTTCTTATGTCTCTGGGTAAGTTACCTAACCTGTCAGTGCCTCATTTTCTTCCTTATAAAATAGAGAACATCCTAGTATATCCCTTGTAGGGTTGGTGTGAAACCAAATGAAATTACCTATGTAAGTTGCATAATGCTTGACATGTAGTAGCTATTTACTAAAGGTTAGCTATCTTATTATTTATTAAGCACTTTGGTTATGCATGTAAAAACAAAACTAAATAATACTTCTAACTTTAGAAGTTGAATGTTTCAAATTAAGCAAGTGATCTAATTAGCTGTTATGTTTGGTTTTTGAAGGTCTGGTTGGTTGTAATCGTGGAACTAATTTTTATGATAATTACAGTTGACCCTTGAACAATGCTGGGGTCAGGGGCGATGACATCTCCCCCCTTCTCACAGTCAGAAATCCACATGTAACTTTACAGTTGGCCGTAGTTCTCCATCCTCGGATTCAACAAACAGTAGATTGTGTAGAAATGTAGTACACATTTATTGGGAAAAAAATTCCCATATAAGTGGAACCACACAGTTCAAACCCATGTTGTTCAAGGGTCAACTGTATATAATTTACTTTAAGGTATTTTTTAAAAAAATAATATCAGCTTTCTTATTTATTTATTTATTTTTGGCTGTGTTCGGTCTTCGTTTAGCGCGAGGGCTTTCTCTAGTTGTGGCAAGCGGGGGCCACTCTTCATTGCGGTGCGTGGGCCTTTCACTATCGCGGCCTCTCTTGTTGCGGAGCACAGGCTCCAGACGCGCAGGCTCAGTAGTTGTGGCTCACGGGCCTAGTTGCTCCGCGGCATGTGGGATCTTCCCAGACCAGGGCTCGAACCCGTGTCCCCTGCATTGGCAGGCAGATTCTCAACCACTGTGCCACCAGGGAAGCCCACTTTAAGGTATTTTTATAAAAAGAGTTCCCATTTTTCTTGACTGTTAAAACCTCTGTGACGCAACCTTTGGTGTAGTAGTTTCACCTTCACTTTTCTTCTCTGTTTTTTATTATATAATTCCTTCACCTTTTGGGACTTAAAGATAAACTCTTGATCCTATATATTGGTTGATAGTTGGGTAAATGAGGGAATGATCATACTAAAATTGAATCGAGTATGACAGGTTTCTTCTGATGCAGATGGGCTGCAGGAACCCAGTTGCATTTGACATCTGTTTCTTTTCTTTGTGGCAGGATTATTATGCTCTAGAAGTGTCATTTGGGGGAGCCAAAGCACTGTGCTTTAACTTCCAACAGTCCGTTCAGTGTAAAAGGGAAGCAAATAGTGAAATGAAGTCCATGCTTTGCAGGTGTTTATATGTTTCTTCCTTCTGCCTTAATAGTAAGTGATTAGAGGGGTTTATTAAATAGTAAACACATATGACTCAATGTTAGGCACTTACATACCTAGAGTTTTAACTTTTTACACTTGCATTTTAGTTGTCCAGTTGATATATTAGGGGTTAAGAGAAATTAGTATTTTTCAGTTGGATGTGTGTCATATTAGGTCAGAGCTCTAGTTACTCTGAATTAGGCTGTTGATTCCTTGCCTAATTGAGCCCTACCATGAAATGCCAAAAAAAAGCAGCCCTTGGAATATAGACTTGATTTTTCTAGTCAATGAACCTACTAATGTTTTCTGAGGGCCTCTAGATGCAAAACACTGTAAATTATATTAAAAATATTGCCACTTGAGTAAGTCCGTAAAGAAACAATTTTGGTACTGTTTGGTTGATTAGTATATATCAGAGCTATTGTTTGGATTTTCTAGATACAGGGTATTCAGAGATGCAAAGGATCTGTGTACAAGTGGATTGGAATTTGGATTTGGAAAGGATAGCTTCTTGTTTGTTTTATTCTATCTGTCTTGGTTTTTGTTAGTTTGTTGTATACCCTTTAAAATGGATTAGAATTCATTTTAGTATCCCTTTTTAATATAACCTTGGCATGATTTTTTTTTTCCTCCTCTTTTTATTTACCACTTCCTCTGACACACAGGCATGTGTACACACACACATAAAAGAGCTACAGTTTGGGTAGAATTTGTAGCAGGATAAAGATGATTTATTTGAAGTTTTCAGTAGGTTGCTATCTGTAGTCATGAGAAGAGTCTACTTTTGAATTTTGCTGCCTCTTTTTTTTTTTGCAAGAGGATTAATTCTAGAACAGAGGGGCTGTCTCTAAGACCATGTCTTCATCAAAAGCTGGGGTTCTGTACATGTTAGAAATGATATATGCTCCCTCCACCATCCCTCAAGTGCTTGCTGTTTATTATGTGACTATTGTTTATCAAATCCGAGTTGCTTACTTTTGTTAGCCAATGGGGTGTTTTGGGTCAGTTAAGAGAGGAAATAGCTTTTTAAAAAAGTCAGCATTGGGGCTTCCCTGGTGGCGCAGTGGTTAAGACTCCGCCTGCCAATGCAGGGGACACGGGTTCGAGCCCTGGTCTGGGAAGATCCCACATGCCGGGGAGCAACTGGGCCCGTGAGCCACGATTACTGAGCCTGCGCGTCTGGAGCCTGTGCTCCGCAGCAAGAGAGGCCGCGATAGTGAGAGGCCCGCGCACCGCAATGAAGAGTGGCCTCCGCTTGCCACAACTAGAGAAAGCCCTCGCACAGAAACGAAGACCCAACACAGCCAAAAATAAATAATAAATAAATAAATTAAAAAAAAAATGAAAAAGCACAGATTTTAGTCCAAATCTTGCTTTTCTATGTGTAGTGTGAGGGATTAGTGATACATACAGGTAAGTGTTGGACAGACAACTAGACGATTCCGACCATGAGCACTTTTTACATTTTAATTGAAAGGGTAAAAGGAGAAGTTACTTTAAAATTCAGTTGTTTTCTAACTCTTGGAGATTAGAAACAAGTTATTATGCAATAGGATAAAGGGGTTTTGTTACTACAGGGACTTTGATCAGTAGAATGTGGTGGCAGTGGTGCTCTGCCAGGGTCTGGGGCAGCCCCTAAGAACCTGGCAGCTTCCCCCTCCTGCGTCCTGAGGTGCCATGTAAGAAGTCCAACCAGACTTGCTGAGACCAGCCTGCGGGAGAGATCTCTTCTGAAACCAGCATAAACCAGCAGCTGCCATGCGGGAGAGGCCGTGTCTCAATGCCTCGACAGTCCCAGCTGAGCCCAACCCTGGAGCCACCACCCAACCAGGGGCCGGACATGGGAGCGAAGCCTCCTGGCCTCTTCAGATCTGGCTGTTCACTAGCCCTGTACCCCTGTTGACCTCATGTGATGCCACACGGAGCAGAGGAATTGCCAGCTGCATCCTTTTAAAAAAAAAAAAAAAATTATTTATTTGGCTGTGCCAGGTCTTACTTATGGCGTGCGGGATATTTTAGTTGTGACATGTGGGATCTAGTTCCCTGACCAGGGATCAAATCCGGGCCCCCTGCATTGGGAGCATGGAGTCTTAGCCACTGGACCATCAGGGAAGTCCCCTTTTCTTAATTTTTGACCAAAAAAATTGGGAGATGGAATGAAATGGTTACTGTTCTAAGCTGCTAAGTTTTGGGGTAACTTGTTATGCAGTAATAGGTAACTGATATCCAGAGCTAAATTCAGGCTTCTGGCTTCTTGAATTTGAGCTGAAAACAAAACAAAATAGTGTGCCCCAAATAGGTACTCAAACAACCCTACCATGATTTGGAAAGACTTTATGAAATGTAGTCAAAATAATATAATTCAAAACTATGGTTAATAGTATGGAAAATGAAATTCTGATAATTAGGTGAGTAGAGAAAATTCTGAGGGAGAGCAGATTACTCAGAAGGGACAGAAATGGGGGACTTCCCTGGTGGCACAGTGGTTAAGAATCCACCTGCCAATGCAGGGGACACAGGTTTGAGCCCTGGTCTGGGAAGATCCCACATGCTGTGGAGCAACTAAGCCTGTGCGCCACAACTACTGAGCCTGCGCTCTAGAGCCTGCGAGCCACAACTACTGAGCCCGCATGCCACAACTACTGAAGCCCGTGCGCCTAGAGCCCGTGCTCTGCAACAAGAGAAGCCACCGCAACGAGAAGCCCGCGCACCGCAACGAAGAGTAGCCCCTGCTCGCCGCAACTAGATAAAGCCTGCGTGCAGCAATGAAGACCCAATGCGGCCAAAAATAAATAAAATAAATAAATTTATTTTAAAAAAAGGGGGCAGAAATAGGAAAGTTGTTGATAGATGCTTTCTACCTTTCAGAAATGTGATTGGTGAAACTGCTTAAAAAGAATTCATTGAGAAGTTTACGGCTTTTTAGTTTTGAGGAAGAGAGGCTTGCCACATCCCTGAGATCTGCCAGGAGTGTCAGGATCCTTTGAGATCTTCTTTATTTCCAAAGATACCTTTTTATTATACAGTGCTCTTACCTGTCAGAGTTTGCTAAAATTTAAAGTAGACTGAATTAATTGTGTTTATTTCATAGCATAGATTGTGGATAGTCATTTCTTCTTGCTAATAAATTCAGTTAAGCTAAGAGGTAGTGAGCTAAGAGATATATTCAGGGTACTTCCTATGGGGGATTTAAAAGCACTTTCTTAAATAGAAAGGGACATTCATAAATGAATAAAAGCAATCTTAAGTTACTATAGACACCATACCATACAGCTCCTTGATTTTTGTGTGCCCTTTTAAAATGGTTCCAGATTTTTACTTTCTTCTTTATTTTTAGCAATAGCCTTCTATTGGCTCTTCATATTATGGAGTTTGGATTGTGGTAGGTAAGGGGAAGGGTTTAACTTCTGTGGAAAATCTATTGAAATTATTTCTTATTGAAAAACTGAAAATAGATTAAAAAACTATTTCGTAAGTCCAGGGAAGCAGGACAGTTGAGACCTATTAAAACCCATCTGTGTGTTGGCAGACACATTTGCTGCTATTATAACACTTTGCTTAAGGAACAGGAGAATTGTAGTTGTATGCAAACACATACACAGCTGTTTGAATTTGCTGCTTAGCTCTCTGGATTCATTAAGCTGTATCACTTTAGGATTGTAATGATCTTACTGGAGGCAAGATACAAAGTGAAGGAAATGCAGCATAAAATTCTCTTGTAAGTTTCCAAGGCTGCTCTTCTTTATTTCTATAAAATTGAAGTAATAATAATTTTGCCTTTTTTGGGGATAACTTGAAACTAACAGTAGCAAGGAAAATATAGTTAAGGAACCAAGTGACTGATATTTCGAATAAAAGATCAATGTCAAGTTTACTACAGAGAACAATATAATGTATGAATTCAGTGTGTTCTCTCTCTTTTTACAATTTTGAGGACATAGAATGAAAATGGCTCCATTTAGGTGGGTAGGAGTTCAGGCTTTGGAGGGAGACTAATTATAATACAATGTGGATGAGATACGTAATTACAATATTACAAGAATGATGGCTGTTACAGGGAGGGTCACATTAATGTCACAGTTTCCTCAGGGCTGACATGAGCTCTTTTTTTGGATTTCTAATGTAGAGGAGTAGAAGGAGGGCTGTGAATTGCTGGGGCCCAGAAGAGGGCCCCTGGGCGGCGCAGGCAGGGTGCTTCCCATTGTACTCCACTGTTGAAGCCCTGGAGAACTGGAGGACTGGATGTCCCTGAGTAAACCCGCTCTGTTGGTGGCGTCACGGCTTCGTCCTGTGTTTGAATCCATGTCTTAAGTGCAGATGGAGCGCTTGAACATTTTAGGACTGTAATGAGGGATGGAACTGTGAGTTGGGAAGGGATATAACCAAGGGGAGCACTTGGAAGTAAGATCGATGGGAGAGGGCTTCCCTGGTGGCGCAGTGGTTGAGAATCTGCCTGCTAATGCAGGGGACGCGGGTTCGGGCCCTGGTCTGGGAGGATCCCACATGCCGCGGAGCGGCTGGGCCCGTGAGCCACGATTGCTGAGCCTGCGCGTCTGGAGCCTGTGCCCCGCGACGGGAGGGGCCGCGATGGTGAAAGGCCCGCGCACCGCGATGAAGAGCGGTCCCCGCACCGCGATGAAGAGTGGCCCCCGCTTGCCGCAACTGGAGAGGGCCCTCGCACGAACCGAAGACCCAGCGCAGCCAAAAATAAATAAATAAATAAATAAATAAATAAGAGAATCCTTAAAAAAAAAAAAAAAAAGATCGATGGGAGAGCAGCGTCTGCAGGACACCTGTGTGAGATGGTGGGGAACACTTGTCAGCATCTGCATCAGCATCAGGAGGTGGCTTGGAAGGGTTTGACTCTATAGCTCCTTTCCTACCAAGGTTCTCAGATTCACACACAGTTTATAAGAAGTGTGCTTGCAAGGCAACTGTGTCTGTAAGATAAGTCCCCTAGCTACCAGAGTTCATTCCTGAGTCCATCCTACGTAGAATCCTTTATATTAATTTGTAACCAATATTTAATAAAGGCTTTATGTATATCCAGCAGTATGCTGTGTGATGGAGGATTTGCATTAACATGCTTATAGTTTGGGAGAGCAGGGAGAGACTTCTCAAGAAACAGAACAAGGTAAAATGTTTGATGCTGTCAGTAAGAGTTATGAAAAAGTAAAGAGGGTATTGCTGTGGGCTGGATTAATCTAGGAAGGCATCATTGAGCTAATGGTATTTCATCTGAATCTTAAAAGAAGGCAGAAAGGAGGTAGCAGAGACGCTCTGATGGTGGATTTCTGTGCCAGCTGCAGCCTCAAATGTCTGGGTAATTTTCTGAAGAATGAAAATTGTTGAATTGGGTCACCAAATAGGACACCTTTTTCGAAGCCGTAAAACTGATTTCTAATATTTTCAGTTACAAATATATGTATCTGAGCATCTCTTGGAATAAACACCTCTTTTTCCTTCACCGAGACACAAAAAATATCTAGTATTCTCCTGTCTGCTTGAATTTGAAATACATGATAGACATATAAATTTAATAACACCTAACTTCTTAAAAAACTTAAATTTCCAATGATTTGATTTCCCATAGCCTATAAGAGAAAATGTAACAAATCAGTTCTTTTCCGGACTTTATTTTCCCCTACTCTTTTATTTCATTCTCCATTTGCTTGAATAAACATGACTTTACCAATAATCTGTATTGACTCTAAGCAAGTTTCATCCTTTCCTCCCCAGCTAAGTAAAGCCTTATTTTTGTAATATCCTACTGTTAGCTGCTTATGTTGGAAAGCTTCTGTCTTATCCTGTCTTTCATGAATCAGAGTTTGGCTGCCTTTCTTCCAGTGATCTTGAAAATGTCCAAAATGCTGCATAGTTAAAAAACTTAGAACTAAGTAAAGTTGAACAATTTTCTATTGGGCTACATTGAAAAAGTGGGAAGGAAAATTACTTTCCTTTGTTTTTTTGGAAGACATTTGCCAGTTGGAGCCCCAACAAAGATGGAGTTTGGAGGCCTTTAATTGTGCACCAAAAAGTTATTGCAGAAGGTAACATAAGGGAGATGTCATAAAGTGGAAAATTTGAAGCTCAGTAGTAGAAAGCTGTGTGAAGATATAGGAATTCTGCCAGTTAACTGGGTGCTTTAAATAAATAGTTTAGAATTAAAGAAACAGTTGCAGATTTCATAGACTTGATTAACTTAGTTCACAGGAAAACTGGAGAAGGGGAACACACTTCAGATTACTTTAGTTGTAAAGTCTCCTTAGCATTCATTAAAATTTTGCTTTAAAATATTTAGTGATTATAAAGTTTAATAATGCAAAATCAGAACAATTGTTAATCTAATATTTTATGTTAAACCATTGAAATAAAATTCCACATATATTTGGGTGAAAATAAATTGTGATGGTAGGAGTTCAGTCCTGAACTATTGACTGTGTCAGCAGCCAGTAAATATTTCCCAGGCTGGGCACAGTAGTTGTGAGTGTATATGAGGGACACCCAGTGAAGCCTGTAAATGGTGCCTGACCCTTGGGTCTTCTGATCTGTTGAAGAACCATGACACAATTATATAAGTAACCAATTAGTAACAACAGAAAATGTGATTGTATATATTGAAGAGATGTGCAGGAACACATTAAATATTCATCTTCCCATAAATGTCCACCTGTTCCCATGTTGCATTAGCTTGAGGTAAAGTACAGCTGTTTAGATTTTATTATTCTTCTTTTGTTTGAATGAAAATGCCTCTCTCCCAAACAAAAACAAGAAAGGAGATTACATTTGTTATTGAAGGATATTTTTGCTGGATGAAGAATTCTAGATTCTTGGCAGATACTTTTAGCACATTGAAAATATATGACTCTGCTGTCTTCTGGCTTCTGCTTTTGCTGCTGAGAAGTCAGCTGATGGTCTAACTAACTCCTTTGAGGGTAAGATCACCAGCCTGCTTATTGTATCCTTTTAAGATACTCTGTTTGATTCACTTCTGTTTAATTTTAACATTCTCAGTTTGACTAGGAGTGAAATTCTTTAGTTTATCCTGCTAGGGTTTCACTCGGCTTCTTGGATCTGTAGACTGGTGTCTTATACTAATTCTGGACATTCTCAACCATATTGATTTAAAATTTCCCTCCATGCATTCGTTCTCCTCTCTGTCTGGGATTCCAATCAGTGTATTTGAGACCTTCTTAGTCAGTCCTTCACATCTCATTCTCATATCTGCATTTTCCTTTTTTATTCTTTCTCTCTGCTGAATTACAGATGATTTCTCTTGAACTGTTTCCCAGTTTGTTATTTCTCTGTTCTGTTTTGTCTATTTTGCTGCTGTTGTGTTTTAAATTTTGGCTATTGTAATTTCTGGAAGTTCTTCTAAAGAACTGCTATGTTACTTTTTATGGATTCTTGTTCCATGCTGATATTTTAAAATCTGTTTTTCTGTTCTCTAAATGTTGTACGTTGTGTTTTAACCTGCTTCTGATAATTCTAAGACTGAAACTCTGTGTAGTCCTTTCCTGCTGTTGTTGTGCTTGTTTCTAACTCATGCTGCCTTGCTTCCCGTGTGCCTGGTTATCTGTGACGGGTTATTGTCCTCACACAGTTTTGGGGGTTCCCAGGGTGAATGTGCTCTCTCTGAAAGGCAGTGTGTGGCCTCTGCTGGGCTTCTGGAGGATTACCAGTCAGGGACTCTTTTTAAGCCATCTTTAGCACCATGACTCCTGGGCCTGTGCACACTGTGGATGTGTGCCTGGGATGCTGCACGGGGTGGCTACAGCTTCTCAAAGACTTTGTTATTCCTGCCTTTTTCTTTTCCTCTTTGTCCAGTGCCGGGAGAGCCTGCTCTTTATTCTTGTGTAGCTGGGGGAGAGATGGTGAGTCACTTCTAGTTCATTCTTCCCCTGGGGATGTCGTCCTTTGGGAGGGTCTCCTTTAGGATCCCATGGTTGGTGGGTGTTAATCCTTGGCTTTTGCTGCCTTTGCCCCTTGAGGCCGTGGATCTGAAGTGCAAGCAGATGGCACTGGCTGATGCCTTCAGGGCAAAAGTGGCTTTGGTTCTCCTGGGTTTAGGTTGTCCTCAAAATTTGACCTGGCAGTTTCCCTTGTTCTGTCAATTTTTTAGTGCTCTTAAACTAATTATATTTTTAATGGTTTATCCAGCATTCTTCATTGTTTTCAGTGGGAAGTAGATCCGAATAACTAAGAAATTGGAAACTGCTTAATGGCCCAGGGCTGCTGTGCTGTTGGAATGTTGTTGTAAACCATACCCCCTCCTCCCCAGCATGTGCTGTGCAGCCTCTGTGCAGGCTGGGCTGCAGAGAGGATGGCTCTTAGGGGTGCTGTTGCTTTAATTTGCTGAACTGTCCATGTGCTCATCTGGAGTAACTGTGTCAGGTAAAACCATCTTTATTAAAGGTGCTGTTGTTCATGCTTTCACCCAGGCACGATCCTGTCATCCTTCAGTTCTTGGTGTTTCCTTTCCATCTTTCTTATTGCTTATCTTTTTCTTCCATTTCTTTCACAATGTCCTAATTCTAGGATTACCTTACTACTGCTTGTTGGTCTACTGCAGTAACCTCTTAACTGGTCTTTGATTACTACCAGAATTGAACATCCTTTTGCATTTATGAATTCTTATGACTCCTTGTATAAATTATCTGCTTTTATCATTTGATGAATTATTTTATCATATGCTCTCAATAACAATTTTTAGTCTCTTGGAGTTTTACCATACAGAATATTTATTTTTTTTTCTTCTCTTTTTCTGTGTTTCTTCAGTTTGAACATTGTTGCCTTTTGTAGTTCGTATATTCCAGTCTGTAAACGTTTCACCAGGTATTATGACAAAATCTGGGAATATAAAAATAAATATAGGTAAATATAACACATTTATCTATGCTTAGGTTCATATTATGGTGCGGAAGATAACACATATACATGCTTATGGTACAGTGTGTAAATACTGTAATACTGCATATAAGAGAGAGTAACTATTGTTGAGGAAATCTGGGGAAACTTTGTGGAGATCATGTGTTAGCTGCATAGCCATTTTCCTGTAGAAACACAGGGTATGGGAGGAAATTTCAGATATGGAAAATGTGTGCAAAATCATAGCGATGAAAGTCATGGTGTGCTACAGGGAATGCATATAGGTTGGTATCATTGGAGAACAGAGTATTTGGGGAATGAAAATTGAAACCAGGAAGGGTTTCAAGGCCTGGGTTAAACAAGACTTTGATGGGCGCACAGAGCGTGCGTGGTGGGGATGATGGAGTGGGTGAGCGGCGGGGTGAGGCATCCGGCTGGGGAGAGCGTGTGGGCTGTGGCTGTGCTGTGGCCGTGGGAGTGGGCTGCTGAGGTGGGGTGGGGGTGGGTGGCGGGCCAGGGCTGTGAGCATAGTGTGGACCAGTCTTCACATGGATACAGCAGTTACTTTGGACAGTGGCAAGAAGGGAGACGTTACCGTGTCAGGAAGATTTGGGTTTGGACTGCCTCGGTCCCAGTTTTAGCCCTGAAAGTCCCATGTCCTGAGACACCCTAAGTCCTGTGAGAACTGGGATGGTGGGTCACCCTGGGGAGGAGCCAGAGGGGCTGATGCATCTGGGGCTGTGAATGGTGTGGGGGAGGTGCTGGCCAGAGTTGGGGGAGGGAGGGAATGAGTCTGTGCTGACGTAGGCCAGAGCAGTGTCCTCAGGAGGCTGCAGAGGTCCAGGAGGACGGGGAAGAGGGCAACCTGTGGGCCGGGCTGGATAGGAGGGCAGAGTGGGAAATATTTTGGAATGAGCTCAGAGGGAGTATACATATGAGTGAGGGGGTAGATGGGGCAGGGCTGGAAGAAATGAGAATGGCTAGGAGCACTGCTGGGGCTCCAGAGGGGTCTAAATTTTAGGTACTGACTGAGGGCAAGGACGAGGGACATGCATGAAAATAATTGAGCAAAAGATTCATTGAGACCTTTGGTGCAAAGTTGTTTCAGTTCTGACTCTAGGGTTTCTGACTCAGGCTTTTAGCCTCTTGGTTAGGATTGAATAATATAAACAGTCTGATTTTTCTCAGCCACTTATTTCTCTAAGGTTGTATATTTTTATATTTAACCTATTGTCTTTTGTAATATAGTTTTACATTTGCTCTTAGGAATAGATATGAGTTTTTAAATAAATTTTCTTAATATTGCTTTCTATATATTCAGCATCATTTATTACATAATGTGTTGTTTACATATTGTTACTTTATGTTTTGCTATGTTACTGGCATTTTTCTAGGGCACACCAGCTTGGGAGTCATTCAGCCTATAAATTGGCCACTGTTGAGTCCTGCTCCCCAATTCAGACCTGGGGTGGGGTGTGTGTGTGTGTGTGTGTGTGTGTCTCTCTCTGAGAGAGAGCGAGAGAGAGAGATTGACTGATTGAGACTGATTAATTGAAGTGACTTTCTTCCGTCTTCTGTGCCCCATGTGGCTTCCTAGGTTTCCGGCCTCTGGGGTGGTATCAAGCTATTCTCAGTAAATCATAATGTTTAATGCTGTTGAGTGCTGCCTGGCTACCCTGTTAGTGCTGATCTATAAGCCTCAGGCAAAGCCACTGCCCTAGTGGTGCCATTGGTGACTTGCAGCTTTATCCACGGCTCTTTGAGTGAACGGTCTCTGAGCTGGACTCTAAACGTAGGTTCCTGGGATGGATCCCTTGTTGCCTCTCTTCCACTGTGCTGAGTGTGCTTCCTTCCATCTGCCCACCTCTCGCTCCTGTGAGCCAAGGCTGAGCGCCGGGTCATGTGGCGTCCTGCCTACCCTGGGTGGTTTGGAGGGTGTCCCCACCTCACCCCGGCAACCCTGGGGTATGTGCTCCACTCCCGCTCTCCCCAGGCCTGGTGGGCACCCAGGTCCTCGCAAGACCTCTGCTCTCCTGCTGCTGCAGGAGGTCACACCTTCTCCTCTCAGAGTGGCTGCTGCTTTCAGATTTCATTGTTGGTGGAGTCAATTTATCCTCTCCTATAAACTTTTGCTATGGTTGAATAATACAGTTAGTTTATAAGTAGCACCTTACTTTTGCTTGTGTTATCTGCTGGCACTGTCCCTGGCTTCTAGAAGGTGCTGAAGGAATATTTGCTGAGTGGGGTGGGATGGGGGGAATGCTTTCCTGATGTGTCCTGTCAGATTGTAATGTTCTCATGTGTATCTGGGCCTGTTATGCACAGCTCAGGAATTACTGCTGTTTTGATTTATTTAGGAGACTTAGAAGAACTTTTGTATAAATTACCCAGCTCTTTTTAAAAAGAGGCTTGTTTTCTTGTAGGAGAGGAGAAATGTGCTTGAGTATAAGTGATTAATCTTTCCTTTTTGGTGTTAAATTTTACTGTATTCCGAATGTGCCTATGCTATTAAAAAAGCAGTAATAAAATAACCAGACGATTGATTTTTACATTGATCATGTTGGCAGAGTTACTGAGACATCAGCATACTAATTAGAATGTCAGGATATTAACTTATTGTTCATTTTTCTAACTTTGAATGTTTTGGGTGACTGTAAATGACAAAGAATTTGTAAGTAAAGTAAAGATTTCCCCTAGAGATTTACCAATTATTAACAGTTTAATTTTTTTCCCCTTTATTTGGCTCTCTTCTGTACATTTAAAGGAAGGAAGTATTTTGTAAGAATTGGATTATTAGTAGAAAAAATGTTTTAAACTTTTAGATAGATAAGTGTTCTGGTTGTTTGTTACTGTGTAACATCTGTCTCCAAACCTAAAACAACAATTCTGAAACCTAACATTAAAACTTTAAAACCATAGTCTAACCCTAATGTTTTAAAACAGTACTATTTTATTATATCTCACAATTTTGAGGGTCAGGGATTCAGACTGGGCTCAACAGGGCAGTTCTTTTGCTCCACATGGTGTTGCATGGGGCTCCTTGGTTGGTAGCTAGTCTGGTCTAGGATGTCCAAGACAGCTTCACTCTCATTCCTCTTGCTGGGTGAGGACTTCTAGAAGGCTGGACTCTGCGGGGATCCTCTCCATGGCATCCCGCAAACAAGGGGGCTGGACTTCTTTTCTGGTGACCCAGAACTCCAAGAGAACAAGGGTGGAAGCTGTCAGTCCCCTCAAAGATGAGGCATGGGATGGCCTGGTGTCCCTTGCACCATACTTTGTTGGTCAGGCAGTCACAGGCCAGCTCAGTCATGGGGAGAGCGAATAGCTCTCAGCTCTCAGTGGACAGAGTGTCAGGGAATTTGCCGCCATCCTAAATCCCCACAGTAGGATTAATGATTGGGTCACAGGGCATTTGGCAAACATGTGCCCTTTACAGATCACAATATTTACTACAGATATAGCACCGATGTTTATTAAAAATAGTGATAACAGTATTAAAAATCATGAAAATTGCTTTCAGTATTTGCTTTACCCACAGATTTTTAATTTCATTATAAAATGATTCCTAATTGTTTCATTATACATTGGATATTTTAAACAGTCTTCCCATTAATTACTTGTTTTAATTAGCTTTTTACTATTAATATTTTATATTAAATTAATTTTGTAGTAAATAATAAAATATTAATATTTTAATATTTAATATTAATAAAATTAGAAGTTTAATATTGTTGGTATTATTACTTTTTACCTGCTATACAGATGTGTTTAATTTTACTTGAAATCATTTATTTGTATTTATTGATGCCATGCCCCTTTCTACAAAGGATTAGAGGTGACTTGCAACAAGACACATATGATAAATATGTATAGAAGTAAAATATAAATGGCAGTGGAGATGAGGATCAAGAAAAAGATGAGTCAGTAAATGGTGTCACCATCTGTCCAGTGGCTGAAGCCCCAGACCTAGGAGTCTTTTTCTCCACCCCTTCATTTGCAGTCCATCAGCCCATGCTACCTCCTAAACATATCCCAAATCTGTCCACTTGTTTTTTTCCTACCTGTACTTCTCTAGTTCAGGCCTCTGTCATCTTTTCCCTAAACTGCCCACTGAGAGTAGATCTCTTTCTTTCTCTCCAGTACAATTCCTTACAACACAATCCTTTCTCCATTCAGCACTAGAACAAGCTTAAAATCACAGTATAAATCAGATCGGAACTTTCCTCTGCCTAAAATTTTAGTTTACTGTACCATTCTTAGTACAAAACCCTATCTCAGCAGGCCTCAGAGCCCTGTCTGCCCCCCTCCCGCCCCTGCTCCATCGCCTCTTTCTGTTCCTCCAGTACACTAGCCTTTTTTCTCTCTAGCACCTTAGCACTAACTGTTACCTCTGCTTGGGATGCTCTTATCATTCAGGTTTCCAATTAAATGTCACTTCTCCAGAGAGGCTTTAATTGACTATACAACTGAAGTATAAATCTGTCCCATCCGTAGCACATCCCTTTGTTTTATTTTCACCATAGATCACTACTGATAGTTTATTGTTTATTGTCTGTCTCACGACATTAAAATATAACCTTCATGACAGCAGTGGTTTTTTGTTTTTTTGTTTTTTTGGGGGTTTTTTTGGCTTGTTTATAGCTGGATCCCATCTGCTGGAAATAGTGCTTGGCATATAGTAGGTTCTCAGTGTTTCAGAAAGAAACATTCTCCAAAAAAAAAAAATCAAATGTTAGAATTGATGGTAGTATTTCTAGGACATGGTAAATTTATTTTAGAAAAGAGGATTCTTTCCCTGGGATTTACTGTATTTTAGACTAGTGGTGTGTTTCAGAGTCATTAATGGACCTTTTAAAGAAATATACACCTCTGGGCTTCAATCTATAGGTCTGAGTGGCACCAGGGATCTGTAATTTTGAAAAGCTCCACTGCAAATCTGATGGACAGCCATGTTTAAGGACCAGGCCTTGAGAGAGAGAGCTGGGTGGATTCAAGGAGAAAACTGGCCAAAGTGTTTATAAACGTGAATGAATATTGTTGATTGGAAGTTTATGGAATAAATCTCTGGGAAGCATTGTTTATATCTTTACTTCAGAGGCCAGGGCAATAGACTAGTGGTTTCAAACTGGTGTGCCCAAGATGATCATTTGGGAATGTGGGAAGAATATAAGTAATACAACTTATATATTTTTAATCTCATTCCTTTTTCATTGTTCTTTGGGGGGGAGGCATGTTATCAGTACCTAATATACAGTGATATGTATATGTAATTTATAAACATACTGGAATTATGTGCTCAAAATAATTTATTGATGAAAATGTGTGATCCAAAGAGGAGGGAGATCACTCTATCAGTCAGGATAGGCGATGCAGTGGTAACAAATGACCCCTAAGCCTCAGAGGCTGCTAAAAGGTTTGTTTCTTGTTCATGCTTTATGTCTTCTGTGGGCCAGCGGTAGCCCTGCTCTGTGTTATTTTGGCGCCATGATTCAGGCGGGTTGAGCAGCCTTCATCTGGAACTTTACCAGTTGCTGTGGTGGAAGGAGGAGAGAACTGGGTAAACCACGTGCTTGTAAATTGTTGGCTTGGTAGTGACATGTGTCACCTCTACTCACATCTCACTGACTGAAGCAAGTCACATGGCTACATGTGAGTTCAGCAGGTAGGGGATGTGTAATCCCCCCTCAGTGAGGGACTCTGCACAGGGTGAGCAGCAGGGCAGTCTACACAGACAGCCTCCAACACCTGCTCAGTGTGGGGACGTTTGCTGCACCAGACCTCGCTCTTAATCCCCTTTCAGGATTGCTGGCAGAGGGAGTCTGATCTCCCCATTCTTGGTCTGATGAAGAATACCAAAAAGAAAAAGATGCACATAGCCCAGATCCTTAATTCTTTTACTAAGGAGCATGTAAAATAACATGATTATAAAATAAGGAAGTATAACTTTACCAAAACTGTTAGAGCTCTGTGTGATTTTTGCTTGAAAAAAGATTATACCATTACTGCATATACCATTTGAAACATTCAGGTACTTACTATTTGGTGGGTGGGTGTGGAAAATAGAGGTTGAGGTAGGGGAATTGTGAGTAGTGGTGGAAAGAGAACTTCAAGGCTCAAATGTTCAGGGTCTTTGCTGATTGAAATTTAACCAGACTGAAGATGTAGCATCTCTGGAATAATAATGTAAGTCATTTGGAAAATGCGATTCCATTTAGAGCAGTTTGTTATATACTTCTTTTCAGGAAGATGTTAATTTGGGAAGTATAATATGCCTTGATTTTAAGGTGCTGTAGTGATAACCTAGCTAACTTTATTAGTTATTTTGTATACCCCCTAAAGACCAGTCCTATGTTAGTTTAACTAATAAAATGACAAATTCATAGAAACCAGTTTAGTTTCAGGAAACATTTCACTTTATTTACTTAATTGAAATACAGTTGACTTACAACATCATTTTAGTTTCAGGTGTACAACATAATGATTTAATGTTTTTATACATTACAAAGTGATCACCACTATGCGTCTTCTTACCATCTGTCACCATACACAGCTATTACAGTACTATTGACTGTATTCCCTATGCTGTACATTATATCCCTGTGACTTACTTATTTTATAACTAGAAGTTTGTACCTCTTAATCACCTTCACCTATTTGCCCTTCCCCCTGTCCCCCTCCCCTCTGGCAAAAACTAGTTTGTTTTCTGTATCTGTGAGTCTGCTTCTGTTCTTTGTTTGTTCTTTTGTTTGGGTTTTTAGATTCCACATACAGGTAAATCATATGGTATTTGTTTTTCTCTGTCTGACTTATTTCACTTAGCATAATACACTCTAGGTCAGTCCATGTTGTCACAAGTAGCAAGATGTCATTCATGGCTGAATAATATTCCATTGTGTATATATATACCACATCTTCTTTATCCATTTGTCTATCAATAGAGACAGATTGCTTCCATATCTTGGCTATTGTAAATAATGCTGCAGTGAACATAGGGGTGCATATATCTTTTTGAATTAATGTTTTTGTTTTCTTTCCAGGAGTGGAATTGCTGTATTGTATGGTTGTTTTATTTTTAATTTTTTGAGGCATCTCCATACTGTTTTCCACAGTGGCTGCACCAATTTACAATTTAATACACTAACAGTGTATTAGGGTTCCCTTTTCTCCACACCCTCCGCAAAATTTATCTTTTTGATAATAGCCATTCTGACAGGTGTGAGGTGATATCTCATTGTGGTTTTGATTTGCATTTCCCTGGTGAGAAGTGATGTTCAGCATCTGTGCATGTGCCTGTTGGCCATCAGTTTGTCTTCTTTGGAAAAAATGTCTATTCATCTCCTCTGCCCAGTTTTTAATCAGATTGTTTGTTTTTTGATATTAAGTTATATGAGTTGTTCATATATTTTGGATATTAACCCCATATCAGTTATCATTTGCAAATGTTTTCTCCCATTCAGTAGGTGGCCGTTTTGTTTTGTTGATAGTTTTCTTCATTCTGCAAAAGCTTTTTAGTTTGATATAGTCCTATCTGTTTATTTTTGCTTTTGTTTTTCTTGACTGGGGTGACAGATCCAAAAAGAAGAAATTGCTGAGACTGATGTCAGACAACATACTACTTATGTTCTCTTCTGTGAGTTTTATGCTTTCAGGTCTTACATTTAAGTCTTTAACCCATTTTGAGTTTATTTTTATATATGGTGTTAGAAAATGGCCATTTCACTCTTTTGTATGTAGCTGTTCAGTTTTCCCAACACCATTTATTGCAGAGACTGTCTTTTCCCTATTGTAAATTCTTGGCTCCTTTGTGGTAAATTAGTTGACTAAAAAAGTATGGGTTTATTTCTGGACTCTTAATTCTGTTCCATTGATCTATGTGTTTGTTTTTGCGGCAGTACCATACTATTTTGATTACTGTAGCTTTGTAGTATAGTTGGAAATCAGCAGCATGATATTTCCAAGTTTGTTTTTCTTTCTCAAGATTGCTTTGAGTATTTGGGGTCTTTTGTGGTTTCATGCAAATTTTAGGCTATTCTAGTTAGGACTGTTTAGGAGTCTTCTAGTGCTGTGAAAAATGCCATGGATATTTTGATAGGGATTGCATGAACTGTAGATTTTTGGGGGTAGTATGGGCATTTTAACAATATTTATTCTTTCATTCCATGAGCATGGTATGTATTTCCAATTATTTGTATTGTCTTCACTTTCTTTCATCACTGTCTTATAGTTTTCAGAGTACAGGTTTTTAACCTCCTTGGTTAAATGTATTTCTAGGTATCTTATTTATTTTGATGCATTTGTAAATGGGATTTACTTAATTTCTCTTTCTGAGAGTTATTAGTGTGCAGAAATGCAACAGATTTCTGTAAGTTAATTTTATATTCTGCAACTTTACTGCATGAATTTATTAGTTCTAATAGTTATTTTGGTGGAGTCTTAAGTTTTTCTATATGTAGTATGTCATCTGCAAATAGTAACAGTTTTACTTCTTCCCTCCAATTTGGATGCCTTTGATTTCTTTTTCTTGTCTGATTGCTGTGGCTAGGATTCTAGTACTATGTTGAATAAAAGTGGTGAGGATGGGCATCCATGTCTTTCAACTTTTCACCATCGAGCATAGTGTTAGCTGTGGGTTTGTTGTATGTAGTCTTTATTATGTTGAGATATGTTCCCTCTATACACACTTTGTTAGGAGTTTTTTTTATCATAAATGGATGTTGGATTTTGTCAAATGCTTTTTCTGCATCTATTGAGATGATCATGTGATTCTTTTCTTTTGTTTTATTATTGTGGTTTAGCACATTGATTTGCAGATATTGAACCATCCTTGTATCCTGAGACTAAATCTCAGTCATGGTATATAATCCTTTTAATGTATTATTGAATTTGTTTTGCTAATATTTTGTTGAGGATTTTTTGCATTCTATGTTCATCAGAGACAGTGGCTTGTCATTTTCTTTTTTTGTAGTGTCTTTGTCTGGTTTTGATTCAGGTTGATATTGGACTTGTAGAATAAGTTTGGCAACATTTCTTTCCTCTTCAATTTTTGGAATAGTTAGAGAAGGATAACTCTTCTTTAAATATTTGATACAGTTCCTCTGTGAAGCCATCTGATCCTGGACTTTTGTTTGCTGGATTTTTTTTTTTTATTACTGATTCAATTTCATTACTGGTAATTGGTCTGTTCAGATTTTCTATTTCTTCCTGATTCAGTTTTGGAAGATTGTGTGTTTCTAGGAATTTATCCATTATTGCTAGGTTGTCCAATTTGTGGGCATGTAATTGTTTGTAGTAGTCTTTTATGGATGTGTTTCTGTGGTATTGGTTGTAAATTCTCTTTCATTTGTGATTTTATTTATTCGGGCCCTCTCTTTTTTTTCTTTCCCTTGATGAGTCTGGCTACAGGTTTGTCTATTTTCTTTATGTTTTCAAAGAACCAGTTTTTGGTTTCATTGATCTTTTCTATTTTTTTTTTTAAGTCTCTATTTCATTTATATCCACTCTGGTCTTTTTTTTTTTTAATTAATTAATTTATTTATGGCTGTGTTGGGTCTTCGTCTCTGCGCGAGGGCTTTCTCCAGCTGTGGCAAGCGGGGGCCACTCTTCATCGCGGTGTGCGGGCCTCTCACCATCGCGGCCCCTCCCGCTGTGGAGCACAGGCTCCAGACGCGCAGGCTCAGCAATTTTGGCTCACGGGCCCAGTCGCTCCGCGGCACGCGGGATCCTCCCAGACCAGGGCTCGAACCCTCGTCCCCTGCATTGGCAGGCAGACTCCCAACCACCGCGCCACCAGGGAAGCCCCACTCTGGTCTTTTAATTTCCTTCCTTCTACTAATTTTAGGTTTTGTTGGCTCTTCTTTTTCTAGTTCCTTTAGGTGTAAAGTTAGATTGTTTATTTTAGTTGTTTTTGTTTCTTGAGGTAGGCCTGTATCGCTATGAGCTTTTTTCTTAGAATTGCTTTTGCTGCATCCCATAGTTTTTGGATCATTGGGTTTCCATTTTCATATGTCTCTAGGTATTTTTTAATTTCCTTTTTGATTTATTTGTTCACTGATTGGTTGTTTAGTAGCATGTTGTTCCGCCTCCACATGTTTTTGTTTTTCCAATTTTCTTCTTGTAATTGATTTCAAGTTTCATACTGTTGTGATCAGAAGAGGTGCTTGATATGATTTCAGTCTTCTTTAATTTATTGAGACTTGTTTTGTGGCCTAGCATGTGATCTGTCCTGGAGAATGTCACATGTGCACTTGAAAAGAATGTGAGTTCTGCTGCTTTTGGATGGAACGTTCTGCACACACACAAACACCTATTAAGTCCATCTGGTCTAGTGCGTTGATTAAGGTCAGTGTTTACTTATTGATTTTCTCTCTATCCAATAATGTAAGTGGGATATTAAAGTCCCCTACTATTATTGTATTACTGTCAGTTTCTCCCTTTATGTCTGTTAATGTTTGCTTTATATATTTATATGCTCCTATGTTGGGTGCATAAGGATTTACAAACATTATATCCTTTTGTTAGATTGACCTCTTTATCATTATGTAATGTCCTTCTTTATCTTTTGTTAGTCTTTGTTTTAAAAAATCTTTTATCTGATACAAGTATTTCTATCCCAGCTTTATTTTCATTTTCATGGAATATCTTTTTTCATTTCTTCACTTTCAGCCTATGTGTGTCTTTACATCTGAAGTGAGTGTCTTGTAGGCAGGCTATAAATAGGTCTTATTTTTTTTATCCATTCAGCTACCCTATATCTTTTTATTTGTGAGTTTAGTCCATTTACATTTAAAGCAATTTCTGATAGCTATGTACTTATTGCCATTTTGCTATTGTTTTCTGGTTGTTTTTGTAGTTCTTTTCTGTTCTTTTCTTCTTCTCTTGTTCTCTTCCCTTGTGGTTTGATGATTTTCTTTAGTGCTATGTTTGGATTCCTTTATCTTTATTTTTTGTGAATCTCTTGTAGGGTTTTGGTTTTTGGTTACCATGAGGTTCATATATGTATATGTATATGTTTGTGTGTGTTTGTATATATATGTATGCATATGTTTGTTTTAACCTGATGTTTGCTTAAGTTTGAATGCATTCTAAAAGCATTACTTTTTTACTCCTCCCATCTACATTTAATATTTTTAGTGTCATATTTTACATCTTTTTACTTTGTGTGTCTCTTAATTGCTTATTGTAATTATAGTTGATTTTATGACTTTTTTCTTTTAATGTTCATACTATCTTTTTAAATGGATGATCCACTGTCTTTACTATGTATTTGCCTTTAGCTGTGAGGTTTTTTTCTTTCATATATTTTCTTATTTCTAGTTACAGCCTTTTCTGCTTAAGGACCCTTTAACATTTGTAAGGCTGGTTTAGTGGTGATGAACTCTTAGTTTTTGCTTGTCTGGGAATCTCTTTAACTCTCCTTTGATTCTGAACAATAGCCTTCCTGGGTGTTCTTGGTTGTAAGTTTTTTTGTTTCCTTACTTTAAATGCAACATGCCACTCCCCTGTGGTCTGCAACGTTTCTGCTGAAAAGTCAGCTGACAGCCTTTTGGGGGTTCCTTTGTATGTGACTCACTGTTTTTCTCTTGCTGCCTTAAAATTTCTCTCCCTATCTTTAACTTTTCCCATCTTAATTATGATATGTCTCGGTGTGGATCTCTTGGGTTCATCTTGTTTGGGATTTTATTCCTGGACCAGCATGTGTGTTTTTTTCCCAGTCTGGGGAAGTTGACAGCCATTATTTTATTGAATGGGTTTTCTGCCCCTTTCTCCTTCTGGGCCCATAATGTGAATGTTAGTGCACTTGATGTTGTCCTAGAGTTCCCTTAAATTATTCCCATTTTTAAAAATTCGTTTTTCTTTTTTCTGTTCTGATTGGTTGAGTTTCACTGTTCTCTCTTCCTTGTTGCTTATGTGGTCTTATGTATCATCTAAAATGCTGTGTATTTCCTCTAATGTATTTTTCACTTCAGTTGTTGTATTCTTTAGCTCTGATTGGTTCTTTCTTATGTATTCTGACTCGTTGTGAAGTTCTCATTGTGTTCCTCCATTCTTCTCCTGAGTTCTGCGAGCATCTTTGTGACCATTGCTTTGAACTCTTTATCAGGTAAATTACTTATCTCCATTTCATTAGGATTTTCCTCTGGGATTTTATTTTGTTCTTTTGTTTGGAACAAATTTCTCTGTCTCCTCATTTTGTTTGACTTTCTGTGTTTGTTTCTGTGAATTAGGTGAAACGTTATGTCTCTTGGTTTTGGAGGTGTGGTCTTGTATAGGAGTATCCCCAGTGTAGACTGTATGTGCTTGTCAGCTTTGGCAGGCCAGGTGGAGTTGTAGTGGGGATGGGCTGGGGCTTTTCCAGGACATGTTGGGGCTGCTGCCTTGGTGGAATGGTTGGTGCTGGAGTGGACCTGGGGTTTGCTGGGGTGGCCTTGGCAAGCTGTCTAGAGCACCAGGCTCTTTTTAAACTGCAGCCTCTGTGCTGGGACTCCCAGTGAGTGAGTTTGTGTGTGAGCCCTTTAAGAGTGGAATTTCAATTTCCTTCAGCTCTCCCGTGCATAAGCCCTGCTGGTTTTCAAAGCTAGTTAAGTGGGCTCACCTACCCGGTGCCAGTCCCTGGGTCTGGTGTGCCCAATATGGGGCTCAAACCCTTCGCTCCTGAGGGAGGACCTCTGAGTTTGTGATATCTCCTCCTGCTTGTGGCTTGCTGCTCTGGGGATGTGGGTCTTGACTAGATAGTGTCTCTGCCCCTCCTACCCTACTCAGTGTGTTTTTTTCTTTATATCCTTAATTGTACAAGAGCTCTTCTGCTAGTCTTCAGGTCATTCTCAGAGAGAGTTGTTCTATATATAGGTGTAGTTTTGGTGTGTCTGTAGGAGGAGGTGAGCTCAGGATCTTCCAACTTTGCCATCTTATCATGATCATGTGGATCAAAAATGTTTCACTGTGTTCCTGGAAAACAAGCTAATCAAAATGTACATTACTGATAGTAATAATAAATATTTACCATTTATTAAAGGCATGCTATATGTTAGGCCTATTCTAGACACCTTACATACTTTATTTTACTTAATTCTGACAAAAAAGTTCATGAAACAGGTATTATTTTCTTCCTTTTACCAATGGAGAAACTGAGGTATGAAGAGGTTAATTCACTTTTTTAAGATTTGAACTTAGGTTTCTGCAGTTACAAAAACTATATACTTTCTACTCAGTTCCTCTGCTTTTATAATTGTTCCACTGTAGCTGGTTTTAACTCTTACATGAGATCCTTTGTTAGTAGAAGCAGGAAGCTGTTTAATTTTGTCTTGCTCTTTTAGAAAATGAGTTTTTTCTAGGCATCCAGTAGTTAACCTCATTAGGGGAGCCTGAGAAAGTGAAATATGCTCATATTTTTCCCAGTAGTTTTTATACCAGAAGCAGAAGAGAATACTCAAGATTATTTTAGAAATTTGAAATAATGAAGTCAGTAGAAGTTTGTACTAATTAATAAAGTTTCAGACAGACATCCAACATTTTTCAGTGACAATTCTCTTATTTTGTTTATTATTAAATAGCTAAATGAAGGTTTAGATGTGTGTGGCAAATGGATGAACTTTTTAATTCGCCAAGGAAAAATAATATTTACTGAAAGGCTATCATGTAGGAAATGACATTAATTTCAGCTAGAACGTGCATTATTCAGAATGCACCCAGTTACTTTGGGTGAACAGTTTAGAAACACATTGAATCCCTAGAATTTTATTCATTATTTCTAATCTAAGTAAAGTCTAGATAATTTTTTTTCTTTTTTTGGGGGGGGGTGGGGGAAGATTTCAGTGAAAGACAGTCTTACCACATTCTTTAGTAATCTACTCTAGTTTTCATTCAAGACCTTGAATTTTGTTTAAATTGAGCCTTGACTGTATACCTAAGGCAGAAGAGTGTTTGGAGCATTAAGTCTCTTGTAAGTAAAGTATTCTGTTGTATGACAGTTGAGATGAACTGTGCTTCCCCTGCTTACCTGACAGTTACTTGGTGAGCAGTTAATTGCTTATAAACACCTGTGGTATTGTTAATACAAATATTTGAGTTGAGTTTAGGGAAAGAGAGGTACTATATTCCCCTATATTCATGGAGAAGTCTTAGTGGTTCTTATATATTGCTGTGAGATTTGTTCAGTTAAAACCCCAGATATTATCATGGCAAACATCTGTATGTTCAAAGTTATCTAATTCTTTGTTGCTATAATAAGTGACTGTAAAAGGGACGTGGTGGGTTAACACATTTGGCCTCAACTTCAGTATTGCCAGATCCAGTCAAAACCATTTGGGCAAAAAACAATCCATGCAATCACCTATGATTATCCCCATTAATGGTGGGGAGAACAGGCATGTGTATTTAATTTTTATTTAATTTCAAATAAGTAAGTGTTCACTGCACAAATCTGAAATACTTTTTATATTTAAATTGGAAATCACTTAAAAATAGTGAAAGATCATCACGAGGATGTACAGATATCTTGTTCTCTTTCACCATGTCTCCCTGGTCAGTTTCTCACTTTATCAGTTGCTGTTTGAGAATTACAGCTTGGCTCTGAAACATACCTGCCTCTTCTCAAATAGTCTCTGCATTGTGTATCTGGTGGTATATTTGAGCTTCGAAGGATTTGTCCTATGGAATGCGAAGTAAAAGGGTAAATAGTCAATTAAGTAGAGAAGTTACTATCAACAGGTATATGTACACAAAGCCAATACTAAAGGAGAATAATCTGGTGTTAGCTCTTAGGGAAATATTTGCTATTGCTAAAACTCAATTTAAACACTCTAGAATGAGTGTTGATTATATATAATGTGTGCTGTGACACCCTTTAAAATTTTTGCCTATGAGACTTCTCATGACATCTAGTTATATTACATTTTTAGTTTTTGTATTTTTATCCTGTTCATTACCAAAAAGGAATTAAAGTGGTAGTTTTCAGTTGATGACTCTCTTGCACTGATTTTGATGATACATGTTTGTTTGTTCAGTGCTCTCAAATATAATAATAATGAAAATGTTTGAAATATTTTGAGAGTTACGAAAATGTGACAGAGACACGAAGTGAGCAAATACTGTTGGAAAAATGGTGCCAATAGACTTCCTCAACACAGGGTTGCCACAAACCTTCAATTTGTTTAAAAAAAAAAAAGTTATATCTGGGAGGCACAGTAAAGCAAAGTGCAATAAGACGAGATATGATCGTATTTATTGGCCCTTCAAATTTTCTCAGTTGTAAAGTGTGTGTTCATATCTTTTGCTCATTTTTCTATTGGGTTGACTGTCTTTTTCTGTCTTGGCTTTCCTTGGCACTTTGTGTGTCCCTATACATTCTAGAAGCAACAAAGACACATAAGCTATTGTGATTTTGCTTGAGAGTATATTGATTCTGCAGGTTAATTTGAGGAGAATTGGTACATTTATAGTATTACATCTTCTGGTGCATGTTTATGGATGTCTCTCGGTTATTTAGGTTTTCTCCAGTTTCCTTCAGTAAGGTTTCACATGTTTTTTTTTTCTAGAGGCCTTCAACATCTTTTGTTAGATTTATTCCTAAATACTTGATAGTTTTAATCCCATTATGAATGGTAGTTTTAAAAAAAATCCATTATTAAACTGGGCTGCTGGCAGATAGAAATACAATTGGTTTTTCTGTATATGACATTGTAGCCAGAATCCTTGCTTAATTGGGTCAGTAGTTCTAATAATTTATCTGTGGATTTTCTGGATTTTCTAAGGATTCTAATCACATAATATGTAAATAATGACAATTTTGTTTCTTTTTTCCAATCCTTATACTTTTCTTTTGGTTTTACCAATCTGGTTCCCACTGATGGAGTCTTGTTTCCTTGTGTGTGTGTTTTCTCTGTGTGCTAGAGATTGTATTTGGGGAGTTATTTGGAGGACTATACTGAGCCCTAGGAGAATTGTATATTTCTTTTTTTTAAACTTTGGGTTTATTTATTTATTTATTTATTTATTTATTTATGGCTGTGTTGGGTCTTCGTTTCTGTGCGAGGGCTTTCTCTAGTTGCGGCAAGCGGGGGCCACTCTTTTTTTTTTTTTAATTTTTATTTATTATTTATTTATTATGTTTATTTTTGGCTGTGTTGGGTCTTCGTTTCTGTGTGAGGGCTTTCTCCAGTTGCGGCGAGTGGGGGCCACTCTTCATCGCGGTGCGCAGGCCTGTCACTATCGCGGCCTCTCTTGTTGCGGAGCAGAGGCTCCAGACGCTCAGGCTCAGTCGTTGTGGCTCACGGGCCCAGTTGCTCCGCGGCATGTGGGATCTTCCCAGACCAGGGCTCGAACCCGTGTCCCCTGCATTGGCAGGCAGATTCTCAACCACTGCGCCACCAGGGAAGCCCAACGGGGGCCACTCTTCATCGCGGTGCGCGGGCCTCTCATTATCGCGGCCTCTCTTGTTGCGGAGCACAGGCTCCAGACGCGCAGGCTCAGTAATTGTGGCTCACGGGCCGAGTTGCTCCACGGCATGTGGGCTCTTCCCAGACCAGGGCTCGAACCCGTGTCCCCTGCACTGGCAGGCAGACTCTCAACCACTGCGCCACCAGGGAAGCCCAAGAATTGTATATTTCTTCAGAAAGGTTTTCATTTTCTCCTTTCATGAGTCTGTGGGTGCAGCTAGTCCAGGGTATTGTTTCTCTGCTACTGTTCTTTTTTTTTTTTTTTTTTTTTTAAATTTTTTTTTTTTAATAGCTACTCTATTTATTTATTTATTTTTAGCTGTGTTGGGTCTTCATTTCGTGCGAGGGCTTTCTCTAGTTGCGGCAAGCGGGGGCCACTCTTCATCGCGGTGCACGGGCCTCTCACTATGGTGGCCTCTCTTGTTGTGGAGCACAGGCTCCAGACGCGCAGGCTCAGCAGTTGTGGCTCACGGGCCCAGTTGCTCCGCGGCATGTGGGATCTTCCCAGACCAGGGCTCGAACCCGCGTCCCCTGCATTAGCAGGCAGATTCTCAACCACTGCGCCACCAGGGAAGCCCTGCTACTGTTCTTTTGATATGTGTCCTCAGAAATTGGCAGAGTAGAAATTTGAAAGTATATTAAGTTTTCTTCCATATTTAGGCTTCATTAATGATAGTAATGACTTAATAATCATATTAGGAATGATTTGAGATATCAGGGTTTTAAAAGTTTTAAAAAAGTATAGAGTCTTCACTAGAACAGGAAAGTGCTTTACTGAAACTGAATGCAGAGTTTTAATTTTTAAACGATATAAAATATGTTTCCTTTTAGATAAGTGATGAAGAGAAGACTCTCCGAGAACAGGATATTATGGCTTCATCACACAGTTTAGGTGGTGTTCAGTTGGAGCTGGAGTCAGTTTATAAGGTAGGTACGCTTTTAAAGTACTTCCTAGGTTTTGTTAAATGTATCACATTGAGCTTCTATCCGTGTTTTATTGACGTGTTTGTGTAGCCTCTTGTGGGCGCAGCCTCTCCCCCTCCTGTTCGGATATTGTCTTCACCCCCCGGATGTGCTGCTCCCCGCCCCGGGCTGCGCTGCACCGACCCCTGGCGCTGCTCGGGTGCCGACCCGTTGCGGGCCACGCTCTCCTCAGTGTGCTCAGCCTCGGGCTGCGCTGGGGCTGGGAAGCCCTGCAACGCCCCTCTCCCCCGGCCCCTTGTTCTCTATGCCGCCCCCGCGAGGGAGCCTCTCCTCCCTCCCGGGTGCCCTGGGGCCCCGGCCTTCTTCCTCCTGCCCTGGCCCGGCCCCTGCCCCCTCACCGCCATCCATGCACCCTCAGCACAGACCCCTGCCTGTGTGAGCCTGGTGCAGGGCTGCGGGGCTGTGGACCTCCCGAAGCAGGGGAGGGGCGGCTACGTGCCGCCCATGCCCGGCGTCTGGTGCAGGTCCTGCCACCACGGGCACTCCATCCCCACCTCCCCCACTCCACCCCCGCCCCAGTCTGGCCAGCGTCCTCCGGCAGGGCCAGAGAGCCACTGTCCATGTGAGTCCGTCTTGTTTCTTCAGCCAAGTGGTGAACTGCTTCAGGGCAAGGACTGTGTGCTGGATGTAGAAATCTGTAAATTAATTAGAAACTTTCTGTAAAAACACATGATCTGATTATTGTGTGGTGTCATTGAATAAATTGAAGAATTATGGGCGTGTAGATTTAACTCTTCCATAAAACTTGGGCAAATAGGGTATTTTTTTTTTTAACCTAGTTTTTTACCTCATTTTTAAGCAGTAGAAAAACTCTGTTGAAGAGTAAGGATGATTTTTGCAATTTATTAATACCGTTACCATAATCTGCTCATCTCTTAAAATTTTACCATAGTTCATAGGACTTTAAAAAGTGTAAGTAGAATAGTATTTATTAGGTTTTTAAAAAATACTTACTGGTAAGTACTTATTTTAAAGACAAAACTGGACATTTATTATTATTTCCATTTCTTAGTGTTGAGATTAGCTTTTCCAATATATTTCTCTGGAGAAAGAGTGGAAACATAGATGAAGAAATTTGGAATTACTTACTAGTAATTTTTAGCACTGAACGTACTGTATACACATTGGATTCCACTTGATGCAGAATAAAATGTGGACTATGTCATGTGAGGGGAATGCAGTGTACCTAGAGGGCTTGAGCTGGGAATTTGAAATCCTGGTGATTATAATTTGTAAATTGATGAGTTAAGAATGAAAATAAAGCATTTTAACTTGGCTTATTATTTTTTGAAAGATCTACTCTAAAACCAACACATTTTTGGCCTGCAACTCCTTCCTAATGCTATTGTTTACTTACAAGGAGGATAAATTGATCTTCTTGCTTTTTTTTTCTTTTGATCTGCTGGGACTAATGACTTTCTCATAGGAGGGATTTTGTTTAGCCTTAGTACTTATGAAGACGTAGGAGAATTTCATAATGATAGGTACTGACTTATTTTCCCTGTTTCACACTGAATTCAGATCCCTTTTGCTGATGCTCTGGATTTGTTCCGAGGAAGGAAAGTCTATTTGGAAAATGGCTTTGCTTATGTACCACTCAAGGACATTGTGGCTATCATCCTAAATGAATTTAGAACCAAACTGTCCAAGGCTTTGGCTGTAAGTATTTTACTTTGTTTCCATATTTCCATGTTTACTTTATTTCCATATGTTCATGTTTTCAGTTACATACTCTTGATAGTTTTGTTCTGTACTTCTTAAAAAATAATTTAATTTTTATAATATTCAGATTGCTTATGATGCTGTACTGTTATTTGTAGAACTCCTAGGTTTTAATTTTTTTAAATTTATTTTATTGAAGTATAGTTGACTTACAAGGTTGTGTTAATTTCTGCTGTACAACAAAGTGACTCAGTTATGCATATATATATTCTTTTCCATTATGGTTTATCACAGGGTATTGAATATAGTTCCCGGTGTAGGACCTTGTTGTTTATCCATTCTATAATAGTTTGTGTCTGCTAACCCCAAACTCCCAATCCATCCCTCCCCCTTGGCAACCACAAGTCCATTCTCTATATCTGTGAGTCTGTTTCTGTTTCATAGATAAGCTCATTTGTGTCATATTTTAGATTGCACATTATAAGTGCTGTCATATGGTATTTATCTTTCTCTTTCTGACTTACTTCACTTAGTGTGATAATCTCTAGCAACCATCCATGTTGCTGCAAATGGCATTATTTCATTCCATTCCATTTTATATGTGTACCACATCTTCTTTATCCACTCATCTGTTGATGAACATTTAGGTTGTTTCCATGTCTTGGCTATTTTAGTAATGCTGCTATGAACATAGGGGTACATGTATCTTTTTGAATTATGGTTTGTCTGGGTATATGCGTAGGAGTGGGATTGCTGGATCATAAGGCAACTCTATTTTTAGTTTTTTAAGGAACCTCCAATACTGTTTTCCATAGTGGCTGCACCAGCTTAAATTCCCACCAGCAGTGTAGGAGGGTTCACTTTTCTCCACACCCTCTCTAGCATTTGTTGTTTGTAGACTTTTTAATGATGGCCATTCTGACTGTTGTGAGGTGATACCTCACTGTAATTTTGATTTTCATTTTCCTAATAATTAGTGATGATGAACATCCTTTTATGTGCCTGTTGGCCATCTGTATGTCTTCTTTGGAGAAATGTCTATTTAGATCTTCTGCCTATTTTTTGATTGGGTTGTTTTTTTGTTATTGAGTTGTATGAGCTGTTTGTGTATTTTGGAAATTAAGCACTTGTTGGTCGCATCATTTGCAAATATTTTCTCCCAGTCCATAGGCTGTCTTTTTGTTTTGTTGATGGTTTCCTTTGCTGTGCAAGGATGGTTTTTCTTTCTTTTGCTTGTAAGGTTGATTAGGTCCCATTTGTTTATTTTTCCTTTTATTTCTATTGACTTGGGAGAATGACCTAATAAAACATTGGTATAATTTATGTATGAGAATGTTTTGCCTATGTTCTCTTCTAGGAGTTTTATGGTATCATGTCTTATATTTATGTCTTTAAGTAGGTTTTTTTTTAAATTTATTTTTTTGGCTGTATTGGGTCTTCATTGCTGCACACAGGCTTTCTCTAGTTGCGGCGAGTGAGGGCTACTCTTCGTTGTGCACAGACTTTCTCATTGCGGTGGCTTCTTGTTGCAGAGCATGGGCTCTAGGCACGTGGGCTTCAGTAGTTGCAGCACACGGGCTCAGTAGTTGTGGCACGCGGGCCCTAGAACATGTGGGCTTCAGTAGTTGTGGTGCGTGGGCTCGGTAGTTGTGGTGCACGGGCTCTAGGGCATGTGGGCTTCAGTAGCTGTGGCACACGGGCTTAGTTGCTCCGCAGCATGTGGGATCTTCCCAGACCAGGGATCGAACCTGTGTCCCCTGCATTGGCAGGCGGATTCTTAATCACTGCACCACCAGGAAAGTCCCTTTAAGTAGGTTTTTATTTGTTACTACTCATGGTTAATTTTGTCATTTTTTCTTTCTCCTAGTAATACTATTGGTGAGATGATTAATTTTGTGAACAGCCTTTGTTTCTTCAAGGTTGTGTCTTTGTTTCCTTGGAGATGGATGTCATATGTGACCCTTAACAATTAGTGTGGCCTGTGGTAGATATAACCCCTAGATTTCTGTTCTAAATTGTTATTTTGTGTCAGTAGAGGGCAATGTAGAAGAAAGTCTTTATGTTTAATTAGGAAAAGCAGTACTAGGTTAGTGCTACAATAAACAGCCTGCTGCTGGGTGAAATTGGAGGTAGCTGAGTTAAATAAATGACATAATCAGTGCTTTTTAAGAGATTTGTTTAAAAACAGACACTTAAGTGATAACATCTTAAAAATACAGTTTTCAGTGTTGTTCATTAATCTGAGTGTAGTTTTCTTTTGTACTTTTTTGGGACACTTTTTTTGGTACTTAGTGTTTAGTACATAACTTCAAAGTTATGTGCTGTGGCTCTTTTTAAGCTGTACTGATTACCGTATAAGCAAAGGCCAACCTTTCCTTTTGAGTTAAAACTTATAATTTTTTCTGGTATTGTTTTTATTCTGAAAACAATAACTTTTACTCAATCCTATTTTGTATTGGTGCTAAAAGCCTCATTTTCTAAAATACTGGGTTGGCCAAAAAGTGCTTGGCTTTCTCCTGGGTAGGTCAGGGCTGAGTCTGGTTGAGAGGTTGTCCATAGAGCCGTTTGCCTCGCCGTGAAGGAGAGTGGATGGAGGGGGTTACCTGGGAAGCTGTCCTGACAGCTTTGGAGCCTGAAGCTCTGGGAGGAAGGGAAGGTATTGCTTTTAGGCTGTGGCAAAGGGGAAATTAAACCCATTGTGATGGTTTCTTGATTACTGTACTTTCCAGTGAGGAAGGTTTTGAACTTGGAGTATGTAATTGAAAGAATTTGAAAATATTCTTGTAGGATGAAAAGACTTGCCCTAAAGATTTAGAAAAAGGTATTCTAATTCGTGGTAGAGGAAGAAATAAATGGTGCTGGGGGAAGTCTAAGTTGATAGAAGAATTTTACCCCAGGTGACATCTACAAGCTTGTTGTTAGTCTTTGATCATATGATTTATATTATAAGATAACAAATCTGGCTTTTGAGCATGCTTTAGGACTAGTAAAAGATGGGCATTATGTTCTCATTTGATAAGAGCTCTTTTCTCACCCTGCTGATCCGTGAGACTCAGCTGTGGCACTGCTTCCTCCAGGAAGCCCCCCTGAGCCCCAGGATTGTACTGAGTTTGTCTCCTTTGTGCCCCCACAGCATTCTGCACACTACCAAACTGCAGTGAGATTACTCCAGTTAGCATTTTTCTTCTCAACTACAATGTACGCTTTTTGAGAGTAAGGGCTTGGTCTTAATTAAACTTTTCTCTCTACGTAACATAGGGTCAGTGCCCAATAACATTTTGTTGGACTGATAGATACTGAATAATGAAGATGACTCTTACTGTCTGCACATAGTTTACTGCTTGTGTGTGATCTCATTTGATCTTCACCACAAGCCTCTGAGATGGACGAGGATGACCGTATGCATCACACAGGCCAGGAAAGTGCTGCTCAGAGAGGCCAGGTAGTTTGTCCAGTGTCTTGTTGGCCGGTAATTGCTGCAGCCATAACTGGATCTCGGGTTTTCTAATTGTGATTCTTAGGATCTTTTGATGAAAACTGTGCCTTTGTGAGTAGTTGTATTATCAGGGGATTTAGATCTTCAAACTCAGGAAATATTGAAAGGTAAGTGTATTAGGGTCCAGTTACAGAGCAGGCAAAAAGGGTGAATTTGGAGCTGAGATGCAATAAATTGATAACCAGTTAGGGAAAAGAATGAGGGAAAGATATATTTCTTTGCTTCACATAACAGTTTTAGAACCTTTAGCCAGATCTCTCAGTTAATGTTTTTTTTTTCTTTTTTAATAACTTTTTATTTGTTCACCCATGTATTGTTTTCAGTACTAGGGATATAATACTTAATAGGATAGATGAAATTTCTTCTCTTATAAAACTTAACACCAGTTACCAAAGAAATAAACAATAACAATATTACATGTGACATGAAGGAGCCAGCAGAGCAAAAGTAGAGGAAAGTACATTCCAGGCAGGAGCGGTCACTGATGCCAAGGCCCCAAGGAGAGAGGGGTGGCATTTTTGCACAATGCTGGAGTGTAGTGAGCTAGCAAGGAGCCGTACAGGATGAGATGGCAACGATGCGGGACTTTGAATAAACCAGGGTAGAGAGATTGATTTTTAGCCTAATGTAGTGGAAAACCATTGGATGGTTTTGGAAAAGGGAGTGATATAATCTGATTTATATTTAAAATAGGTTACTGTGGCTGAAAACCACTTTGGAGGGTATAGAAAGAATGGCAGTAGGAAGACTAGTTCAGAAGTTTATCACTTTAATCTAGATGGTGGCTGGAAAGAGGCTGGTTGTGGTGGTGATGATTCAGAGAACTCGCTGGATTTCAGTTACTTTCTTGAAGTGCTGTTGACAGACTGGGTGTGAGAGAAAAAGAGGAAATCAGGATAAAAACAATAATGATAGCTTATACTTAATGAACATTTAATATTTGCCAGATGCTGTTCTAAATGCTTCACATGAGCTTCACATTTCATCTTCACAGTAATCCTGTTGGGTGGGTACCATTTTCACTCTCTGAGGCGTACAGTCTGCACAGCTAAGTGAGGAGCCAGGGCAGGGTTTGCATCCGTGCAGCCTGGCTTCAGTCTTTACTCCTGACCACTGTGTTGCACTGCCCAGACTCTTGGCCAGAGTAACTGATTAGAGGGTGATGTCTTTTACCACGATGTGGAAGACTGTGTGAGAAGTCCACAGGCTAAAACCAGGAGTTCTGCTCTGATCATGTTAAGCGGGAGGTGCTTGTCAGTCATCCAGATGGTGATGGCAAGGGTGAAGTTGGGTTTAAGTCTAGATTTCTGGGGAGGATAAAGTGAAGCCCTGAGGCATAGGAGGTCACACAACCGAGCTTGGGTTTTCACACACTTCCACTCTCTGTGACTGGTGGAGCGTGCTTGCTTTGTTTTTAGAAAACGGGCAGCTTCTTAAGTTGTAGCTGAATATCTTTAAGGTAGATTCTCTTTTTTCTCACATTATGTGACTAATTTCACTTTCTGTGGGTGAGATTCATCATTAGAAGGTGCTGGTAAAACTTTAGAAAATAGACTTTCAGAAAATATATTTATTCTAATTTAGAGATAGAAAGAGGACTTTTGAGAAGCTCCCTAGGAAATAACTGACAGCAAGTAAGCAGGTCTTTCTTGGAGTCACAGAGGAAAGTAAGGATTTTCTTTTTTTGAAAAGGATTTTCTTTTTCATATGTTTAGAATAGTAGATGGATCTGTGACCCACCAAGTATTTGTTGCTTTGGAAGAATATTCTTTGTAGGCACTTGATCAAGTAATTTTTTTATTTCTACAGAGCTTAGAATCCTCTTAAATCTTTTATCCTCTTTTGAAAAGCAGTGTTCAGTTTAGTTCCTTAAGCTGTGCTTAAATATAATTAATTTTCTTGAATGGTTACTTACTTTGTAATCATATAAGAATTTTCCTTGTCTTATTTGTGTCTAGTTGATTTCCTTTGGTTTTGGATTGATCAATATGTCTTTTCCAATATTACTTCCTGGTTATTTAATATTATTTTAAAGTGATTGCAGTGGACCAGTCAGTGTACCTACTAATCCTTCACCTCTGCCTTTACTCTCAGGCACCGGCCCATTCATTCTCCCCTGGTACTGAGCTCTAGGAAACAAAGCAGTGCAGTTAAAAGCCATGAAACTATCGATAACAGAAAAACCATTCATTTTGGGGGAAAAAATAAACATCCTCTTTTTACTTTGAGACATGCTTGTTGACTGAGGATGCTAAATTGAATGTTGCTCTTTAGATTGTAGAGGACCTAGTAACCAAAGT